>NC_136146.1:222500-388585 GCF_965212315.1 Lampetra planeri | reverse complement strand
ATTATTAATATATTAATAATTAATAATTAATAATTTAATAATTAATAATTAATAATTAATAATTAATAATTAATAATTAATAATTAATAATTAATAATTAATAATTATTAATTAATAATTAATAATAATAATTAATAATAATATATTAAATAATTAATAATTAATAATTAATAAATTAATAATTAATAATTAATAATTAATAATTAATAATTATATATTAATATTAATAATTAATATTAAAATTAATAATAATAATTAATAATAATATAATATTAAAATTAATAAATAATAATTAAAAATAAAAAATTAATAATAAATAAATACAAAATAAAAATTAAAAATAAAAAATAAATAAAAAAATAATTCATCATAAACATAAACAACAAATAACAACAAAAAAAAATAAAAACAATCAACAAAAAACATAAAACAAAAATCAAAAAAAAATCAACATCAACCAAAAAAAACCACCAACCACCAACCACCAACAAAAACACCAACCACCATCCACCAAACCAACAACCACCACAACCTAACACCAACAAAAACAACCACAAACACCAACCACCAACCAAAAACCATACAAACCAACCAACAACCAACAAACAACCACCAAAAACCAACAAACCAACAACCAACCACCAACACCACAACCACCACCAATCCAACAACCACCAACCACCAACCAACAAACCACCAACCACCAACCACCAACCACCAACCAACAACCACCAACCACCAACCACCAACCACCAACCACCAACCACCAACCACCAACCACCAACCACCAACCACCAACCACCAACCACCAACCACCAACCACCAACCACCAACCACCAACCACCAACCACCAACCACCAACCACCAACCACCAACCACCAACCACCAACCACCAACCACCAACCACCAACCACCAACCACCAACCACCAACCACCAACCACCAACCACCAACCACCAACCACCAACCACCAACCACCAACCACCAACCACCAACCACCAACCACCAACCACCAACCACCAACCACCAACCACCAACCACCAACCACCAACCACCAACCACCAACCACCAACCACCAACCACCAACCACCAACCACCAACCACCAACCACCAACCACCAACCACCAACCACCAACCACCAACCACCAACCACCAACCACCAACCACCAACCACCAACCACCAACCACCAACCACCAACCACCAACCACCAACCACCAACCACCAACCACCAACCACCAACCACCAACCACCAACCACCAACCACCAACCACCAACCACCAACCACCAACCACCAACCACCAACCACCAACCACCAACCACCAACCACCAACCACCAACCACCAACCACCAACCACCAACCACCAACCACCAACCACCAACCACCAACCACCAACCACCAACCACCAACCACCAACCACCAACCACCAACCACCAACCACCAACCACCAACCACCAACCACCAACCACCAACCACCAACCACCAACCACCAACCACCAACCACCAACCACCAACCACCAACCACCAACCACCAACCACCAACCACCAACCACCAACCACCAACCACCAACCACCAACCACCAACCACCAACCACCAACCACCAACCACCAACCACCAACCACCAACCACCAACCACCAACCACCAACCACCAACCACCAACCACCAACCACCAACCACCAACCACCAACCACCAACCACCAACCACCAACCACCAACCACCAACCACCAACCACCAACCACCAACCACCAACCACCAACCACCAACCACCAACCACCAACCACCAACCACCAACCACCAACCACCAACCACCAACCACCAACCACCAACCACCAACCACCAACCACCAACCACCAACCACCAACCACCAACCACCAACCACCAACCACCAACCACCAACCACCAACCACCAACCACCAACCACCAACCACCAACCACCAACCACCAACCACCAACCACCAACCACCAACCACCAACCACCAACCACCAACCACCAACCACCAACCACCAACCACCAACCACCAACCACCAACCACCAACCACCAACCACCAACCACCAACCACCAACCACCAACCACCAACCACCAACCACCAACCACCAACCACCAACCACCAACCACCAACCACCAACCACCAACCACCAACCACCAACCACCAACCACCAACCACCAACCACCAACCACCAACCACCAACCACCAACCACCAACCACCAACCACCAACCACCAACCACCAACCACCAACCACCAACCACCAACCACCAACCACCAACCACCAACCACCAACCACCAACCACCAACCACCAACCACCAACCACCAACCACCAACCACCAACCACCAACCACCAACCACCAACCACCAACCACCAACCACCAACCACCAACCACCAACCACCAACCACCAACCACCAACCACCAACCACCAACCACCAACCACCAACCACCAACCACCAACCACCAACCACCAACCACCAACCACCAACCACCAACCACCAACCACCAACCACCAACCACCAACCACCAACCACCAACCACCAACCACCAACCACCAACCACCAACCACCAACCACCAACCACCAACCACCAACCACCAACCACCAACCACCAACCACCAACCACCAACCACCAACCACCAACCACCAACCACCAACCACCAACCACCAACCACCAACCACCAACCACCAACCACCAACCACCAACCACCAACCACCAACCACCAACCACCAACCACCAACCACCAACCACCAACCACCAACCACCAACCACCAACCACCAACCACCAACCACCAACCACCAACCACCAACCACCAACCACCAACCACCAACCACCAACCACCAACCACCAACCACCAACCACCAACCACCAACCACCAACCACCAACCACCAACCACCAACCACCAACCACCAACCACCAACCACCAACCACCAACCACCAACCACCAACCACCAACCACCAACCACCAACCACCAACCACCAACCACCAACCACCAACCACCAACCACCAACCACCAACCACCAACCACCAACCACCAACCACCAACCACCAACCACCAACCACCAACCACCAACCACCAACCACCAACCACCAACCACCAACCACCAACCACCAACCACCAACCACCAACCACCAACCACCAACCACCAACCACCAACCACCAACCACCAACCACCAACCACCAACCACCAACCACCAACCACCAACCACCAACCACCAACCACCAACCACCAACCACCAACCACCAACCACCAACCACCAACCACCAACCACCAACCACCAACCACCAACCACCAACCACCAACCACCAACCACCAACCACCAACCACCAACCACCAACCACCAACCACCAACCACCAACCACCAACCACCAACCACCAACCACCAACCACCAACCACCAACCACCAACCACCAACCACCAACCACCAACCACCAACCACCAACCACCAACCACCAACCACCAACCACCAACCACCAACCACCAACCACCAACCACCAACCACCAACCACCAACCACCAACCACCAACCACCAACCACCAACCACCAACCACCAACCACCAACCACCAACCACCAACCACCAACCACCAACCACCAACCACCAACCACCAACCACCAACCACCAACCACCAACCACCAACCACCAACCACCAACCACCAACCACCAACCACCAACCACCAACCACCAACCACCAACCACCAACCACCAACCACCAACCACCAACCACCAACCACCAACCACCAACCACCAACCACCAACCACCAACCACCAACCACCAACCACCAACCACCAACCACCAACCACCAACCACCAACCACCAACCACCAACCACCAACCACCAACCACCAACCACCAACCACCAACCACCAACCACCAACCACCAACCACCAACCACCAACCACCAACCACCAACCACCAACCACCAACCACCAACCACCAACCACCAACCACCAACCACCAACCACCAACCACCAACCACCAACCACCAACCACCAACCACCAACCACGTTCCGATGTGGGGTGCTACGTTTGCGTAATTGCCTATTTCCCTTTTCTTTGTTGTGATGTCACGTGCCAGTGGTACCAGGACGCCTATCACGTCCTCCACAAGGAGCTAGCGGAGGTGAAGGAGGCCGTCCTGAAGGAAATTGAAAGCTGGGTGCTCGCTCGTCTGCCTTCCTAGCTCGCTGCTGCGCGAGTGTACATATGTATGTATAATTTCACTCGCACCGTACGTAACCAACCGTGCTAATCAGGATGTTCTGGGGAAGGACAAACTAAAGACATAACGCAGTTCTAAAGAAATTAGTTTTCAATCTAGATTATTTTAAAGTGCATAGCTCCAGTGGCTTATTAATATCGGAAGAAAACGTTCCAGACGGCCGCAGCAGCACACCCATGCAGTGACCGTCTTCGTTCGATGGCCAGCCAAACATGGCGAGGGGTAGACACAGCTCGTCTCTGTACAGCTGTTGGACGCAGGCCCGAGCCATGCTGGAACAATTCTAAGAAACTCCACTTGGCTCATTTCTTGTCCTCGCATTGAAGGGATTCGGCCCCTCTACCCCCCAGTCCCCAGGCCCATCCACTCCCCTCCTACAACCCATAACTGGTGGGAAACTACATTGGGTTGTGTACAATACTTAAAATTTACAGTACTAGAGTTAGCTTATACAACTCTGAACTAACATGTATTATTTTAAGTTAATAAAGAAAAGATGGCAATGATCACTCAACTCCCGTTTCTGGGTTGTGTCCGAGCGCGGCCCACGTGGGAGAGAGGCCGCAACGGGTCCGTGTGGTAACCCCGACTCGGGCGGCTGCTGTGGGAATGCGGGCAAAGCCTCACACACTTCACCGCAGGAGGAAAGCCACAATGGAAAAGTTGCACTGCAGTGGGGAAGAAAAAAAGACCACTGCCCTCACCTCCGATTGTAGCACGGTTGGCTAGGTATGGTTGCGAAAGAAGTTCAACGTTCATATGTACATCAAGATTTGATCTTTTTGGGGCCCGGATAGTGCAAGCGATGGGATTTGTTGGCAGCACAACAAAACAATGGATGGGAAATATGGGCTTGAGGGGGATGGGGAGGTTATTCGGGCTGCCGATGCAAGAACCACACTATTTTTCAGGGCCAGAGGAATTTCACAACACATCACAGCAACGTAGACATCACGGCACAGTACCTGTAAGTGCTGGGCAGTTTACCGGTGGGTTTAAATGATACGTGCCACCCGAAGACAATTAAGGGATAGTGATTATCATATTACTCTGCCAGTGTCAACTACACCCACTGGTCTTCCCACATCCAAGCCCCGTGTACCTGGCTTGCCCAACGCAGAAAACAAAAAACTTGGCACATTTCCTCAATAACTCATCTCTAAAAGGGAACACATTTATAAGTGACATCACAGAGTCACGTGTTAAATGTGCCAAGTTTACAAGGTAGTGCCTTTTCCACCATTGCTGATAAATGTTTGTGACATTTAGAAAAGGACTGCGGTTTTAGTTAAATGTCCCACCTATGCCTTCAATTCGGTAAACCGGTAATTAAACGTAAACACTAAAACATGTTTTTTTTTTGTCATTTTAATGACACACATCTTATATGTATACATTATTCAATGTACTGAGTGTTTAAAATCGCTGGCGACTGTACAATAATAATGCTGGCTAGCACCGATGCTTTCAGTCAGTGAAAGTTAAATAAAATGAGACAAACTGCAGTACACACGTGCTCAGAGGTTGAGGAAAATTAGCATGTGCTTAGCAAAGTGGTAGTAGTAGTAATCACCAGAGTAACAAAATACTGCGTCACTTTAGTAACTCGGAGGAATTATTAATGCATCACTACACATCAAAATATATATTTGTATATCTCCATACAAAGACATAAATCACAGTGCCCTCCGTGTTTAATCATTTAACATGCAGATGAGAAAAGTCATGCTCTCCACTGGGTTAACACTACCAGGGTCAACATCTCTCAGACCACATATAAATGCACTTCTAAATCCATTCTAAATGCTGCTATAAACCCAAAATTGTTTCACATTCAAGGGTTTGGCTTGTAGTTATTGCTTATAAATCCCAATTCGGTTGTAAATAATTGGAATATTAGTACTGTGTTAACTTGACCGTATATGATGCATACATAATACATTCAACTTAGAAATGTACAAATTGGAAGGAAGATTTAATTGTGCTGGGCTTCCCCTTCCAATGCTTTAAAAGGGGTTCCAATTTGTGAAGGAAATCAATTATGGTTGTAAACCAACCCCTTTCAAAAGTCGTTCACAAAAAGTCACGCACAACTGAAATGGTATGCGAATGCTACGGTGTTGTATGTGTAAGCATGCCAACTGCCCTTACTGATGTGAACGTGCGAAACATGTCGGCAACACTATTTCATTGAAGGGCAACATCTGGAAATGATAATACATTCATATGGCATGCAAATAATATTTAAGTACAATAATTCTTGCCATGTATTTAAGTATTACAGCTTTTAACTGACTTTTCACAATGGGTTACCACTGCTGTTATTCTGCAGATTGTTTTTCTCCAAATAGATTTTTTTCTGACAAAGTTATGCACTTTATATAACTGCATTGCAATAGCGAATTGCATCTAAAATACACCACAATCCACTGAAAATGGCACCTCTTATAAATAAGTAGGGATCCATTCATCAAATGCACAAATATCCAAATATAAAAGTGCGCACCTCTTGAAGTCCATCTGGCCCGTCTCAAGACAGACGTACAAAAAAAACTACCGACATAACCAGATGTCTTCGGTACATTCAAATGCCCAATATACTCAATCCATGGCAGTTTATACCGAACGACATGCACAGCCTTTCAAATGAAACCTTCTTAAATATAAATTGAAACACCGGTTTCTTGCTCTTTTTTCATTTCATGAAAACGATTCAGATCGACGCTATGACGGCAGTGGCGTGGGACAACACCCAGCGGGCCATTATAATAATACATGAAATTAAGCTGCTCCATACAACACAGTTGGAATTCGGTGCTAATGAAGCGAGGGACGCCCGTGCCCATCACACGAACAAAGCCGGGCGATTGCAATCGAAAACCACAATTGGGTCAACACCAATCACTAAAAACCCATTAGAATGCCCAGGCCCCATGGACACGAGCTGCTTTCTATACAGCAGCAATGAGCCGTTGAAGCCGAGGCTGCACCTTTCGTCCAGAGTTTGAGAGTTACTGCCATGGCGTAGAGCCATCTCCGCTCATCTTCTGAGCATTTTTCCCCATGGGAGTGTTAAGTTCACGGGCACCGTTTTTGGTTGATGTTTGCCACAATGCCTGGGCTGTGGATCCAGACCAGATATTGATATTGGTCGCTCTCACCTGCACCAATTAATTTGTTTTGGTCAATAACAATACACTAGGTGACACCCTTTGCCCATCAGCAGGTCACAAATATAATTAATTTTTATTGGCCATGTAAAGAGACTGATAGCACTAATATTTTTCCACCTCGGGTGGTATGCGATTGTTTTTTGCGGCCTGTGGACGAACAATTCAAAATCGGCATTACGTAAAGGACGGAACCGTGAGCCGTCAGGTGAATTGAATAACGATCCAAAATTAAGTGACAGAGAAAACGCGAGGTTGAACCTGGTGGCGGCCTGGCTAACAGGTAACAGGATCTTGCCTACAGACGCATCGTCTTCCACACGATCACAAGGTGACACAACAACACGGCGGACGTCTACGGAAGCACCGGCTGAACGTCAGCATTTAGACGCGTCGTCACCGACACCTCTGCGATCCTGAAAATTACCAGCGGTTAAAAGGCTCGGCTCTCACGTATCTGGCGTGTCCTGCTCGACGGCTGCCGTACGCATTCATACGACGCGACGTACCGTGCGTGCCGTTATGATAAGCTGTGCGGGGGGGAACACGTGAAGCGCATGCAAACGGCAAGGTAACGGTGCCGCCCTAAAGCTGCAGGGCAAATGGTGCGACTTTTCTGTAACGATGTCACTCACAACAATGTTGGTTCTGCATTGCCTCCGCTTAATACAGGGAAAATACAAGTCGCCACTTTGCGCTCTAAAAAAGTTTAGTTCAAATGTTTATAAGCAAAACTGCCGTTGTTCATCCACATATGAATCTAAATACAGGGCGCTTAAAAAATGTTAAAACTTAAGTTTTTAAAGGAAAAATAACGGATAATACACTGTAATATAACGAATGTATGTTAATAGCTTCAGAAAGTCAAAGTCTACACTTCAGTTTAACATGTAGGCTTTCGCGACCAATATTATTCATAATTAACGTTTATGGGTTAGATCGCGTTATTTATAAATGTGTCGTAACCCTCCACCACCCGACACGGCCAATCAGCTTAAAAGTGTCACGTTGACAAAACACAAATAGTTCACTACTTTAAACCACCGGTGTGTTGAAACGTCGTACTCAAAAATTGTAAATGTTGTGGTTTCACTCTTCAACACACCGGTGGGCTAAAGTAGTGAACTATTTGTCTTTTGTCAACGTGACACTTTTGCTGATTGGCCGTGTTGGGTGTTGGAGGGTTACGACACATTTATAAATAACGCGATCTAACCCAAAAACGTTGATTATGAAAGTCGACACTTGTTCGCCATCATTGTCAACACAATGCGTAGAATCTTCTCCAGGTGGTCTCCAGAGCCCGGAGGCACATTTCTAGTGGTATTCTTGAAAATTCTCAGAAGAGTTAACGTTTTTTTGAAGCAGCCTGTATATATTTAGTCCACTGGCCTCTATTGGCTTTCCAGACGAATATTTAAGCAAGATAGTTATGACATTCAGGGTTTCATCAGCACAGTCAGGCTCTTTAAACAGATGCAACTGAATGACCAAATATTATAGGCAAGAGTACCTGTATGCAAAATTTAGTTCAGTCGTTAAATGTGTGTTCAACAGCACTTGAATGAGATCACATGGGTAACTAAAGCAATATTAAGACACGTTAACTTATGGATTTTGATTTCAGCGTGAAGGCATGGAGATGTCTAATAAAGAACACTTGATTAATCTGTTTTCAGGAAGGTGATCCACACCCTCAACTTGATTATATTAAACATAATATTTTGCCTATACTTATTTCACCAAGATTAGTTTTTGTCAACAAACCATTCATCCCAGGTTATAAGATGTTCTCAGCGGATGCCACCCACGTTTGATTTAGCCGAGGGAAAAGGTGTGTTTTACAATTTGGAAAATACAGGCATCGATAGGTTCAGCAGACAAGTCCTTGCCTCGATTCCTGCCCAGCTCGAGTGAACTCCTTAGGCAGGGAAATCCAGGCAAGAGTGTTAGGCAAGGGGAGTTGAGCCCGAGGCCTTGCTAGCCTCTACAGTATTACCGATGCAAAGACACGGAGACCTGCGATTGACTGCAATGTCTCTCGGTCACACGCTCCTGTATTTCCAAACACAAGCGATGAAGAGGTGCGGTGGGCACTCGACACGGGACGCTGCGCAACCATGAAGAGGCGCGACAAAAATAAGTTGCATGCAGGAAAGTTGCGCCGTTTAGCTTTAGCAGGCGGCCAGTTTCTGCTATGCACAAGAGCCGAGCGTCATCCGTTCAGCCTTCAACCTTTGCCGACACGAGGTGGGGCCCTTCCTCCTTCTCGTCCTCCTCATCCTCCCTCCTTGACATCTCGGTGGGTGGGGGGGGGGCGTCTTAGCACTCGATACCGAGCCGCGCGAGCAGCGCGTCGAGTGCCGCCAGCTTCTGGTTGGCCTCCTCCATGGCGCTGAAGGTCTGCACGCTGGACGTCACGTGGAAGCGGATGTCATCCACCAGGGGGATCGAGTCCGTCTCCTGCCGCTCCTCAACCGCCTCGGCGTCCACCTTCACCGTCTCAGCAAACTCCTCCGACTCCACGAGCTGCGGGGGAACGGGCGCGTTCGCAGACAACGCGCTAAGACCTCACTTGGTATCTCATCGTCGAACGTCATCAACTAAACTATTTTTTTTATTTTGCCAGGTAAGGCCCAACGAGCTGTATAGCCCCTTTTTCCAGAAGCGACCTGGCCACAAATGATCGCTCAACTTAATGGCTTATCACGTGGAAATTTATGGCAAACAAATACTCTAAAGGCGTATTTCTAAATGTGGAGGGAAAAATTGGAGCACCCAGAGAAAAATCCAAACGACCACAGGGAGAACATGCAAACTCAAAATATACAGGCGTTGGTTGGGATAGAACCCACGCGCTCCTGCATATCAGGCGAGAGAATTAACATCCCGCCACTGTGGCACCTACATCATCAACAGCAATCATGATCCATCCACTGCTATATCAAGGCTAGAGCGTGCGGGCGAACAGCATTAATAGCCAATGTGCCAACACTGAACCTGACACATACATTATCAGGGGCAACCATGATCTATCCACTGCTCCATGAATGCCAAAAGGTGAATGGTAGCGAGTCAACGTTACAACACTGTACCCGGCATCAAATGGCTGCGGTAATCATCACCCACAGTTAAAAATCAAGAAATCAGTCACACAGTAACACACACACAGTCAACTCAAAGACACACACAAAATACAGTCACTCATACAATCACATACACAGATAACCAGTGTCAGTCTACCAACAACCACAGCTGCCAAGCGAGATGCTAACCGCTACACTACCACTCCCCGCACTGACAACCACACACACACAGCCCACAGTGGCAACTGGCAGCTTGCCTTGTCCAGGATCCTGGCCATGAACTTTGTGCACTGGTCCTCGAGGCGTGGTAATGAGAACAGCTTGGCCATCCTCCACATGACCAGGACATTGTCCTCTCCCAGACTGTGAGCTAGCACCTTGCCACACAGCCGCTTGAGACCCGGCAGCAGGTACATGTCGGCCACGGGCAGCATCTCACATGCCTCCTCGCTCGACAGCTGCAGTGTGTGTGCGATTGCAAACGTGCGTGTGCGTGTGGTTGTGTGGGTACAGGGAACAGTGGCGCAGTGATTAGTGCACAGCCAATGTCTGGGTTTGATTGCTCGTCATGCACAGCATAAACAATGCCACGTGGTATCAAAACCTGTTCTGGGTTTCCTCTCGGTGGACTCAGGTCAGAAAGAGTATCTACACTTGTGAGTGTCGTTTTAATTTTACGTACAGTCCCATGGTGGTGAGATGTTCACTACCTCGCCTGGTATACTGGAGGTCGTGGGTTCAATCCCGACCCTGACGCCTGTATTTTTAGAGTTTGCATGTCTCTCCCCGTGGTCGTGTGGATTTTTCTCCGGGTCCTCCGGTTTTTCCCTCCACATTTAGAAACATGCGTTTAGAGAGTTTGTCTGCTGTGAATTTACACGCAATAAAGCCACTTCGTTGAGCTATCATGTGTGCCTAGGTCGCTTCTAAAAAAGCTATACAGCTCAGTGGGCCTTACCTGGTAGAATAAAAATAGTTTCGTTTGATCAAATAGGGGATTATTGCTATTATATGGCATGGTGTTTTATCTGGCCAAAATAAAACTTGAGAGCAGCAATGCTCAACAACGAGGCCATGCTGGGAACCGCACTTGGCTCATCTGCTATTGCTGAGGTTTTCCCCTGTAGATTGTAAATGTTGCGGATTTGCTCTACAACACACAACCGGTGTGCTGTACTAGTAACCAATTGGCATGTTCTGTTTACGTGACAAACCTTACTAATTGGCTGTGTCGGGTGGTGGCGGGTTTAACGGCACGTTTATATTTACGTGATCTAAACCAAAAAAACTTTTATTATGGATGAAATTGGTCGCGAAAGACTACTACGTGTTAAACTTCAGCAGAAGAGCCTACCGAGCCCTGAATGTTGTTCATGGCCCAGATCCGCTTGAAACAATTGACTAGAGCACGCTCATGGACACTAAAGAGTGTGTAAGTATTATTAGTAATAATAGTAACATCACAAACCCCATTATTACACTAAATAGCTATGAACACTTATAACTAATAAAGATGCAAATGTCTGTCTCTCTACATACTAATAAAACAACAAGTCCATCTGCCTATGGGCCCTCTGGACCAGCTACTTCGTTGAAGTAGGCAAACCTCTGGACCAGTTTGACTTTCAGTCTCATCGACAGAGTCGGGCCTGTCAAACACCGCTCGGTTGCCAGATATTACAGGCAAGGGCACTTCATGGAAACTTTGCGGACCGTTCAACAACTCAAAAAACTCAACAATAATTTCGTGCTGCGGTGGAGTATTTGTGGGTAGCAAATACGCAAAAGTACGTGTCTGTAAAAATAAAACACGTCAAGTTTCGGTGCAATCATTACTGAAAAGCCACCTGCCTGCATCATACAACACCAAAGTAAACCAATGCGTTTGGCGACATCTGGTGGAAGAGATCCTCAACAACATTATTGGTCATTGGCTGTTTAGATTTCAGGCTCTGTTGTTGTTTTCAGCCTTTAACTTTCACTTCTAGGAAAAGTCCTCTCCCAATGTTCTTCGATTCCTCAAAAAGGACCGCTCTATAAAACAATTGGCTTATTCCTTATCCCCCCACACTGGCCAGACGTCTTGTAAGAGGTAGGAGTACGCACACTTTACCCCTCGATCGACTGTGGTGTACCCGTTGGGTGGACAAAGGTGGGGGGGGGGGAATTTAATCACTTTCAGCATGCAATCAACTTCTGTGTCGAGAGATGGAATCGAACCTCTGGATTTCCAGTTCAGTGTGCTGACTGTTTACTCCGCTGCATCTGGCGAGGGAATCCTATCACTGCAAAGGCTTGGTTAATACGATTAATTATCCATCCTTTCCACAGCACTTCTCTCATCTGCACGGAGGCCTAACTACTGCCACAACTGAACCCCTGTATTGCAAGTCCAACGTGCTCATCCGATGCACTACGGTAGCATCCCTTAAGACGCTCGAGCGGTTTAAATCGCATCGTACCGTGCGGGATCATTGGGGGGGTTCGGGGGAGGGGAGGGAATTTACGGCGCAAGATCGCGGAGGTCACCTCGGCCATGTCACTGTAGATGTAGTAGAGGATGGTGCTGAACATCTCAAGTGAGATGTTGTGCAGCTTCACCACGCACACGCTCGGCTCTGTCTGCAGCTCGCTCGCCTCACTGAAGTGGTCTTCCAGCAACGCCTTGAAGTAGTCGCTCCGGCCACAGAAGAACAACTGGCGGTCGAATAATGGTGTAAAGGGGGGGGGGAATTCTGTAAACATTAATGTGCATTCAATGTTCACCATCGTCATTTATGATTTTGTCCAAGACCCTGAGAGTAAAGGTTTGGCTGTCAGCATTCTCTTGCCTACAGGATATAACGTACTACCTTCCGTGACACAGGGCGGTGGCATGACTGGGTGGGAGTGCACAACGCTGCCCGTTTTAGAGGATCACGGTTTGATTATAGCAGCCACTCCGATTAATATTACGCGTATAAACCCAAAAAAAGGCCATACGCGCTATACACTTCAGACCAGACATCAAAGATCACATAACATCATTCGCAAAGGTAGGCCATTGTGTGTCGGTGTCATGGTCCGAATTTGCCAAATGTAAAACGCAACCTGCCACTTACGCCATTCGATTATACATAGCATTCATCACGAACTACTGTGAAAATTTTCCAGGACTCTCCTGCAAAAGTCATGAGACTCATTGTGACTTTCCTGGGTAAACAAGCATCAAAATAAAAATACATATAGTTAACATGCAAATTCATTCATGAAAAGTATAAAACATAATCTGAAAATGCACAAAGAAGCGTGGAGACGTGCACACTTCAAATTACGTTGAGAGACAGACCGAGGAACGTACGGATTCGAGAACAGGTGTCGGGACAGCACGATCTCACCTTGTGACACAGAAACCGGTTGCCATCCACTTCAAAGCAGACATCAGGGTAGGATGGAAAGGTATCTGCACAGTCAAAGGGCAGCTCTCCAAAGCCAACCTTGAGGATAAAATTAAAAACAGCACTTTCACATAGTGGTCATGATCAAGTAAATTAAGTCATGGACTACTGAAACGTCATTGTTATAAAACATCCATAAAATGTTAGTTTAAATCCCTAAAAAGGTAAACATTTTTGCCCAAAGTTGCCCATGTTTTTCTCTATTTAACATCCCTATTCACAAATATGAACTCGGGAAAAAATGTGAGAAATGAGAAAAGATTAATTATTTCGAATGCCCGAAAATTATTTCACGGTGAAACATTTCGTGTTTATTTACATTTAACTTGGTTTAAAAAAAAAAATCGCAGGGTGTTGTTACATTGCTCACCATCATTACAATAAAGGCCCGATTCCTTATCAGTCATTTGTAAACCCTTACTTAACCGACATCACTCAATTACGCCCTGTGACCGACACAGTGGCGCGCACACGGACAAACGAGGTTTCTTACTATGCAAGATGGGGCAATAGTGACTTTTACACTTAAGAAACCCTTCGGGAGTACACTGCAGGCATGCCTCATTACCTCCCATCAGCACGGTTGGCTACGTACGGCGCGAAAGAAGTTCAATATACATAAGTTACATTCCATCATGCTAGATGTCAATGCGTCTGACACGTTCCCTCTCGTGTAGTGCAATGCGCTGCAAGATCACCTCACCCTCAGCTCCGGTGGGAAGGCACAATCGGCCAGCAACTCCATGTCCTCTCGTAGTCGACAGGCATCGAAAGCCTCCACTGTTATCACCTTGACGCAGGTGCCAGGTTTTGTCGACACTGAAAAAATTGTCATCATGCAACACAGCTGAATGAATTTTTGACTAGCCCACACATTTTGATTTAAAGCTTTCGTGACTGCAGGGATTCATATTCTTGGTTCTTTCGGTAAAGTCACGTAGAAGGGAAACATTAAAAGAATAAAAATATAAAACAATAAAATTCTCACGACTTTCGATTTTCTTGCTGTGGTTTTCACACCTGATGATGATTGTTTGTGTTGCAATCAAAACATTGTGAGAAGTTTATTGTTTTATATATTTTTTATATTATTGTTTCCCTTCTACGTGACTTTCCCGAAAGAACCAAGAATATATAGCCCACACATGTTAATATCGCAGTATTTTTTTACCATTGTTAGCAAACAATATGCATGATCGTATCTAACGACGTGTGTGTGTGTACTAACGCATTCCACACCTGCTAATACAGCTTTATTCATTACATATTCCAAACTTGACAATGTCCTCGCACAAGCTGATTTGTGTCGAGTAGTCCTCGTTACCTATAACGGTGTGGGGCTTTACTAGTTTATACATCAGCAGGGTGGCGCAGTGGTAACACTTGTGCCTCACGGCAAAAATTGCCTGGGTTCAATTCCTGACTGGGGCATCTTTTCTGTGTGGAGTTTGTAATTGTCTCCCCCTGTTCTGTGCCTTTAAAGTTCTCCGGTGTCCTCCCATAGCTAAAAAAAACATACAATGTAACTGGTATTGGCCAAAACATCCCAACGCTCAACATTTATCTACAACATTACTCAATTGGGATCACACACACCCAGCAGCATCGTCGCCCCCTACTACAAAAACTTGGCAGGAACCTCCTGAAAAAGGGTCATGAGACTCGTTGAGGCTTTCCTGAGTAAACAAGCAGAATACCAATATACAAATTAAGCCATTACACATTGAACGAACCTGAAGATTGGCAAACACAAAAACGTGCAGCGTGGTGGTTTGTGGGAAATGGTCTCTGAAAAGCCATGGTGCTGACTCGCCCTTCAAGGAGTACGTTGTGTTGAGCCAATAACAATCTTCAAATACAAAGTATTAAACCAATTACAATCATGTTGAGGGGTCAACTGTACAAATCCTTGGAGGACACCTTCTGATGCCATGTGAATTGCAAGGCATGATGACCTTGAATTTGACTAACAGCCACAATCACGCAAATTTCTGTCTAGAAGTCACCTTCTGCACATATTACTATTTTTAGTTTTATTCATTTCTAGCCTGCACATACCTTTCTGCCCGATGAGTTTATCTACATGTTGTAAACCTTAAACTTTGCGGAGATACGTTCCTCAAGAATGTCGTGAATATGAAATCCGTGCATGTTAATACTTATGGTTATGGGGTAAAAACATATATGATGTTTAAACATATACATTGTATGTATATAATAACGATGAACGTAAACATTTAAAAGTGCAAATATCAAAGAATAAATAGTGTACGGTATTATTTACACTTTAACAATGTCACTTCCTTTTCGCTTAAGGGCCATGGTTAACGGTAACACGGCAACTCATTCCAAACAAAATGTAAAGTAAATTACTCCCGTGCAAACAGTGCGACAGAGGCAGACTGGGAGGGAGAAACGAGTCACGTGGGCGACTTTCGCGCTCGCACGATACACGCCGCTCCCACGCCTCACTACGGTAAGTGTGTATGTTGAACTTCTTCCACACCGTACGTAGCCAACCGCGCTAATCGGAGGTGCGAGTATGTACGGTACTTCTTGTCGGGTAGTCCCGTGCTATGGCTACAAATATTTAAAACAACCCCGCGAATTCCATATAGCACTACGCTAAATTTGCCGTGAATACGCAAAACGGCAATCATAAAACCCGCGAAAATTAAGGGTTTATTTGTACTCGTTCTCTGCAATATTGATGCTTTTGTTTTGTTGCCGCCGTGCTCAGGCACTACGGACCTCCCCTTGTAAGATAGCTGGGAAACTGGCAACAGGTCAATATTAAACTTAAAACTAAACTCTGTACAGCATCAGTTTAATGCTTAATTTATTTATTGGGTACAACTGTAAACAACAGCCATGTCAGACATGAGTACATGGAATCGGCATAAGCGTTGGTTCAATTTCGACGCCGTGGGTTAACTGGGTAAATGCACAAACCCTGCGCCAGCAACGTCGCCACTCACCAAACTCGTACACCTGCTTGCACTTGGAGTCGAGCTCCTCTATCAACTCCAGCAGCTGGCACTGCTTGGCAAGGCGTCGGCAGTCTTCGATGTTCTCCACGTCCGTGTCCATACGACCTTGCGCACAAACACGCGGCGTCAACGTGAGGTGGGCTTTGTGACGAAAGATAACACCAGGGGAGCCCATGGAGACAAACGTCTCTTTTGCAAAGTCAAGACTCTCCGTGCGTGCAGACGGATAAAGAAACAAAATTGGCTTTCCATTCAATTGAGAATTATCTGCAGTGCCAATTTTCTGTTTACAGCCCCGCAAACAGTGATGGTAATTCCACATTCCCATGGTAGGGAACAGTCTTTCTGCAACACCTCCCCCACAAAGCAATACTTGTTTCATATAGCCTGGACTTTGAAGACATTATGTATACAGGTTTCCCATCGCTTTATGCGGGTTCGGTTTGTGCGATTTCTCATATAAACAGCTAATCCAAAAATTTGATACATGCGGTTTGAATTCACTCATACGCAGCTATGCGGTCGGACACGGCACAACGTTGCTTGCCTGTACTGTGTGTGCTGCTCGGCAGGCTGCTGTCCCGTGCGGTGCATTGCGGCTCAGGTGACTGTACAGTCGGTCTATGCTTTCGTGATTATGCTTTGTGTGCCATTCTTTTTTTGGAATGCATCTACCGCATAAGGCTAGGAAAACCGGAATATATTGTTTATTTTTCTGCACACATGAAATACTGTCGTAAAGGTGCGGAAATTAAGTGACATTCGTTTATCCACTGTATTATTTATTTTAGAATAATCTCTTTAACATTACAAATTCACCTTGTAAGGAAATGCATTATTTGATGTATGATAACACTCACCTGTATAAAGATACTGCAAAATTGAGCCAAAGGCAGCAGGATTGACCTGGAAAGAACATGTTGTTGAATCAGTCATCTTTTTAAGTGAGACATGTGTAGTGGGTTCTATTGAGACGCACGCTCGAGTATGAAGGCAACATGTTTGATTTACTAACACAACAAGTAAGTCTACACTCACCGGGATAACGACTAAGGGCGGTGACCACCACAGATAGCTACATAACCACACAGGAACTCTATATAGTCGGCCGGGTCAGCTAACACGCTGCCTGGCTCTCGACGGCTTGTCCGACGCCCGAAGACCGAGGATCCAAGACCTGGCTGGCAAATTCCATTCCCTGGGACAGCAACAACAACGACGAACTGCCTGCTTCTCCGCACCGGCTTTTATCCGCCCCGGCGTGGCCGGGCCACGTCCCATTCCAGATTCTTCGAGGGTTTCTGGTTCCCCATCACGTGTCCCTTTCACCTCGTCCGGTCACGTGTCCTCCCGGGTTCACCCACAGGCCATGTCCTCACGTGCCCTCTATCTCACCTTTGCCAGGGCTATGCCCCTGCAGTACCCTACGTCACTTGGGACTGCGGCTGCCCTCTAGTGACATCGAGTATGTCACTACACATGTACACATGTGCATATAACCCAAATCACCCTGAATGTGCCTAATGTCGTCACATCTCAGAAGCTAAAGAGTGTTTCAGCCTGGTTAATGCTTGGATGGGAGACTGTCTTCAAATACCAGGTGTTACAGGCTTGTGCTGTGAGGTGGCCAGGAGATGGCAGTTCGGCTTGGTAAAGACAAATTGCTGCAAGGAATGATGGGCGATGGTCAAGAATAATAACGAAGTGGCAGGCAAGGAATGGAACGTGTCTGAGAGGATGTCCACCCAGGACACGGAGCGATGAGATCAGCTGGCGTGCAGGTACTAGCTTTAATTATTAGATAGCAGGTGGAGTTAATGCAGACCTGATGTCTTGCAACAGGTGTCTCTTTGGTGTTTGATCATCTTACCACCTCCTGTATTATTGCCAGAAAGGTTAAAGGGCTATTCCTTTAATAATTGTTTTTTAACCCTTTTATCTAGCAACAAAACTGACACTTTTTTTTACAAGGAGCCATGTTTGCATTGACCACAATACCTGCAGTCGGAATGCAAAAAGGCATCATCTGGTCCAACACCATGTGAGACTAGGCTCTAAGAAAAGCTGTCTCGTGTGTGGACCAATCAATTTCAAGGACAGTGCATACATTATCAGAGTTGTGTTTTTTGTTTGCATTCCGACCGCAGGTATTGTGGTCAATGCAAACATGACTCCTTGTAAAAAAAAGGTGTCAGTTTTGTTGCCAGATAAAAGGGTAAAAAAACTATTATCATATTTTGCTACTGGCAAAGGAGGTCCCAATGGCTATTCCTTTATCATGATCTTGACGCCGATAAAAAGGGTCCCATAGATCGTGGATTCGTGAGAGACGGCGAAGACTTGGGGAGATCTTTATTGAGCGGTGTATTGACCATGGCTGATGACAATGGTGGTGATGCAAGTCATGCCGTTCACCTACCAGTGGGTGCATCAGAGAAATTATGTTCTTGCCCTTCCACTTTGACTGGAACTTCTCAGCGAAGTAGGGTGAGCGGGCGCAGAGGACGCAGCGATGCGTGCGGAACGACTGCCCGTGCACAATGAAGCACACGTCGCTGTAGAAGCCCTGCTCTAGCAGCCTGCACGCGACCACAGCGGCACGTGTCAACGCAAACTCAACTCCGCCAAAAAAAACACACGCGGGAGGAATTTTTTTGTAGCGCAAATAGAAGCCCTTGAAAGACTGTCGGTAAGAGAAACACAAGTGTTGTTTACAAGTGAACTTTTATCAACGCTTGTTTTCCCATTCATAATTGCAAGCACGTACACACACACACAACTGCAGGAGGTGGCCAGGTGGCTCAAGAGGGTAATGGCTATGTAGGTTGCAAAAAAGGTTAAATATACAAACACACAACATCATGTTAGAGCACGTGGCTGGCACCCGTGATTCAACTAAATATTCAAATGTAGCGAGTTCATCATCTCAGCCTGGTTACATATGACTTGCACTGACAATTTAATCTTATGGTTTTAATTGTATGAGATAAACAATGTTGGAAGAGGCTGATAACCCGATGTTTAAATGTGTTATTGGCATTGTCATTAGATGAAGAAATTCGAATTTTGAACTTTCACAGCTAGCTCAGCAACATCCTACGTTAGAGAATGATTAACAATTTTTCACATTACTTCAATAAGGATCTTTGTCCACATTAGGGGCTTTCCCTTAACATACATTGCACGGAATATTGCATGTAGAAAGAGTATTGCGGGTAGAAATAGTATTGCACGTCAAACACATTGTTTTGATAACAAGAGCTGGTAAGAAATCAATTAAGTAAAACTCAACATTAATGTAACAGGGTTGGTTTTTCCCATGAAGTAATTGGAGAGAGGAGGCTGTGACCATCAACTCACTGTGTAAAAAGCCAGCCTAATCATTGAGTGCTTCTGATACCTGAACTCGGGTATCAGTCACCTGACTCACTTCTGATGAATGCAGAACCTCAAGCCAACCTAAAACACACGAAACCGGTGCTGTGGCAAAGAGACCGACAGACACTCCCACCCATGCACACGGGTGCAGTATAGTATCAACAAGGCTCGATTATATGATCGATTATTGCAACTCACTACCCTACGGGACCCTCTGGAAAAAACATTACCAAGCTGCAGAATGTATAAAATAATTTGGCACGCGCCGTGACGGATATTACAAAATCAGACCAAGTCCGTCCGGTGCTCGGTGAGCTCCATTGGCGTCCGGTTGCCCAACGAATACGTTGAGGTCGCACTAATTACATACAAAGTGCTTGCCACAAACGAACCACACTATACGTTGCAAATCTCGTCAAGGAGCATAAACCATCATCACACAAACTCCGGTTATCCTCGCAGCGACTTTAGGCTAACCTTTCAACAAAGACGGTCACAGCATCGTGCACTTTCAGATGCACTTCTGTGGCCGTTTGGAACGCTCTTACTTCCAATATTAGGAAGCCTCTGAGCAATGCACTTTAAAATCTAGATTGAAAACTAATTTCTTCAGAACTGCTTTGAGTTTTTTGCTTGTTGTCCTTCCCCCCCCCGCACCTCCGATTAGTACGTACCGTACGAAAAAAGTTCAGCATACATATATACAAACACAAGCACGGGCAAATTTTATCTGGTGCTCACCTCTCCAGGAAATCATCGTAGAACTCGCGCACCATCCGCCGGGACGTGATCTGCTTGTAATCGCGCAGCAGGCGCCGGATGCGGTCGCTGAGAGCGCCGTACAGGCAGCGCTCGCCGTCAAACGTGTTTGCCTCACACTTGGCACCTGCAAGGTGGCGAGATGTTAACTACCTCGTCAGGTATACAGGAGATCGTGGGTTCGATCCGTCGTGGGTTCGATCCCTACCCTGACGCCTGTGTATTTAAAGTGTGCGTGTTTCTCCTCCCGTAGTGGCGTGGATTTTTCTCCGGGTCCTCCAGGTTTTCCCCTCCACATTTAAAAAGATGCATTGAGTATTTGGCTGTTATAAATTTCCATGTGATAAGCCACTTCGTTCAGCTATCATTTGTGGCCAGGTCACTTCTGAAAAAAGAGCTACATAGCTCCGTGGGCCTTATCTGGTTAAATAAATATTCTTGGTTCTTTCGGTAAAGTCACGTAGAAGGGAAACAATAAAAATATAAAATATAAAACAATAAATAAAAAATAAATATGGACTGACAATTGCCCAAGCTTAAGATCTTCTTCTTTTGTATGGCTCGTGTAGATGCAGAGCAACTAAAAGTTCACACTCAGGTGGTCAAGCCAGCAGCAGCAGAATGTATCGTTGCGATGTCTCCTTCGTATTTGTGGATCAGGCATTGCGTCGTTATGCGTTGTGTATGGTCTGTTCTGGATAACCACAGATGAAGACGAGTTCTGCCAAGGGATGAGTGTTTATGCATGTGGGAAGAAGCCGAAGCATGTGGAGAAAAGCCACACGTTGAGAGGAACACTCTATCCCAAAGGGGGGCACATGATTTTCATCTGCAATCTGCTGTACCGTGTTCTCCTGGAAAGCCATGGCAAGGAAGCACCCTCAACGTCCATGGGACGTTTTGCAACATTGTGCGGATCCACCCACCATCACCTCCACAGTGCTAGATTACAGGAATGTCAACGCCGCCTGGCTACAATTTTAGACATTGGTGACTGGGCTGAAACCATTAAGTCACTGCACTTGAAAAACCGGATTCAATCAACGGCAGCTGCCTGGATTTGAACCCAGAAACTCAGCATTGCCGGCTGAGCTACATGGCCACCTCAAGAGCTTTTATCTTACAGGTAAGTCCATAAGGCTGTGTGTTCCGTGAGGTGTTCATCGGGAGTTTTAAGCATCACAAAAAGGAAAAAAGCACTTTAAAATCACAAGTCAGGCTCTGTGTCATAGTGCTGTAGAGATGTCACTGCATTGACACGTTAAAGCATATGGAAGTGACATTACAGTGATGTCATGAGTGTCATCATGGCGAATTTGAGTCATACCTGTCAACCCCTTATCAGTGCCCTATCTTATTACAGTCCAATTCAGTCCTTATTGGTCACCCCGTGCCCTTATAAATCTCAACGTTCATCCTACAAAGTCCCATCACAAGGGAGAAACACAAACAAAGACACATTTTTTTTTAAAGAATACGGGTAAACCGTATGGGTTGACAGGAATGTTGACCGCAACTTGAAACAGTCCCGTTTCTAATAAATGAAGCTTTAAAGTCACGTGAGGCATCCCACAGCCTTGTTTTTCTGTTTACATCTCTGTATAAAAAGTTTAAAAAGTCTGATTAAACACAAGACAAATACATCAATGCCACATAAAGATTAGAACTAATAGCAAAAGCTATAACACAATTCTAAATATAAAAAAACATAACACAGCTTGTGTGCATTATTAAAAATCTCAACAATTAAAAATGGCAAGTAGATTTAATGAGCATTTTAAATTCGGTTCCGACGGCTTCGTTGCAAGGCCGCACAGGCTGTGCGCATAACGGTAACGTTTCTGAGCGCAACCTCCAACAAATTTATTCTGGAGCCATTATGAAGAAAACAAATTGCAGCCCCATCAGCTGTGCACAAGCCAGCCATGTTCCTTTCCCCATCCCCTGCCGTTAACATAATTTTTTTTACTTTTGGAAGCTTAAATTTTGATTTAAAGCTTTCGTGACTGCAGGGATTCATATTCTTGGTTCTTTCGGTAAAGTCACGTAGAAGGGAAACAATAAAATAATAAAAAATATTAAACAATACAATTCTCACAACGTTTTGACTTTTGGACACCTGATGATGATTGCTTGTGTTGCAGTCAAAACGTCGTGAGAATTTTATTGTCTAATATTTTTATTATTTTGTAAGCTTCTTACCATTTTCCAAAAGGTATTCCACGAGCTCTTCATGGCCGCACAAACAAGCGTAATACCTGAGAATACACAGCATGCTTATTAACATCTTATTATTACACGCTTTCGTTTTCGTGCGTATTATACATTCGACAAAATTTCCTTTTTGGCTCGAACTAAATAACTCGATTAACGCTCTTGTAATGTACCGTGCAGATGACCTCAGCACAAACTGGTAATGGAATACTATAGCTCTAGCAACATCAATTAACAAAAATCCTCTTCTTTGCGACAGTATGGAGGGACTAACATCGGCTGTGCCATCAATCGTGGTGCTGACCACGAATGATGTTTAGCCGCTTATCCACAGGAAAAAAATGCAGATAATTGGGAGTAAATGCCACTCATCTCCTCTTATTCATTAAAATATGCAATGGTTAGCAAGCTGCAACTTGCAACCAAAATGTTACTGCCAGCCCAATCTCGTGACAGAGCAGTTGAGCCAATGGGGACGTTTTCCTCGCCCCTTGTTTTTATTTCAAGTTTTCCTCCACCCATCAGTACGAATGGGTGCACAACAGTTAGGCATATTCTTGGTTCTTTCAGTAAAGTCACGTACCGAAAGAACCAAGAATATGAATCCCTGCAGTCACAAAAGCTTTAAATCGAAACAGTTAGGCAATCGGTAGGTCGCACGTGGTGGGGTAAAGTGTGGTGCACTTCCATCTTTTCTGTGCTAAATAGCCAGTGTGGAAGAGTAGGCCAAAATGCAATACAGAGGGGCTCTCGAGCTTCCTCCAGAGGAGGCCCTTCAGCAAGCAGTGGCATAAGCAAGTGATAGCAGGGCTGCACCTTTACCTTTTATAAAAATATATATATATATGTTTAGCTGTTTAAAATCTCATTCTGAGTGTCTGTCCATATAAAAGACTAAAAACATGCACTGGTCAGCAGCTTAACTGTAAAAACAAGTCACCATGTGCCAATACTGTAAGAAACATCGCCAAAATATTTTGTGTTGCGTGTGCCTGTGCGCGAACTCGGTTTGACTCCTGCTCACAACCAACACGAGTGACGAGTAACTCAAACGGTTTTGGGCCACGTCTAAGTTGACTCGGCCTTAAGTGAGTACCTGGTGCAGTGTGTAAACACCATCACTGTGGAGACAAAGGTGGCCGGGCGTGGTGCTGGTCACAGCACACCGTTGTACGCTGTCCTGGGCTTAATAGGCGCTCGCCAACAGCACTTGCCCCATCCTCAGCCTATGTCGGCTATACAGGGGACCTTCGCGTATCTGTGTGGGGAGCCATGGCGCAGTAGTTAACACACTGCATTATGGACCCGGCAACCTGACTGACCCCTGACCCCTGGCCACGGCTAACATCAGTGGCGAGCGATAAGTAATCAGTTCTGGGCTTGCCTCGGTAAAATCCGCTTCCAATGAGTACCTGCTGCAGTTTCTAAACAGCACTGGGGGAGCCAAAGGTGTCCAGGCATGGTGCTGGCCACACCACCCACCAGAGAGAAATTTCCAGCTATGATCGATGTGCTACAGAGGGATGCTTGTATCTGCACGTGTATCTGTGTCTGCATGGCGAGTGGTGGCACAGGGGGTTCTGTGGACCAGGTAACTTGAGTTCGATTCCCAGCCACGGCTAATAATAACGAAGAGTGGTCACATCATTTGTCCTCGGTCCCCTTGAGGTCCACACTCAACCTTCTACGAGTACCAGGTGATGTGTCTAAATATCAACACTGGGATAATAACAGGCACGGTGCTGACCACGCTGCCCCTTCACACGCCACCGACCATAATAGGCGCTCGCTAACAGCAGTTGTCCCAACAGACTAATGGTATTAAACGGGGCGTTTGTCTTGTTTTGTCTATGTCTGCGTGCATCGTTGTGTTTGTGTGCGCGCGTGTGGTTTACGTACAATGGAGTACTGTCCCATTTATCTCTCACATTCAGTTCCAAGTCCCTCTCTTCCACAATGTCCCTGGAAGGAAGCAGTGGTGGCAATTATGTCAGAGTTGTACTATTGTACACAGCATGAGCGCGCGAGACGTTTAACGAGATCACACATTCACAAGGGGGACGGATGGTCAGTAAAGTCTGGGTGTGGTGACACTCTCCTGACTTGGGAGGTTCACTTAGAGAGTGGGACCAGTCGTAAAATGCCGTACTTAGAATCATTTATAAGCCTGTGTCAATCCACCGGCGGACGTGGGCATCTCCGCACCTTCGATTAGCACGGTTGGCTACGGACGTTGCGAAAAAAGTTCAACATACATGCATGCTTTTAAGTCACGGGGGTTGTTTAACCACACTTCATGAAGCTGGTCAGTGCGGATTGATGAGAGGGGTTGTGGGGTGGGGAGTGGTGGAGGAGAACCAGTTCAGGTATCAATGGCCACTGACGATAGCCATAACCAGAAATGGACCTGAGGCTATAAATTCACAGCAGGGTACAAGGACCCGCTGCATCGCCACTCCCTCCCCGTGGGACCACTCTTACGTCTCCATTAACGTAAGCTCTGGAAACAAATTGTATTCTGCGCTTTGCATAGTAATTATAGTCCATATATTACATAGGTGCGGAAACTCCAGGGACTGGATTGAACTATTTATTATCCTGGGTTGAGAAGGTGTTCATTCATTACGCGGGTCAAATTCATCGGGGCACATTTTATCGAGGCACGCAAAATCAATTAATTCACGTATATTTAAAAGCCAAACTTCCAGTCCGTGAAGAAAATGAGTCGAGTAACAACAGCAATTATGAGTGGTATTGAGGCACAACTCATTTAGTTGACACTGCTTTAGAAAAGGGAGCTGGCTGAAGTTTTGGGCAGACGCAATTTCTTTGGAGCAGAGCGAAGGCAGAGACCGACGTGACACTGCGAGGCTTTGATAAAACTGGGATCTTTTGGTCTTTTATAATTTTGTGCTTCCACCGAGCTATCCGTGTCATAGCATAAGACAAATCAAAGTCGTATCTCTCGCACACCGGTGTGACCCTTCTTGTTAGAGAACAGCCCACAGAAGCGGACACCAGAGAATTACTTCTGAGATCCCTTCAATTGATCTCTAGTCAACAGAGTATTGGGCAACACTTTCCCAACTTTCCTACCACTGAAATTAATGTACTGTATATGTCACAATAGTCAAATCTATATATTGGATTCTCTCAGAGTTGGAAGTTAAAGCGATGGTCATTTGCGTGCAGTCATTACTGACGGACCTGAGTCTATCAACTCACTACTCTTGAAAAGTTGATTTAATACTGGTAGGAACCTCCTGGTTACACCCACCCACAGGGGATTATTGTGTCCGACGTGCAGGGAGGGGCTGGGTGGGGAGGGGCTGGGTGGGGAGGGGCTGGGTGGGGAGGGGCTGGGTGGGGAGAGAGGGGCTGGGAGGGGTGGGGCTGGGTGGGGAGGGGCTGGTCACCCCGTGGTGCCCTTATAAAACTCAACGTTTAACCTACTCACGCCGGCTTGTGCCCGCCCTCACAGTCGGGCATATTTGCGGAATACACCACGCCGCCGTTGACCCTGGCCATTGACCGAGCAACCCAACGTTCCGACCAGCTCCCTCCGCAGGAATGTGTTTACAGGAATCTGCCTGTATTCGAACCCATTACCGGTGATGCGAGCTCAGCACGCCCGACCTAGGAGCCACCCCAACAAACTCAATACAACCGGGAATTTCTAAGAATATTAAGCGCTGTTTTGGCCTCAAACCCCGACGAATATGCTTTTGTTTCGCGAAATCTCTTTCCTAAAGCGTGTAACAGATCTTCCTCTCTTTATTTTCAAGTTACTAGAGCCAATAACACACGGAAGTGCAAAGTAAATGCTTGTTATGTAACCAAACGAGTCATCAAACACCACAATGTGAAGCCTAACAAGTGCAGACAGCTTTTAGTGTTATTTGTCAACGCTACTTTGAGTCGATATTTAACTCGGATGGATTAACAAGCACAGCCACAAAAGACAAAGATCCCCCCGTATAGCCTTAACAGACTGGTAGCGAGCACCTATGAAGCACAGCAACACCATACACGACAACACATCACATTTACGACTATAATGAGTCAAGAATGTCAGTGTGTCCCGCGCATGACGTTACTCCACGTCGACCAGCCCCCCTCATTAATAATCATGAGCTGGTGACGTCACTCCACATGGGGAGCGAGGCGCCTCCTCCCCCCTCCTCAGCGTCAACTTACAACCCTCACTACAAAGGCAGAACCCTCACGTCACGCGATCTCCGTAACGCTGTTGAGACATCAAAGTAAAAAGGACGTCATGATGAACAAGGGATTATCACCTTTATAAATGAAATAAGTCTGTGTCACCGCGGCCTTACAAATTGTATACGAATGGATGCAATTAATATCACATCGGGGTCTGCATTTCACTTGCAAGTTTCAGACTTACTGCAATACACCCGTTCTTGAACGGGCAAAAGGCTAGCATCAGGATAGTGGTGTTCGAAGCACCGAGGTCCAACATGCCGTGTTGGGGGGGGGATGTTTAATTAAATTGACCAAGAGGCCTGCTTGTTCTTTACGTTCTATCACGTCAATGTTGGATTGAGTGTAGTCCCTTCGCGAGACATTCATCTCATTAGGCTAGGGTTCAATAAGGGAGCAACGACAGATTATGAAAACTAAGTGCTTACATTGTTAATGGACGTATGTTGAACTTCTTTCGCACCGTACGTAGCCAACCGTGCTAATCGTAGGTGCGGAAGGCACCTCCAGAGGAGTTGAAGTAGCAGTGGAGTAAGTACAGAATGTTAAGGGTTTTCCTCTTGTTTGGTTATTGACAGGAACTCCTGTTTCCTTCCAATCGAAACACAAAATCTCAAATATAAGGAAACCGGCCAATAAAACCAAGCAAACCCCTATTGAAAATGAGTTATAAGGCTCAGTGGGGAATTATTTGGTTCAAGATGCTATCACACGCAAGTCAAAGGGATTTCCTGCTCAGATAAGTATTCAAGCTGTGCTCGTCACCTGTTTACAGGTCCGAGTCAATGGGCGCTGCGGTGGCGAGATGTTAACTGCCTCGCCTGGTATGCAGAAGGAAGTGGGTTCGATCCCAACCCTGGCGCCTGTATATTTGGAGTTTGCGCGTCTCTCTCCCCGTGGTCGTGTGGATTTTTCTCCGGGTCCTCCGAGTTTTCCCCTCCACATTTCGAATGAACGTGCGTTTGTAGTATTTGGCTGCCACTATCAATTTCCACGTGATGATTAGCCACTTTGTTGAGCTGTCATTTGTGGCTCAGTGGGCCCTTACCTGGTCAGGTAAAAGTTTAGTTTGTGTAAATCCCACATTCCTATGAATGGGGGCGAGTGTATCCATAGGACGACCACTGTTGACTTCCCCCACGAAGCGGTGCTACATATTGACAGCTGAGAGATGATAGGATGGGTCAACCTCCCACCACCACCGCAATCAGTATCTGACCATACAACCTTCCCAATTGTCAGCCTCACTCTACCGCCCAGTTGCCAACACGTTGAACCGAAATTTAAACTTCACCGCCACGTGGTGCAAAGACAAGTGCTCTCGTTGAATATCCATTTGGACAACTTATCCAAGTTGAGTTTGAGGTCCTGGGAAGTCTCAACTCCAGCTTACTCTGGATGCAGCTGCGAGGAGTAATTAACGCGCACGCACTACCAGTCAAGTTCTCGAGTGGACTAAGAGTCTGCTGCTGACCTATGAGGCTCTTCTTAAATGGGTTAGTCCCACAATACCCGCAGGGACTGGTCCATGGTATAGTCTCCAACGAGGGCCCCGAGATCCGCGGCTCGCCTTCTTCTAAGGACTCCGAAGGTCGAGGCTTTGTTCCGGGGGTGATCGCGCTTTCGCCAGAGAAGCTTCCAGACGATGGGACGACGCTTTTGCCTTTGGTAGCCAGGCAATCACAGTCACCAGAGTTATTGGAATCTCTCTCGAAAACTCAAAACTCTTTAAATTTGCCCTTCACCCCCTAGTTCTGGTCGTTTGCCCCGATTCTGTTGTGTTTCCTGCTTCATATACACCACGGCACATTGGGATATACGGATGAAATGCACCGTACACATTTGAATTGCTACTGTATCTGATGATGACATCTGCTGTTGCTGCCGTTCGCAAAACTTGAATGTTTAGTTTTTTGTGTTTGTGGAAGTCTCTCCCTCCTGAAAAAAATACTCAAGTACCCTCCTACAAATTACACTCATAAAGTGTCAGTTCAAAATAGTAGTATTAAAGTACCGTGCGTGTGGTATACAACGTGGGTATTTAGACAGCAAAAAGCTCATTTAATGCCGAGTTCTGTGGTTCAACTCGAATTTTGGACTAACTTCTGCTGTTGATATTTGAGACGCAGTCGTACTCATGAGAACTACTCATTTATCCGCGATGTCCCTTGCCAATCCACCGCTGGTTCAATATCGATCTAGGTGGGTTTATTTAACCATACTTCACCACGCTGGTATGCGCGGGCTTGATGAAGTTGTGGCCGCAAACATCGAACCACGGGCTTGCGTCACCTTTCCAGCCCAACGTCCACACGAAATGGTACCCATTTTACCGACCACGATGATTTCCAGTCAAACTGAACTCAGAGAAGTGATTAAAACAAGTAACAGGTCTCTTTCCCTGCTCAGACGGGCGCGGTTGGCCACGATGCGGTTGTGGAAATTCCACATTCATGCGGCGGGAACAGGACAGCTCGCTCGGGCAATCCCAACAGAGCACAGTACCGTAACGGAGTGATCGCCGAACAGTCGATCACAGTAACGGAAACCCACACCGATGGGTTTAAGGCAACACAGACAAACATTGCACTCCGATTGTAAATGTTGTGGCTTTGCTCTCCCAACACGCAACTTGTGTGTGCTGCACACCGGTAACGAATTGGCACGTGTACAGCTGTGTACGTGACAAACCCTTTAACTAATTGGCTGCGTCGGGTGGTGGCGGGTTTAACGACACATTTATATATTTACGCGATGCGACTCCCCCAAACCCCCCCCCCCCCCCCCCGTATTACATACTGTACGTTATAGTTCATGGCGAAAGAACCTCGCTGCGATGTGTAAACACACTCGATACGACGACGATGATAACAACACGGCGTAACAAGCAAACACACACACCTGACCCTGCAAAGGTCGCCTCGCCTGCAACTCACGAACAGCTCGTTAATCGCCATGCCCGCTGCCGTATCTTGCCCTCTCGTCTCAGTGTCTGGCAGTGGTATTAGTATTGAAGTTTGTATCTCCTGCTGCTGCTGTTGTTGATGTTACAGTATTTCGTGATCGCCGTTTAGAGTGGCGACCTATCAGCTGTTCCCCTTGGCCCCCAACGTAAACACCCACCACGCGCTACTGCGCATGCGCCGATTTAAGCTTGCGGGGGGGCGGGCGGTGGGGGGGACGTAATCGGAAATCTAGCGACGAGAGAGCGCTCGCTCTCTCCCACCCACCCACCCACTCTCTCTAGCCCCCACCCCACAGCACAATTAGAATGGTAATATTGTTGGTTCTTTCGGTAAAGTCACGTATATCGAAATAAAAGCAAAAAAACCTACGATGTTTCGATCGCAACACAAGCGGTCTTCATCAAGCTTTATTTGGTGATTTCGAAAACGTTTATTGGTTTGGCGATTTTTATTTGTTGTAGTACGGAGTTAGAATGATGGCTTTAATCTAAGTTGTCTTGTGGTTGTTTGACTTGCATCCCACTGGGATTTTTGCACAGCGTTGGTGTACGGTGCTTTTTTTCTGGAAGACTTTGCAGTTTTTCCTGGATTTTTCTGTTTGCGCATAGTCACTTTAAGATGTTTTCTTGCTCATGTTTTTGTTTGTTGCGGTTGCACCCGATTCAAGAGCCGAATGGTTCACAGGGCTATACCAAATAAATGAAACTGAATCAGGCGGTCTTCATCATGCGCCTGATGAAGACCGCTTGTGTTGCGATCGAAACGTCGTGGGTTTTTTGCTTTTATTTTTATTTCAATTAAATTTTATTATTTTTATTGTATTTTATTATGCTTTATTTTATTTTCTATCTACGTGACTTTACCGAAAGAACCAAGAATATGAATTCCTCCAGTCACGAAAGCTTTAAGTGAGAATGATGAATCTTGATTGAAAGCTTTGGTTACTGCAGGAATTCTGACTCTTGGTTCTTTCGGTAAAGTCACGTAAATAAAAAATAATAGATCACGACGTTTCGATTGCAACACAAGACGATTGCCTGACGATTGCTGATGTTGCGATCGAAACGTCTTGATCTATTATTATTATTTTATTTACGTGACTTTACCGAAAGACCCAAGAGTCAGAATGTAAACTTGTATTATAAGACTATAATGAAGGAAGCTACATGGCAACCTCAAGAGCTTTTATACTGGTAGGAACCTCCTGGTTACACCAGCCCACAGGGGATTATTGTGTCCGTCCGTCGTGCAGGGAAGGGCTGGGTGGGGAGGGAGGGACTGAGTGGGGAGGGAGGGGCTGGGTGGAGAGGGTGGGGAGGGGAGGGTGGGGAGGGGCTGGGTGGGGAGGGTGGGGGTGGGAGGGGTGGGGCTGGGTGGGGAGGGGCTGGTCACCCCGTGGTGCCCTTATAAAACTCAACGTTTAACCTACGCACGCCGGCTTGTGCCCGCCCTCACAGTCGGGCATATTTGCGGAATACACCACGCCGCCGTTGACCCTGGCCATTGACCGAGCAACCCAACGCTCCTACCAGCTCCCTCCGCAGCAGGACGTGTTCTTACAGGTAAGTCCATGAGGCTGCGTGTTCCGCGATGTGTTCATTGGGAGTTGTAAGCATCACAGAAAAGGAAAAATACTATAAAATCACAATTCAAGCTCTGTGTCAAAGTGCTGCAGAGATGTCACTGCGTTGACACATTGCAGCATATGGAAGTGACATTACAGTGATGTAATGTCACTTCCAGGTGGAGCTGAAGGTGAGGGCAAAGTGACATTACGGTGATGTAATGTCACTAGAGGTGGAGCTGAAGGTGAGGGCAAAGTCCAAGTGTGTTAGACAATGGGAGAGGGAGGGGGTAGAGATGGGGGAGAGAGAGGGGGGTAGATATAGGGTGAGAGAGGAGGGGGGTAGAGATAGGGGGAGAGAAGGGGGTAGAGATGGGGGGGAGCATTGTTCCTCGCTACACACACCCACATTGCTGACGGGAGAGGTTGACAAGAAAACACAAATCAAGTCATGACCCAAAGTGGTTGATGACATCTTTCCAATGATTGCTGAGTTTAAAACCGTCGTCTCGGTTGAAATTATGTCTGTATATATGGGTGGCTTCGTGAACGAATCTTTGTTGATAGGTATGATCTTTGAATTTGGTGATGCTGCTGCTGCTGCTGCGTTATCAGTGGCACACCAAGACAAAAAATTAAGTTTTGCGAACAAATGTTATTTATAATAAAGGTTTTTTTGAGGTGGTTAGATGGCCAGAATTGGTCGCGAAAGCCTACGTGTTACATTGTCTTCTCATTTGTTTGTATGTAATCCGTAGAACCTGTAGTCCACAACGTAGCATCAATACAACTTTGTCAACACATTTACGTATTTCGGAATCTAAGGAGGCATTTGTGTGTGAGAGCGGTTGTAAATAATATTGGGCGATACACGTCTGCATTTAAACTCTTTATTTTTCTAAGTTGAGCACGTCAATTAATACTCTGTTGCAGTATTTGCAATCCACGTCTTTGCATTTTTTGGCAATCATTTAATTATAATAGGTGGTAAGGATTTGTTTGTATAGAACAAGATTCACAATTTCGATTTAAAGCTTTCGTGACTGCAGGGATTCATATTCTTGGTTCTTTCGGTAAAGTCACGTCGAAGGGATAAAATAAAGTTTCAAATTTTCTTGCTGTGGTTTTCACACCTGATGATGATTGCTTGCGTTGCAATCGAAACGTCGTGAGAATTTTATTGTTTCATTTTAATATTTTATTATTTCCCTTCTACGTAACTTAACCGAAAGAACCAAGAATAAGATTCACAATGCTATGAACATAAAGCACGTCGCATATCCACCCCAAATTACACTGGTCAACAAAAGAAAATCTTTTTTTTTCTGGCCTGGACTTTTGCAGCTGTTTTAGACTAATTTCAGGGTGCTGATTCCAAATCTGATGTCAGATTTGCTCTATCACATCTCATTTTTATGCTATCGGCATACCCCATTTTCATTGATTTTACCCGAAATTAACTCTGTCACTTATGATTGCAAGTTGTTGCGACTCAGTGACTGCTTTAGTGTTAAAATATGGTGCTGTATTTTTAGGATAGTGTGTTTAAAATATAATTTTATGTAGATATCCACATTCATTTAATATTTTTCTTCTGCAGTTTTAATTGAAAATGCAATATTTGATATCTCAAAAACCTGATGTGATAGACTGATGCCAGATTTGGAATCAGCACCCCAAAATTACCTTAAAACCGTTGGAATACCTTATGCCAGAAAAAGTGTGTTGACCAGTGTTATCAACTGCTCACCACCCAGTGTGTGATTTGTGCATAGAGTATCTGTCATTTCCCAGGGATGTTCACAAATCCCACCGTTTCATTCAGTTCAGCAATTTTAATCTCACATACATCCGCTTAATTATAAAGCACAGTAAAGCACTTTCTGCTGTTTGCACTTCAATTTAAATCCAGGAACCTGTTTGAGCATGCATGGTATCCTATAGATGTTCACGGATCTGACCTTTTTACCCATTTGCCTCACCCTCCTCCCCCTGCAAGTTGGATATGCGAGCACGTTCTGTACAATCACGAGACAAACATCCAATTTTTCACAGTTAAAAATGTCAATAATTACAGTCCAGTTTGTTTTTAGACATCACATTTTGCTATGGTCCACTGCAAAGGGTTACAAACTTATGCAATCACAAACTACATTTAGGCAATTGCTCACACAAGTACAGTGGCCGTCATCTTCTGCACCCCAATTGTAGTGGAAATACACATCCACCACGTCATGTGCAGCCCTTTGGTCAACCCACTGCTAAATGAGGGCCTCCCTATGCTGTCGGGGTCACGGGGGTTATTTGACCACACTTCACCATACTGGTTGACGAGGTCAGATAACAACACTTCACCAAAGTGGTGAGGTGTGGGTTGGTGAGGTCAGAGGTCACAGATGTGCCAGCACAGAAGTACAGCACAACGGATTTCACTGCCTCGCTACGTAAGTTCCTATCACATCACGCTGTTTAAAAAAACTGTAAATGATGCCATGCAGAATTGTCTGGATTTGAAACATTTCGCACCACTAAGACATATTGCAGTACAGTGTATATACAAATGTAGACCTAGACGATGCGATATTCAAAATGTTTAAATGTTACGAAACTTACAGCGAATAAGCATACAGTAGTTTTCACACGAGCCAGGGTTGGATTGACCCCATAGGCAAATAAGGGCTTTGGCCTTCATGCTTTGTAGGCTCTCCTTTTAGGTCCTTCATTTGACACTAAAGTAACAGCTGAGCGACGGTGGCAGCAAGGCCATCGGAAGTGGTGTTTTGTTTTTGAATTACGATGACGGAATTCGTGAATTCGTGACTTTGCCACAGCTAAAGCCAGGGGAGGGAAAAAATTTAGAAGAAATAGTGTCGTGATTCACGTCTGATTAATTTACCTTGAGTGGAATACATGTCAACTTTACATGGGTAAATAAATATTTGGTGACTTCATACACCTTTGCAATATGTGATACATACTTCGACTCTTTCCCCTCCTATTAACCTGAGGCCCTTCATAACCTTAATCCAGCCCTGACAAGAGCAGCTTACTTTATATAAGTCGTTACACCCATTAGATATTAAAGTGCTAATGTTAACAGAAGTACACAATTGGTTTCCTGTAAACAACTGCGGTGATGGTAATGGCCGGGGGTCGGCAACTTTCGGCTCCGGAGCCGCGTGCGGCTCTTTAAGGGGCTGCTTCGTGACGCGTTGTTCATCAAGGACGACCGTCTCGTATCCACCGCGTGCATTGCGGCCCTTGAAATATTGAGTTATTTTTTTACCGAATTCGAAAAAAACGGCTATTATTACCTTGGTTTCCGACTCCCTGGTAATGGCCAATCGGCAAAAGCTTCCATTGTTTTGTTCTATTCCTGGCATCATTGGACTGTTGCACACGATGTAAAGATTTGTGTGCTTCACCAGGAGGATTAACGAGTGAATTGTTTAATTTACACACTGAAAAAATTAAATATACACTTTACACGAAATTTATCTTTATTAAGTTCTCACATACAACGCAAATATTACTGCACATTATCTTTGTTTTCTAAAACCTCTTTTTCACTGTACAACTGAGCCACGCTAGAGCCGTGCGGAGCCAGCTCAGCATGGCTCAGGAGGCGCCAGGTTATTTTTCCACTGCACAACCCGAGCTGTGCCGCTGATATCACACGCAATGAGCAAGTGGAGACAGCATGTTTGAGTTGTACTGACTGATGTCACACACTGCTTGGCCCCAAGCCAGATTAAGTTTTCTTGTGAGGACAGTTAAGTTCTGGCTCAGGATGGAAAATAGCCAGTGGAAAACCACCTGTATGGATCATTTGGGCCCTGTGCTGGTGTGGCTCTGATGTGCCAATGGAAAATAAATATATTACAAGTTACTCTTAGAGATAACAAAGAGATGTTGCTATAAAGTGCAGAAAGTCTCATAGGTTAAGAGAGCTGGCATCTGCTGCTGTGGCTTTAGCTGGGTTCGCTCTGCATTGGAAACTGAGAGACATCTTCAGCAAGCATGGGTGATGACAGGTAGGTCTCCACCTCCCTTTGCTTCATCAGCAAGCCCTGTCGGTGAAGCAGAGTGGAAAATTACATTAGGAATTTATAACTCAGAAATTATAATGCACATCGTTTCATTCACTCTCACAGGGACAGAATGATTCGCAGGAGCAGAAAACCACAGAGAGTTGGGAATGCGGCCAGAACTGGCACCAACAATTACTGTGGTCCATTATTGGGATGTTGGCCAAAGTCGACCAATGAGTTGCTCCTAATCCCTCTAGCAGTGCTCAACTTCCCCTAGCCTACACCCCCCTCTCTATCTCTCCTCCCTGGCTCCTTCCCCCTCTCTTACCGATATAACCTCTTGTCACGACAGCCCTTTTGCCCACTTCAGCAATTGTTTCTTGCTGTGGTTGTTCCACCTGATGACGGACGCTTGTGTTGCGCCCAAAACGTCGTGATTAAATTTATATTTTATTCCCTACGTGACTTTACCGAAAGAACCAAAGAGTATCGAGCAATAAGTGTTCGTACATGTGGGAGCAAACCAGAGATTGAAATGAACACGTATCGCAAGTTTGTTAATCCACTACTCAATGAGGGCTTCAACATGCCGTGCATGTTATTTGATCAAACTGGACCACGCCGGACAGCGCGGGTTGACAAAGTTGGAGAGAGCATAGATGTGGAAGTACAGTGCAACAATGGGGTTTGCTGCACTGCCTTTTATTGCCCACACTAAAGAAATGTAAGAATTAGATGTTGAAAGCAGTATAATTGAAATACATTTTGTATGCTTTAATGCCATACTGTACCTGTCTGAGTTGAGATAGCCCCTCAAGAATAGCCTTTTGTCTGTCCTTAGACTTCAGCAGCTCCGGGTTGAGAAGAGGATCGCGTGACTGCTCTGAACTATGCCTCCGCTGCTCCAAATATCCTGTCCACAGAACAGAGGTAGCAAACGGGTTTTGATTCCTTACCCGTACCCGGCTGCACCAGGGTCGCAAACGGGTACCCGTACCCGGCTGTACCCGTACCCTACCCGTACCCGGCCAGGTACGGATAGGGTATCGGGTACCTGATTGCGACCTCTGGGATGAAGCCATGTTGCAGGCGCGGGTGGGTTGATTCTAGGAACTTGAATTGTGAGAAGAGACAAGACGATGGGAAATGAGTGACAAACAGTTACTGACCAGTGACTCACGGTCTACCCATACCCGTACCCGGCCGCACCAGGGTCGCAAACGGGTACCCGTACCCGTACCCGGCCGGGTACGGGTAGCCGGGTATCGGGTAGGGTACGGGTATCGGGTACCCGGTTGCGACCTCTGCCACAGAAACAACAAAAACTAATTTTTAATGAGACTGGCAGCTGTTGAGTTTTCAACGAGAGGCATGTCCCGAGCCAACCTGTCACGCGACTTGTAAGGACACAATCGCACAGCACACACACACGCTAATATAGTGAGTAAAGCGTGTTATTGAATCAAACAAGAGTGTTCTTTGCATGTCAAACTGGAACATGTATGTTTCGGAGCTGAAAATAAATGAACTAAAAGGCAACCTTAATATAATCCGTTTATATTTTCCTGGTGCAGTAATTGGCGAGCAATTCCACCACTTGGTTCTGGGCTATATAATGGTGATGAGCAACGTCTGAAGGCTCATTCGAGCAGGAATTCACTTAAGACTTCGTGGTCATTTGAGCCATTGGTCCTAAAAAAAATGTTTTAGTTCCAGCTACGGTGGCATACGCTAACAGTGATTTTAGAGCTTTCGTCTCTCGATCACAGAAATGTATCACAGCAAGTTCACTGTGATAGTTTTTACGAAAAACTAAAATCATTAAAAGACGGGTTATGTGGCAATTTTGGAAGAAAAAAACAAATACGATATGAAAAATCTTCAGAATATGAAAATTATTTTGAAGTATCCACATAAAACATAGTATATAGGGTAAGCGCTCTGCCCATGATCGACTCTCCATGGTGGATACTAGTTGCATTTGCCATCCCAAGTGGTACAGACCAAGCCCATTTTCGATTTAAAGCTTTCGTGACTGCAGGGATTAATCTTCTTGGTTCTTTCGGTAAAGTCACGTAAAAGGGAAATAAAATAAAACATAATAAAATAAAAATTCTCACGACGTTTCGGCAGCTGTCTTTCCAACAGCTCTGTTTCTTCACCTGGCTGGCTGCTTGTGTTGTGGGTCGTGATAATTTTTATTTTATTATGTTTTATTTTTATTATTTTATTATTTCCCTTCTATGGGCAAGATGTGAACTATTTTGCCTGGTATACAAGAGGTCGTGAGTTCGATCCCAAGCCTGACGCCTGTATATTTGGAGTTTGCATATCCTTCACGTGGTCGCGTGGATTTTTCTCCGGGTCCTCCGGTTTTTCCCCTCCACATTTAGCAACACGCGTTTAGGGTGTTTGGCTGCTATCAATTTACACGCGATAAGCCACTTCGTTGAGCTATCATTTATGATCAAGCCGCTTCTGAAAAAGGTCTACGTAAGCTCAGTGGAGCCTTGCCTGGTAAAATAAAAAATGTTTGGTTTAATAGTTTAGTTTAAATTGACGCCGAGTGTGTCCATCGCGGAGGTGCAGAGACATCTCCACGTACCACGGCCGTATCTGTACTGCGACTCGTTGGTTGGTGGGCGTGACATGGGCGCGTCGGGGTCCAGGTAGAGGACATCATCGCTGCGCAGGTATGGCACAAACGCCGCGTTCGGAGGGGAGGTCTGCCCGGCCCTGCTCGCTGGGGCTTGCCGGCTGCGTTGGCCTGTCCCAGCTCCGGCTTCCCCGGCATCGTGCAGCGGAGCCAAGCGGTGGGAGGCGATGTGAACCGCCTCTGGCGTGTGGCCGGCACCCCCCCTCTCTGCGTGGTCGCCACCTTCGCCCGCCTCCTCCTTCTGCTGCTGCCCCTGCGTTCTGTGTCTGAGCGCCGGAACTGGCGGTGAGTCCAGTCTAATTTTCACAGTGTTCAATAACACAGGATCGATACGTAACAGTGAGCGTCAGCCCTCCCTGGAGACTCTATGGAGTGTCAAGACTTAATAGAACCAGCACAGTCTTTATTTAAATACTGTAATATCGAGACTTAATTTCAAATGCCCCGAGCACCTTTACAGATTATACATATGAAATATTCCTGTCACTGTGCAAATTGTGACGAGAGAAGTCTGTGTCAAATAATTTAGTTTCGTAGCAATTCAAAGTACCTGTTTGAAAACTCGGCATTGCTTTGTTGAGTTCTCTGGGTTGCATTGTTGTGTTCCGTCAATGGTTTCTGTAAGAAAAACATGTTTAGCTAAGCAAATTACACTTAAGTTTACACAAAATAATGATGGAAAGGAGGCGTCTTGTCCGATAATTATTTGTTTACATTGTACAAGTATTACATTTGCTGGAAAAAAAAACACTCGCTCGCCTTTTTCTGCACATCCCTTGTCTGGAGTCCCGTCTTGTCCGCGAGTGACGGCAGTGCCCGCGAGGCCTTCTGCTTGTGTGCGGCCTCCCCGGCGTCTTCCTGGCGGGCGGCGTCGCTGGCGGGGGCCTGTCCCTTGCTCACGACGTTCCTGTTGACCATCGCCAACAGCTGCTCCTGCCGCCTCTGCTTGCGCGCCTCCCGCTCCATCTCCCTTTTCCTCAGAGCCTTGGGGTACTTATCAGAGGCTCGGGTTGCGCCGCCTCTGCTCGGAAGACACAACCAGCGCGTCTTCTCGGCAGAGGTCGCAACCGGGTACCCGATACCCGTACCCTACCCGATACCCGGCTACCCGTACCCGGCCGGGTACGGGTAGCCGTTTGCGACCCTGGTGCGGCCGGGTACGGGTACGGGTAGGCCGTGAGTCACTGGTGAGTAACCGTTTGTCACTCATTTCGGGTAGGGTACGGGTATGGGTAGGGAACGGGTACCCGTACCCGGCCGGGTACGGGTACGGGTACCCATTTGCGACCCTGGTGCGGCCGGGTACGGGTACGGGTAAGGAATCAAAACCCGTTTGCGACCTCTGCTTCTCGGGCTCACAGCTAAGGTGCTTGTTAAGGTCTTGAACTGCTCGGGAAATGTTACGGTAATCGTTGCCAGCAACCATCACCAGCAATGCATCAACCATTTTCGACTTTTGTAAGCTGGCAGCCTACGAAATGTTAATAAACAGTCACCTGGTCACGTAGCACAATGGCGTTACAAGATGAGCTTTTCTTACGGGAAAAACAATCAATCAGTAGGCTTTCTCTTTCATCACCTCTGATAAGCACTGCTGGCAACGTACGGTGCGAAAGAAATTCAACATTGTGGCTAGCCATCGAACAAAGATGGTCACCGCATCACGTGATTTCAGATGCGCTTCTGTTGCCGTCTGGAACGCTCTTTCTTCCGATATTAGGAAGCCACTGGACCTATGCAGTTTGATATCTACATTGAAAACGAATTTATTTCAAACTGCTTGATGTGTTTAGTTTGTTGTTCTTCCCCCGGCACCTCCGATTAGCACGGTTGACTATGAACGGTGCGAAAAAAGTTCAACATACATACCTACGTACGCACCTAACCTTTAACATCATCACACGTGATCGACTGCAATTCCAGTAACCCGCCGAAGAAAACAGTGAAGGTAATCGTTACTGACCCCGCTGGATTAACGCACCCCACAACAGGTTTGGTGGTCATGTTCCACGCCGGCTTCAGTTCAGCGTCATCTCTCGGGCTCTTGCGTTTGGCGGCATCGCTCTGGCCCAGCGTCTTGAAAGACGCCTCCTCATGGTGGTGGCCGCTCTGCTTGTCCGCTCCCTTTCCTCCGGGCCTCTCCCTGTCGATGCGACTCCTGCACATGACTCCGGTGTTGCTGTACTCTGCGGGGACGTGCGGCGTGGCGGGAGGGCGCGTGGAGTCCGCAAAGACGCGGCCCGTTCCGTCGCCGCCCCTTGCCGATCTTCCAGTGTCCGCATCTTTAAAGCAACCAGCCAAAGGCAAGAAAAGTAAATATTTATATACGTAACAAAACTCTGGGCAACAAACGTGAAAAAGGGTGTTCCTATATGAAGTGCAAGCTGCAAGTTCACGTGGTAGACAGCAGAGGGCAGGGCAGCAATCCATTGCTGTACAATCTGGGCGTGCCAAGAAATAATTAAATACTGCGCACGTTTCAAGTTGAAACACATTCTTGCATTGCGGGCAACTACTACCTAACCATACCAGTCAGTCTGGAAACCCAACATCCCTGCTATAGGAAGGTGGAATCGTGGGGATATTGTGATAAAAGGGGACCAATTACTTAAAAGGGGTGGGGGTCAAATTAAAGACACGTTCACATTGCAACTCCACTGTCGGAAACAAATGCACAACAATGTTATATAATTACAACATAAACAGTAGATTACAGCAACAAATCAACAAAATGTATTATACAGCACCAGGCCACCAGCCATTAGTATAAATAACAACACAAATAAAACACACTTCTAAAAACATTGCATATTTTGTTTATGGCATCTTAAATTGTTTAAAATTCACTTGCAGCTACCTGGGTTCACACCCAGGATCTCTCAGCGGTTCCAGCCCAGCGCTCAGGCATCCGGGTCAGCTGGTCATTTAAGATAAATAAATAATTCTAATTATCAAAGAACATTTAATGAAACATTTCAAGGAATCTTTAAAAAATTCCAATCCATCCCTTTTTCAGCTGTAAACTAAAGATAATTACTTGCTCATGCCACTGATGGTGGAAGAGCCTCCGCTGGAGGGGGCTGCAGAGAGCCCTTCTCATGGGTATTTTGCCTACTCTTCCAGGCTGGCCAGATATCTTGGACGAGGGAGTGCCCACTAACACACACACACAGCCTGCCGATCGACTCTCGTGTACAAATTGATATCGCTGGGTGGACCGAGGAAGAAGGGGGGTTTAAGAAACATGCCGATCATTTCAACTGCCACGTCGAGAGAGGCCCCAGGGCAGCCCCTGGACTGTAAGCCCGGTGTGCGAACTATTACACCGACACAGGCGTACCTTCATCGATATGTAGTGTGTCCAACTGAGCCGCAGACGTTGCTCCTTTTAGAGGCTACACTTTAATTTGTAACGCCGTAACACAAAGAGGTAACTGCCCCTTGACCAGACTACACCCTAGGGTGGTGACCACCCAGCTAACTACACTATTACAGGGGAGTTACTGCTAGGAAGGGTTGGGTCTCCGACCACGTGGTCCCTCGTAGGACGAAGCGCTTCCAGCTTGAGACGTGGAGCTTCCAGCTTCCAGATGTTGAGCTTCCAGCTTGTAGAATGCAGCGACCCCAGTCCCTCTCAGGGACCCGCCTTATATCCCCCTACGGTCGGGGCCGCTCCGCCCTCGGCCCCGCCCGCCTTCTTGAACATTCTCGTTCCCTCTCGATCCTTCTCAAGAGCTCTCTCCGGACACTCGTCCCCCCCTACCTGGGGCCCCCTGTGTGGACATTCCGGATCACGTGTCTACGGGTCAACCAGAGTGCCATGGCCCGGGGCAACCCTGCCCCTGGGCTGACACTCACCCCCTCCCCCTCGGGAGAGCCCCCACCACACGCTGTGCGTGGTGCCCGCACTGTCCCCGTGCTCGCCAAGCCCCGCTAGGGCTGGTGCGAAACACAGCCACCAACACGGTGCTGTCCACGATGTAGGAACATAGAACGGCACGATCCTTCCGGGCCGGCACCATACAGTGACATCCCCGATGTCACTGCAGATATACACAGCACAGCTTTCCAGACTACAAGCATGTTAAGTAATAATCTGGTCAAACCTGTCTGCACAGCCATGTCCTTCATGGACGACTCTGGTTCGTGGACACGCAGAGTTGAGCGGGAGTGACCATCCCTCTGCCGAACCGTTCCTTCCTCCACGGCCACGTAAACTGGGCCGTCACGAGTCGGCATCCCTTGAAATTGAGAGTAAAGCAAGGGTTATATGTCGACTATAAGTGTTCAAATGAATGATACAAACTACAAGGTGTATTTTGCAACTTAAAATTAAGCATATAAATACATTTTACTCTAAAATGTACATTAAAGAAACATTAAGCTGTGTACATACGATACATGTCATATCTAATTGTTCAAGTCAGTTATGAGAATTGTTCTTCAACTTACTGGTGAGCTGAAACAATAAATAAATAACTGGCCGAAAGAATACATAATCGGCGAGTTAAACGCCTATATTGTTTTTTGGCTATGTTTGGTGTTGGGAGTATTTTAAACGAGACAAATTTGGCAAGATCAATGTTACCTTAATCCAAAAATCTATTATGGATCATCAACATGAAATGATTTTTCTTGCGCCCTCCTTCTCTGGCCAGTGTTCGTTTGCTCTGGCGTGTGCTCCTTTCTTTAATTAACATACCAATATTCAACCACTGACCTTCCCTGCTGCGACGGAGGTTGGAGACGTCATGCCCTTTGCGAGCTAGCTCCCTCATTCTCTGCTCCTGCTTATCACGGAGGGCCTCCTCCTGAGCCCTCTGAACACTCTGGTACAGGTTCTCCGTCTTCCTGGTCCGATTCTCCTGCACGGGAAAAACAGGAGGCCCACAAATGAGTAAGGCCCAGACATGCTTTACGTTTGTATGTATGTTGAACTTCTTTCGCACCGTACGTAGCCAACCGTGCTAATCTGAGGTGGGGGGTAAGAACAACAACATTTCCAACACACCGGTGTTCAGTATTAGTAACGAATTAGCATGTTCTGTTCACGAGAAAAAACCTGACTAAAGGCGGTGTTGGGTGGTGCCGGGTTTAATGACACATTTACATTTACACGATTTAACCCAAAAAACGTAAATTGTGGATATTGGTCACGAAAGCATACATGTTAGGCTGTGATCATCCGGCAACACAATCAACGCTTTAGAGTCAATCGGCATTTGTTCATAAAGCACGTGCATATTCAGGGCCTAGAAAACTCAACAACACCAAGGCTGTTTAAGTCATTCACTGAAACACAAATGCAGCGCGTATTTTTCATTCTTCGCCAATGTGTGAAAAATCGCCGCACCTCTTTTTGCCGCAGCTTGGCTTGCTCCTCCTTAAACTGGCTGTTAAGGCGATGACGTTCCTCGGCGATCCTCCTCTCCGCCTCCTCCTCCTCGTACCTCCGTCGCTCATCCTCCAGGAGCTTCTGACGACGTCGCTCCTCCACCTGGCTGGCTATCGCTTTCTGAGAACAACGCGCGACGTTGCACGCTCAACTGCAGTAACCCATTTAACAACAACAACAGGTTAATGGGCTCTCCGACTGTGCCTTTGACCACGTGCTGTTCGACATGATGTCCACACATCGTACAACCCGAAAACACATCACAGAGCTATGCAGCATAACTGTGAAAACCTACAATTTAAATGCCCCTTAATATCACGTGTCCTTTCATTGAAGTGGTTAATTGTGATAGCTGCTTAACATTAAGTTGTCCTTTTAATTTCTTATTTATTGTTTATTTCTTAACCAGCAAGGAGTGGTGGTGCAGTGGTTAGCCTATTGCATGAAGAACCCGGAGACCTCGGTTTGATACCCGGCCATGGCTGACTCCAGCGGTGAGTGATATCAGAACGAGTCCTGGGCGCTCCCTTTCACCAACTCGCAGCAACTAGGGTGCCGAATTATGATCAGACAAACCTCAAGACTGACAAGACACGGGGCAGTCTTCATCGAGAAATGGATTGAAAAGGGACTATACGGCTTACACTACTTTAAGCAACTTGTCACTGCTCCATCCCCACCCATTATATTCTAATCGCACACATTTGTGCCCATCAGTACTATACATATACATGTTCAGTGACTGACTCGGAGACACTAAGAGTAGGAGGCACTCGGTTTATTAACACGGCCTGACTATTAACACTTCGTAACTACGGTTCCCAGGCAAGACAGCTGGTAGACTGCCTGACTGTGGCGACGCCGAGACGGTGAAGACTCCAACAGCAGCACGACGGGGACCCCACTCCACACGACAGCCCCGAGCTCCCCTCCCGGGGCCCCTCTTATAATGTCAGCGTGGCCTGGCTCTGCCCCCGGCCACGCCCCCTTCTGGAACCTACTAGCGGGTTCTCGACGGGCCCTTTCCGTGACCCTTCCTCTAGATCCCTCTCTGGTCAATCACGTGGCCTGCTGTCAATCAGGGCTGCTGTAAGCTGCAGATCCTCTTCCCTGCCAGCAGGCAGCGCTATGCTGCCACGTGACCGATTCTATGTCACTATACATGAACCAAACATAATACCATATTTTAAATAAGCAATACGTTGAGCTATTTGTGCAAGAATGTAAAAAAAAAAATGTGTGACTAATACCTGATGCTCCAGTTGTTTTAGCCTTTGTCTTTCCCTCTCATCAAGCTGAGCTGGATCCAGAAGGGCTGTCATTGTTCTCAAGTGGCTGAAAGTCAAAACAACAGTGAAACCAAGGTGACAATAACTAAAAAAACAATCTGAACGTCATCTGCGGTTCACACACTCGTTATGCACGTGTCGTTCAACAATTGGGGCTCCTTCCAAGGTGTAATAGCACAGTGGCCTTCAGAGGTCGCCGGTTCCATTCGATCTTTCGGCGCGGCAATGGTGCAAGTTCTTAAAATCTCCCTGCGGTGGCGAGATGTTAACTACCTTGCCTGATACACAGGAGGTCGTGGGTTCGATCCCGACCCTGATGCCTGTATATTTGGCATTTGCATGTTCTCCCCGTGGTCATGTGGATTTTTCTCCGGGTCCTCCGGTTTTTCCCTCCACGTGCGTTTAAGAGTATTTTGCTGCTGTAAATTTCCACGTGGTAAGCCACTTCGTTGAGCTATCATTTGTGGCCAGGTCACTTCTGAAAAAGAGCTGTATAGCTCAGTGTGTCTTACCTGATCAAATAAAAATATATTTTTTTTTTATAAATCGGTGCACCAGTTTGTCGATTGGCAGGTGGCATGTGGTGGGGTCAAGTGTGGGTACTCCTACCTCACCCAAGTTGTCTGGCCAGTGTGGAAGTGTAGGCCAACTACCCTCTACAGCGACTCCCGAGTGAAGACCCTGCCGCCAGTAGTGGCTTGAGAATTGTAGGGCTCCACCTTTCACCCTTAAAGCACGATTAGCGTGGCTCCATCAATGTCAACTTTCTTATTTACCTGTTTCTCGGCGAAGGAAGCTTCGAAGCATCGGTCAAGGGCACATTAGGACTGTGGAGTGGATCCTGGGGATGAAATGTCCTCCCCGCATCAAGGCGGACCGAAGTTACCGCACCGTGGGTTTCAGCCTGCGCAACAGAGGGCTTCTGGCTGAACGAATCAAAGTGCGCCTCCCATTTTCCTTGATCCGCTTCCTGTGGATAAAGAAGGCATTCTGCATAAGCCCGCATGAGCTTGCATAAGCCACAATTAAGTGTACCAAATCGATTCCGTCCCTTAATCATCAAAGCGGGCATACATGTCCCAACGATAACACGGCAATGGCAAGTAACTTGAAAATGACATACAGCAAGATGACATAACTCGCCAGAGGCAACTTTATGATGGGAGAGGGTAAAAAGAAGGATCAAGCGCTCCAAGAAATTAGAAAGTCAGAATTATATAAATTGCCTGCAGTTTTTGGCAAAAACACAACAGTCGTATGTCGTGTGCTATCAGCCCGATAGCAGTGCGCAATAACCCCAAGTTATGGGTTTGCGCAAAACTACATATATTGAGACTCACGCAAAAACTATATGATAGGTACACACATTGTCCAGGTGGTAATGCTGATCTGTGCACCAGCACACCTGAGTTCCCATGTACAAGCGATCGGCTCAGGTGTCACAGCCACTGTGGGTGTACGGACACCCCCCCAACATATTTAAATATGGCTAAGAGACACCCAAAACATCTTGGTCAAAAATGATGGGATTCTTCACACACATTGTCCAGGTGGTAATGCTGATCTGTGCACCAGCACACCTGAGTTCCCATGTACAAGCGATCGGCTCAGGTGTCACAGCCACTGTGGGTGTACGGACACCCCCCCAACATATTTAAATATGGCTAAGAGACACCCAAAACATCTTGGTCAAAAATGATGGGATTCTTCAGTCTGCATTATCCTGATCCTTCAATGAGGAGATGTAAATGCTGAACGTGCCGATGACAGAGGGATTAATCAAACAGAAGTGCATGCACAGTAGGCTCAGTACTGAGGCAGTCACCGGTAGATGAGCAGATCATAATGCAGTAGAACTCATCTCATCTGTGACAAAGCGCGGGGGCAGAATTCCATCTGTAATCTGGCCAATAACCAGGAATGCCCAACTCCCATACTATGGGTCTCTCCCCACATGGGATTTGGAAGCTCTCCGGCTGTTAGGAAGCTCATAATGACCATGTTAGTGCTCCGATTAAGCACACGTAAGCTCTAGGACAGGGTGTACTTGATGCCTATATTAGAGCACTGATTCAACACTACCAATAACCTATGTTAAAGCCTCGGGGCTGGGTGTCAGAGGATTCAGAAATGTCATGTCAGCACCGGTGCGCTGAGATTATTATCGTGCTATACCATGGAAAGATTGCACAATATGGCGATTGCACAGCCAGAATAACAATTAATTAGGACCACGAGATGCAGGGCAACATCACATGGGAGTAAAATGTTGGGCGTCGTGCTGAGCAACGCGCGGTACAACGTGGAAACACATCGGAGAGCTACACAGCACAACCGCAAAAACCTAAGCGGTCATCAAGCTAGAATTTAGGGTAATGCTAGATTTCTTGCAGCCTATGAAGTGGATCAGTGGCTGAGATGATTAAAAGCCTGTCAGAGCACAGAGTTGGCACTGCTGACATTTTGGAATCAAATCCATGCAACCAACCATGAATAAATCTGTTCATCAAGTGGTGGACTTAGGCTGGACATCAAAGGCAGAACAAAAAAAAATAGTTGAAGTACATTTTGTTCACTTCATTCGGCATATATATCCAGCTGCGTGGACACAAAAAAATATATATAATTATTTTGATAGCCACAAGACTCGCTCCTCCACAACAGGTCACATGAGAGACACGCGTGTGGAGAACGGGCAAATGAAGGGATCTCATAAGTAGCTGAGCGATGTCACCTCTATAGCCACACTCGAATGCACTGCTGGCATGACTGATAGAGCAACTGGAATATGATTTGGACAAAAACACAACAACATTTTAAATACACAATGTCTATAGCTCAAACGATACACTCTGGAGAGTGTGAGTGTGTGTGTATTTTTTGTGTGGTAATGCAGCGATTAGCGCACTGCACTATGAAGCTGGTGACTCAAGTTAAATTCCCACTAATAACCAATAACAGCGTTGAATATTTGAACCAGGACCGGGCCTCCCCTATATTGACTCAGCCTCAAATGGGTACCTGGATGCGGTGTGCCAACATCAACATTGGGGAGACAAAGACGGCCGCGCACGGTACTAGCGACCCAGGCCCTCATGTGCCGTGCCCGACTTAATAGGCGCTCAGTAGCAGCACGTGCCCGAATAGTCTGTTGGAGGCTATACGGGGGATCTTTGTGTGTTCACAAGTACTCCCCGCTGCTGGCAGGCAACGGGAAGTGGGCAGACAGACCACGAGAGACGCACCGCCACGTGGCACTCGGAGCCCCGCTCGCGCGTGGCCCTTCTCTTCCTTCGTTCTTCGTCTGACCACGTGTCGTTCATCTCCCCCCTTATTAAATGCCTGGGTCGCGTGGTACGCTCCAGCCAATCCTTGGTAGCCTGCGCCGAATCTTCTAGATTCCCCATCAACTCCCGGGACCACGCCCCTGACTTGTCTTCCCATTGGCTGAGGCCAAGACCAGCAGAACCAATCACCCTAGCTGGCATCCCTTGATCACGCCAGGGCCATGCTCCCAGGCTCTCCCCCCATTGGCTGTAAAGCAGGACCGGCAGAGCCGATCACCACGTGAGCCGGACATAGGCTCTTATTACATGTCTGTGTGGAGGAGAGTACTCACCCCCTTGAGCCAGATTTTCTCTTGCTGTCTGCGCATGCGCTGCTCTTCCCGCTGGTACTCCAGCTCCTCTCGCCAGCGCTGCTGCTTCTCCCTATTGGAGGCGCTGAAAGGTTTATCCCTGGGGGCTGCCTCCTGTTAATCCGAAAGAGAGATGTTAAATATGATTTGGGTCTTTCGGTAAAGTAGATAGGTTCAAATAAAATAACAAAACACACTACGACATTTCGATCGCAACACAAGCGGTCGTTATCGGATGTTAAATGCCTGTAAATATATATTCACTAACGAAACGAATGCATTCACGCAGAATACATGCGACACAATGCTGGTTGGATTTAGAGGCACTTAATAGCAAAAGCAAGCTGTAGAAAAAGGTGAAAGATGTATAAAAACAAGTACACGGACTAATTAACGGAGTGGGTGAAACTGCGCCAATATGCAATGGTTGGCGCAGTTTCAGGCTGCGTTCCCACTTGTAAATGTGTTTCCCACGACACTCAATCATTATCTCTCTCTCTCTCTCTCGGAGCGTGAACGCAAAGTGTGTGCGTTAACACATTTTTAATAATTGTGTGGATTGGATCCATTCTCAGTGGTGAAAGCTTAATTAAGCAAGTCCTGGAATGCAAGGATGCTGGGACAGATGCCAAGAGAAGAAAAGTTCTGGCTGATGACGTGACATTAAGCAGCAAAAGAAAGCCCAATATCAGACAGATTGGAGGGAGTTTGAGCAAAAGTCCCGGCCATTGGGCCGAGGGTTAAACAACAGAAGGTGGAATAGAACATGGACAAGTTACGGCCATTTTTGACACTCCACTGCTTCCTGAGGGCCTACCCACACCGTGTGGGTCATGAGAGTCATTTAACCATGCCTCGACACCCTGATCAGTGCAGGATGGTGAAGGCAGCAAGCATACAAGTGGGAGCATATAAAAAATACAGTGCAACAATGTATTTTGCTATACTGCTTTCTGCTGCCCATCACATAGCCCTGTGATATCTATGACAACCTGTTTGATAGATGCTGGTCACCTATCCAATGACTTTGCACGCTCGATCCTGCTTAGTTTCTGATCATTTGGTAATATACTTTCATATTTATGCAAGGTATAAAGTATGCATCTTGAAAGTACTCACCCCAATGACAAAGGAAGAGCGAATTGCTGCGGGAAGGTCACTGGAAGCAAAGCTCTGTGTCTGCCCCATTGCCATGGAGTCCTGGGCAGTGTTCCTGGCACCACTTGCTGTCCCCTGGGCGGATGTTGCAGGCACTGTCAAGTAGCCAGATTCTGGCTGATGTGCTGGAAGGTTCAAAGTGGCCTGCAGCTGCAGACACAGGCGGATAAAAAGTATGAAAAAGATTCTAATTTTTTTTTGGCCCAAGGATGGCCAGACTACAGCAGGGCAATTGGAATTGTCCTACGAGTTGCTGAGCCATTTAAGCACCGTAAAAATGCACATCCTGATCCTGAAATGAAATGTAAAATTATCTTTATAATCACAAGCTAGCCCGTCAATAGCAATAACAAGTCAAGTTTGAACTTTGTAATTAAAGCATACATTTTCTCTTTCAAAAAATTATGATTACTACCAAGATCCAACCGGATGGCACAATGTCAGAATGAGCGGCTCGCAATCGGAAGGTTGCGAGTTCAATTCCTGATTGGGCTTGACTCATCATCCATGCAGGGTCGATAAAATCAGTGCCACTTTGTGGGGAAGTCAACAGTGTTGACCTATGAATCGACTCGCCTCCGCCAAAGCAATGTGGAATTTTCACCATTGGCCCATGGCTATAAAAAGGAGATGCTCAATTGAGCAGGAAATCACAAAATATGTTTTTTTTTTACAGGAGATATAATAAAACAAATAACTTACAATGATGAAATTCACACAATGTATGACATATGAAGTCTGGTCACCACTACTACATGGCTTCATTAAATAATTAATTTACGTCATATTGTCAACTAAAGTTATTTCATAGTCAGCTTTCAGCAATTATAGATTCACATTCACAACATAGCTCACATCATTTGCAGCGTGGACAAGTGTCCACTTTTGCAGCGTGGATAATGGGAAAGTGGTGAAAAACTTTGTGAAAAAGATAGAACTTGTTGGAACTATCATGCACATGGGGCGAGCTAATCATTGGCACTAATGTGACTGCGAGAAGCATGAAAAGGAATGTAATTTGAAACCCAATGATGCCCTTTGAAAACACCGAGGATAAGCAGTCTTTGGCATACCTTGGAGTGATCTTTATAGAAGATTGAAAACTGGATAAGGAGTTTTACAACAAAAAACATTAAAAAACCATGCAATGAGAAAAGTGTGATTTGAGTAAGATATTTGTTCATATATTGGTATTTGCCACACACAAAAAAAATCTAATTGTGATTTCCATATGCCGAATGCATAAAGGGGTGACTATTAGAACATTTACTTGCAGGTACTACTTCTAAAAAGTGGTACTTTTAATACCAATTTACATCAAACCACTTAAAAAAACGGATGAGAACTCCCTCGAACTAACTTTAAAATCCAACGATGAAGCTCAAGTTTTCAATTGATTCTGATCGACAGCTTAGATGATCCTCTTGTATTCCATTGAGCATACCTTCTGATTGAACGTGGTCAGCGGCTGTCCGGTGGCTGATAAGACCGGAGCTCCTGCCCCTGGCTTCCCAAAGGGGTTCCACTCTTCCCTGACCTCCAGCTCCTGTTTCTTCCCACTGTTTTTCAGCGCCAGTTGTTGATCTGAAAATGTGCGCAGGAAATAAAGAGACGCGACAAAGGTATGTGTGTGGAATTTTAATACGTGGGACACTGCACAAAAGCATTTAGGCTTCCCTTTGAATCTGACTGAGCATTTGCCCTCACTTTGAGTTTCATTGTATTATTGCATTCCATTGACAATTCCAAAATGCAAGTTCACCGTTAGAAAAAATGCACATGCAGTACTTATGTATGTTGAACTTCTTTCGCACCGCACGTAGCCAACAAAGCTAATCGGAGTTGCGGGGGAATGACAACAAACTAAACACAAAAAGCCGTTTAAGTAATTCGTTTTCAATTTACATTTAAAAGTGCATAGCTCCGGTGGCTTCCTAATATCGGAAGGAAGAGTGTTCCAGATGGCTGCAGAAGCTCGCGATGCAGTGACCGTCTTTGTTCAATGGTTAGCCAAAAGCCGCTGCTGTGAGGATGACCGGAGTTTCACGTGAGTAATTATTGCAATTGTTTGTCAACCCGCTTATGGATGAAGGCCTCACCAAACCGTGTCATGGGGATGCTTGTCTGACCATACATACTTCGCCACACTGTACGGTACAGGTGAGTGAAGATGAGATGAGGCCTAGTGCTCGTTCAAATATCACTTGCCACTGGTGTTAGCCATGGCTGGGAATGGTCGATGGATTCACAGTGCAATGCGTTAACCACTGTAGCACCATTCATATTCTGGAAAAACACAAATCTTTGTATTCGTAGAGCATACGTTCTTTTATAATAAGTGTAAAATGCTCAATGCAACTACTATTATTATTCAGTGCACGTGTATGTATGTAGCTGTGTGTGTGTGTGCGTCAAAATGTGAATACATTACCCAGCTCTTTTTTCCACTGCGCTTTCTTTGCCTGAAGTATTTCTCGGTCTTTCTCCCTCTCTCCCAACATACCAAAGACACTGCCCGATATTCCTTGCGTCTTCTCAAATGGAGCAGCCGAGCTTAAATAGAAACAACGAAATGAAGCACCAGGTTAATTTAAATGATTGTAAGCAAGTGAGGGCCGATTTTCCTTTATTTAAGTTACCCCAATCAAACTAAAAGCCTCACAAAAAATAGCATTTCAGATGCCTTTTCCAAATCGCTAAGCATAGGAGGGGTCCTTGTGTTGGCATTAAAACTACACTTCAAGACTCCATGGGTACAATGTTTAAAGTACACACTCAACTCTCAGTATATGTGCACTGATGCATCAGTCATTCGCAGGTAAACTCTGTTCAACCAAAAAAGAATGATAATCAAACCTAATGACGTAAACAAATAATCCGTAAAAAAATTGCAAGTGGCACTATTCGAAATTCTCCGCTCTAATGATAGCATATTTTATTTCAACAATTGTACACTCACAAAAGCAGTTCCTAAAGCACCCATAACCACTCAGTTGATTACCTTGAAGCATCTCCAGGCTTGGTTTCATTGTCATACTGAACAATATCCTTTTCCTTGTCCAGCTCTGTTTCCAAAGGTGCTGAACCTAAATTGTATACAAAGACCATCACCTTATTTATTGTGATGTGTTGGATCAGTTTAACTCGTAGGCTTTCGCGACCAATATCAACCATAATACAGGTTTTTTTTGGTGTGCTATACTATTAATGAATTGGTATGTTCTGTTTACGTGACACACCCTACTAATTGGCTGTGTTGGGTGGTGGCGGGTTTAACGACACATTTATATTTACACGGTCTAACCCCTCCCCCCAAAAAAAACCTGTATTATGGATATGTTGGATGTTACGAAAAAAATTAAACTAATCTTTCAACATTTCAAGAAAAGACAATATCCATTGGGTAACCCTGGTTACTCCTCAGCCATAGCCTGTGAAGTAGTTAATGAAAACATAAATCACTATTCATAAATAAACTAATAGATCAAGGTTTTTAATGCGGTGTGAATGTTTATATATAAGTGTGTACTTTAAGAGAACATTCAGCTATTGAGTAACGTTTTAATATGACATACACCAACAGCAGATATACACCATTAACCAACGCCATTTAAGTCTGACTTCTGTAATTTTTCTTCAGGATAAAGCCAAAGAACAGAACACGTCTGCTACTTATAGGTACCATTGAACCTGTCCGGCTTGGTGTCAATTCACTGCTGGATGAGGGCCTCTCCACTCCGTGTGGGTCATGAGGATTGTTTGACCACACCTCACCATATTGGTCAGTGCAGGTTGAAGGGCAGGGAGTGTAGTTGTTGGAGTAAAGTATAATACAAGCAGGGACTGTGGTGCACTACCCTCTGCTCCCAATGTGGCCCATCGTTTTAACTGCCGCGCCGGGCGATTGAATCGAACCACTGACCTCTGCATTGCAAGTCCAGTGTGCAAACCATCACACCCTGCCAGGATCTTCAACTAAACAGTTTTTTTTTATAACCTAACTCAGATAATTTTACATGATCCGTGTTTTTGTTTTATTCTTGCAAATCCCTCCCCACCCATGAATCCAGAAATCGACGGTCGTTGGCCGTATTAACTTACGACACACGGTTGGCTGCTCACCATCAGTGTTGCTGCTGTTCACGGATTGCCCGATGGATGCTAGAATCTGCTGCAGCTGTTCTTGGGTGAGGCACACTAAGCCATTGCCGAAGCTCCCCGTCTGGGCGTTATCGCCGTGCCCCCGCGCGTCTGCCGCCTTCACTGGCCTCCCATTGGCAAGGCCGCGCCTATTGCATGCGACGAGGGAAAAGGACAGATTAGACACAAAAAACAGCAAGTTTCTTTTGTTTAAACAGGTGGGAACTCAACACGCAAGAACGGTCACATTTGCGAAAGTGACATCAGCAATGATGTAAACGATGAAAGCTAAAATAAATCGGGGCGAAAACCATCAAATATAATTCACAGAAAAATGTACGTAACAGAAAAAACACACAACAGTGAGATGCAACGATGGGATGGTAAGCAGGTCGTGTAACAAACGGCATTCAATACGTGTTCAACACTATTAGGTGATAAGTATGTTCATAACAAGATCCCACTTGCTATTTTAAAAGGTCGTGTAACAAAGGGCATTCAATAAGTTTTCAACACTATTAGGTGATAAGTATGTTCATAACAAGATCCCACTTGCTATTCAATTGTAATTTACGTAGCAAATCATCACCCCCTACTGAAACATACTTGGCAGAACCCTCCTGAAAAAGAATCAAGGGACTCAGATTGGCTTTCCTGGGTAGACAAGCAGAATAATAATAATAAATCCCACTATGCCATATAATTGCTAAAGTTTTAGCGGTTGTGCTGTATAGTTCTCCAATGTTTTCAAGTTACCGCCCATTGTCCGGATTGATGTCAAACATTTGGCTCAGTTCCTGAATATTCCATTCCTGAAGCTCCAATCATGGGGAGCAATATGTTGAATATCGTACAGAACCGAAAAGAACATTGGAGATCAAAATGGTAAATTTGTTTTTAGGCGCATTAATGCAAGCTTTAGGCTCTGTTTTAATTTTTCACTGCTGACAATAGTATTTAGGAGTGTAATTTTGCATACATTTATAGATTTCGAGTTTTCTATGCTCAGTATTCATGTGGCAAATTGCATAAGAACGGTTTTTTAATGTGTGTATGTCCCATGCAATGCTTTCACTTGATCTCCTAAGTCACTAAAGTCCTTTACATGAAACCAAAAAATTTACATCGAATTGAAGCGTGAGTCTAATCACGATCCTGACCAGTGACGAATCACGAATTGCGCAAAGGTAATGATTTGTTCCTGCACGTCTCCTGGAAATGACATCATGAGGGAAGTTACAAAATACGACTCTGATATTGAAACATTTCAAATGCTAGAAGAGAGAACTCGTACATAAACTTGCACATTATGAACAGTAAATCAAATACCGTACCTCTGTTTCACTTCTTGCTGGGCTGTGTTTTTGTCCAACCTGCCTCTATTGTTCTTCCCCATCTGCTGAAGATTCTGTCCATTTTCGAGTACGATGGTCTGTCCATTTACAATGGCCCTTTGCTCTTTACTTTGTTGATTCAATTGCAGCAACTTGATTTGTGGGCCATTGGTACTTATATTCTGGTTGAATCTTGCCTTTTGAGTGTGATTGTACTGGACTGGACCCTGGTCTGCCTGTGGGTCACTGAGCCTTTCGGTTGGATTCGAAGTCCTCTGATCGATGTCCGCACGACTCTGTGCAGCTTGACTGTTCCCAAAGGGCGTGGGTTTTGGCCCTCTGCTTGAACTTCCATCACTTGCCGCTCCGAGCCTAACACTGCCATTATGTGCCTCCCTCACGAGCCTCGACCTAAATGGAGATCTCCGTTTCTTCAACTGGGAAGTGCCCTAAAATAAGTGTGTAAATTAGGGCACCATGCACAACACCTATCCGTTCATCACAGCAGGTAATGTACATTGTGAGCAAATGGTGTTCTTCAGGCACAATGGTATGCTGCATTTCATATTTAAGTTCAGTTTAGGTTCAAGTTTAAGTTCAGCTATTCGAGGAAAAAAATAAAAAAATAAAACAACATAAAAAAAAATCCCCAATAATAAGTAAAAGTGCATACACGTCTGGAGATGTACATGCTTGAAATTACAATGAGAGAGAAATAGGACTACATGATTAAGAGAAAATATGCAAGTTCGAGAAAATGTATTGACTGTTAAGAAAACTAAGTGGGCTTGCTTGGGCAGAACGCAGGGCTAGAAGAGTTTAATGATGATAGCCAGTGGCTTAGACTAACAACAGTGGTAGCCAAAGTAGAAACACATCCAACTGAAACGTTTGCCGTGGAGATGGAGAAATGAAGTCAGCTCATTTTCAGGCGCTAGATGGACTGTTGCATCGTAGAACTCTGAGGGATGAGCTCAGAAAAGCCTTATTCCAGCAGTGCATTCATCCTGGCTGATGATAAAATACTGCATTTAATTATTAAACAAAAAATAAGGGATTGCACCGATAGTGGTGTACAAGCACAAATAATAATAAAAACTGTCCAATATTGGAATGCGAACTTAACATGAGAATGAAATGGTATACATTTTAAATTAAACAGAATGTAAATGACAATGCATAAGCCTATGCTTTCTGTATAATTACCTTTGCAGTTTTATTCAAGGGTTCATCTGTAAGAGGAAAAAAAACATCTTCATTCGGTTTTGAAAACAGGATTATATTACCATTTATATTTTACAAATAGCACACTGAACACGTTGTAATGTGCAGGATGACCATATTTACCAGATTATAAGATGCTATGGAAAGTGAGGCGCACCCAAAAGTAATGCTCGGTGTCAAAAAAGTTATACGATTCACTCACATACACACACATATCTGATTAAAACGTACATTTTCAAGTTTTGCTTCAAAATACTGGGGAAAACTGCATTTAAATCTGCAAAAAAATAGCCGGTAAAACATTTTTTACCATGAAATGCTATCACAAGCCTTGTCTTGCCATCCAATGTCTGGGTTTCTAACTTCAGACCATCCCTGTAAATCAACACACACATTTTCAGTGGACTTTACTACATTGCAGGCAAGAACAAACCGCCAATAATAAATAATGTATATGTAGAGTCCTTTCTCAGTCGACTGATGGATGCGGGACACTCCGCATGGGACGAGTTGGTGGAGGTCATTGTACCATACTTCACCACGCTGGTCAGTGTGGGTCGTAGATGGGAACCATAGTCGTGGGAGCATTGAACCAGAGTCCAGCAATTGATTTTGCTACACTGACTTCCTTTGCCCACCAACTATTCACAACAAACTGACCGTAGCGGTCACCTATCCAAACACTATCCAGGCTATCCAAAAAAAGGTGTCAGTTTTGTTGCCCGATAAAAGGGTAAAAAACCAATTATCATATTTTGCTACTGGCAAAGGAGGTTCCAATGGTGTAAATGCTTACCCCGAGCTCTCATACTCTGATGGTGCATTGTCTTTGAGCTGTGCGCCTTTTGGCGTCATCTGGTCCAACACTATGTGAGACTAGACTCTAAGAAAATCTGTCTCGGGTGTGGACCAATACAATTTCCAGGACAGTGCATACATTATCAGAGTTGTGTTTTTTGTTTGCATTCCGACCGCATGTATTGTGGTCAATGCAAACATGGCTCCTTGTAAAAAAGGTGTCAGTTTTGTTGCCAGATAAAAGGGTAAAAAAACAATTATCACTATCCAGGCTTTTAAATCCTGCTAAGCTTCTGGGAGCTGTTGAGATCAGGCACATTACATGTGATTTGGTCAACGTCAATTCTTGCTCAAATGAGTTTCTCTGCTGTTTACACCTCCTAACCAGTAGTGGGATTCCACGTCTCTGTGTCCGTGGCGAGTCTATCCATAGGGCAACCAACGCCGACATTCCCATAAAGTGGTACTCAATTTGTCGGCCCCAGATGGAGCCAACTCCTAAACCAGGGTTGGAACTCACAACCTTCCGATTTCGAGCCAATAGTTCGAAATCGGAAGGTTGGCCATAGGATAAAATAGAATGAGCTGTAATGCTGCATAAAAATACCGGAGTTCATTTGAACATACTCACTTAGCCTTGGACTGGTGCAGGCACACTTTGGAATTGGTGTTGTACTTGGCCATTCCACACACAGTGGTGGCATTCTTACCAACACGTGGAGCTCTTTAGGGGCACTTGTCACAGTAACTTACACACTCGATGAAGCTCCATGAGGCGCATGGTCGATGTCATTGGCAAAGCCCACGATTAACAGTGACCTGCGCTACGAACTCGGGACATATATTTAAATGCGGAGACCCAAAATGTAGTTAATCTCATTTAGTATGTCCCCCCAACCCCCCCCCCCCCCCCGTATATTATGCTGCACGCCAAGGCATAACGAGTTTGTGTTGAACAGGATCCCATAGTTTATATGGAATGCTCTTGCCAAGAACATCTGGAAATCTAGCCACATTTATCAAACAAGCTTGACTTTCTGGGGAGACGCAGAATGTTGAAATCGCGAAAGAGTTGTGTAGCTGATATTCATTTTTTTATGAATATACATTAAATGGAGAAATGCGGTGGAGTTCTACTGACAATTTCCTTTTTTCCCAACCTCAGGTGCATTTCTGGCCACGGATGACACCAGAGGCAAGGTGATGTCCCAATCACGCTGCCTTGGTGCCTTCTCCCCCAGGTTAACTCAGCCATAAACGAGGATTGCGCTTGATGTGTAAACATCACAAAACCCACGTGTGCTGTGCCACCCTTAATAGGTAGACTCTGCCTGAAATTAGTACGTCGTCCCAACAGCCTGCACGGTAAATGACTGCATGGGACATGTTTGTTTATAATACTACACACTACATTATCCGCATTTCTGCTAACGGGAGCGGTGATGCAGCGGTTAGATTCTCGGTTACGGATAACATCAGCGGCGCCTATCAGAACCAGCTCTGTACATCCTCGTTCACCAACCCGCACCGCCGCCCAAAGTGGTGAAGGATGGTCAAACAATCGACACGGCGTGCAGAGCTCTTCCTGCAAGCGGTCGACAATTCGGCAGCTGTAATCGTAGTCCACGACACTCGGACATTAACAGGAGGCCCACTGTACGGCTCACTGTTCGCGAGCACCTATGAAGGTGGGAACGACACACGACACGAGGATAGGTGGCCGGGACACCGCCCAGCCGGCGATGTTTACACAACGCGCCAGGTACGCATTTGAGGCCGAGGCGACCTAGGGGAGACCCAGGACCGGTTCAGATAATCGTCAACGGTGTTGGCCGTGAGCTGGCATCGAACTCGGCTCCCGTCTTACAAACACACACACAAGCGTCAATCGTCAATCGCTGACAACAGCAGCAGTAAAGATTCCGTACCCGAGGTTCATGGCACGTCGTTCATCAGCAACGACTGTCTGCGGCAGGGTCCTCAATTGACAACGCGTGCGACATTAACGCGAAATAAACAAAGCAAACAAAACGAATGCGGCTTCCGTGGCCACTTGAGCGAAGAGGCCTTTGCACAGCCCAGAGCCTTCAACGCTCGCGTGGGTTTCCATGCGAACCCAGCAAGAGCGACGCTCATTGGCCCCGTGCCCTTCGGATTCTCCGGCCAATTGGATGGGCGTCAGGGGGTGGCACGTGGGTTGGGGTGGGTGGATTGTTGCAGCAAGAAAGTCCCCCCTGGCATTTCATTTTTATAATAAAGGTTTTTGGGTTAGATCGCGTTAATTATAAATGTGTCGTAACCCTCCACCACCCGACACGGCCAAACAGTAAAAAAATATGTCACGTTTTTCAATGGACTAAATCATTCACTTCTTTAGCCCACCGGTGTGCTGAAGAGATAATCAACAGCATTTTAAAATTTAAGTATTACGACGTTTCGCTGATAATTACAATCAGCTTCATCGGGCAAGTATAGTGAAGCTCTCCTGTTGCTTCCGGTCTTAAATAGAAATAGAACAGCATCAGGGTGACGTCATCATTTAATTCAATTCAGTTCAATTTCACTGGTATTGACCAGGTCCCCAATTCGCTGGCTCATGCCCGAAGTCAGTGAATTTGGGCCCCAATTGACTGACTTTGACCTGGTCCCAAATTCACTCACTTTGACCTGGTCTCTAATTCGCTGACTTCCGCCCGAAATCAGTGAATTGGGCCACAATTTAATGACTTGTGCCTGAAGTCTGTGAATTGGGCCCCAATTTAATCGGGCCCCATTTTATTGGGCCCCTATGCACTCACTTTGGCACCAAATTCGCTGACTTTTCCATAGACAGTGATAACGTGATTAGTCTAGCCTTTACTTATTGATACATTGTTTAGCCTCGCGTTTACAGTACGTTAGCAGAGCCATTTAGAGTAAGTGTTGATTTAGGCTTTTCGGAGGTTCTCCAATTACACCGTTAAAAGGCTATGGCCCAACGGTTTAAAGAGCCGTTATGCTTGTGAATACGCGACGATCCTGAATAATTAACAATCACGAAGCAGTTGCCGACCCCTGCCCATGGTAAACTGGACTTCCATAGTAAACTGGATTTCAATGGTAAACTAGACTCCCATGGTGAACGGGTTTTCCATGGTAAACTGGACTCCCATGGTGAACTGGTTTTCCATGGTAAACTGGACTTCCATGCAAAACTGAACTTCAATGGTAAACTCGACTCCCATGGTGAACTGGTTTTCCATGGTAAACTGGACTCCCATGGTGAACTGGTTTTCCATGGTAAACTGGACTTCCATGCAAACTGAACTTCAATGGTAAACTCGACTCCCATGGTGAACTGGTTTTCCATGGTAAAATGGACTCCCATGGTGAACTGGTTTTCCATGGTAAACTGGACTTCCATGCAAAACTGAACTTCAATGGTAAACTCGACTCCCATGGTGAACTGGATTTACAGAGTAAACTGGACTCCCATGGTGAACTGGTATTCCATGGTAAACTGGACTCACATGGTGAACTGGTTTTGCATGGTAAACTGGACTTCCATGGACAGGGGTCGGCAACCAAAATAACAAGAGCCATTTTCTTCAAATTCTGGAGAAAAAAACCCGTTGTATTTCAGGAGCCACAATGCACGTGAACACAAGGCGGTGGTTCTTAATAAATACCAGTCACGAAGCAGTCCTTAAAGCCGCAGGCGGCTTTGGAGCCACAGGTTGCTGACCTCTGCTCTAACCCCATACCCCAACCCTCAACAAGCTTTCCACCTGAGTCTGCAGAGAACCAATTTCATGAGATGGATTTGTCAATCTACGGAAGTCGGCATCGGCAAGCATTATAGTCGTATCCAGGCATCTGAATACGACACAAAACCACAGTCTCCTATTCTGCAAGCAGCACAACCGGATCCCCCAGTGTCTTGTGTAGGGTGGGATCACAGTAGCCTGCAAACTCTATAATTCAAAATTATATATATTTTAACCCCTCCACATTGCAAAAAGACCACACTCATCTTCGGAATGTGAACATTGTGTATCTCTTGAACAACTATGTACTGAATTACAAATAATCTGCCAGCTTCTTTGAAATGCAGATTCTAGATTTGCCATATTTAAGTACTTCGCATTAAAGAGATGCGGCCGACTTTCTTGCATTGTGTAGTTTATGAGGCGTTTGACCAGTTTATCTGCAGTATACAGTATTGAGGAGCTGCAGAAATATAGATGACATTCCAGTTTGTTTTCGCATCGGCATAGGCTAGTTCTTATTTGATGTCTTTTTGCAGACTTGCATATCAAGTGTAAAAAAATACATTAACAGACCCATTTACACCTCATGGATATTATAAAACCTGTTAACCTTATAATCCGTAAATTTATTAGATGAAATCAGCTGCAAGTCCAGTTCTTGTGCGTCCCTAATCCATTTTTTTTGCGGATTAAATTAATCGCACAACCCTTTCCTACCGTAATCCACAGCACACCATGTCGGCACGAAAATGCTTTCGTGCATTAATGGGCTCGCATCCGCGATGCCCCCCTCTGCATTATGGAGTTCTGCTGTTCACCCTTGGAAATAAATGATCACTCACCTGAACCATGTGTGTGCCCCTGCCTTCTGAAGCCACACCGAGCTTACAGGATGACGATGAACCAGGACACAACGTAGGAGTTTCGTCTAAACAGTTTCCATGTGTTGTTTTGTATCGGCCTGTGCTCTTACGAATACAAGCTAGAGAAAGAGGGGACAAGGCTGGGCCGGCTACACAATGCCAAAAGCAAGTCAGTCTAACAACACGGATACATCTCCCGCTTTATTATTAAAGGTAAAAGAATGACTAAACATGTGATATACCAACAATAGGTTTATGTAATTAAGAACGTGTATGACCTGTAACTTTGGGCAATGTTTATTGTTGGGACTGTACTAGGCATCAGAAAACATGAATAAAAAAAATAAACAGCAACATGTAACACATTACAGTACCACACTAAGAAACAACACAGACCAGCACAACCCATTAACAGCACAATAACACAATCCAGTACACCCTGATGCAGTGTTGTAAATTTCGCATTCCTCTTGCATGGGTAACTTTATCCATTGGATGTCATTTTGATGTCACGTGACATCCCAATTCCATCACCAAGGCGTCACTATGACGTCAATGTTGCAACATTTTAAAGAATTAAAAATAGTACGTTTATTGCACGTTAAAATATTGATTAACATTGTTTGCTAATGCAGGATATTAAATATAAAAGTTTTTAAACATGTTTAATTATAATCAAACATATCCACATATGCTGCATTTAAATGTCGATTACGCATTAATATGCTGCATTGGAATGTTGTCGAATATCATATATGTCCCTCATAACGAGCGACATGCGTTTTTGAAAAACAGAACACAACTCGAATCGCGCTGTATGAAGTCTATTGTCCCATAGACATACATGTTATAAGGGGGGATTGCGTTGGGGCATTTATTAAAAAATTTACTTTAGCCCTTTATTTACGAAATACATGAGTGTAACACGTAATATTAACATAAATCATAATTAAGATTGAAAAGATTACTACTGACAAAGATTACTTAACAAGGAGTAACTTCTGGGCTTATTGAATGCTTCCGTGGGCAGCAATTCCAAGGAGCACCGCCCGGGCCCGTGACACCCGGCGCTGCCACAACGGCGGTGACGCCATCAGAATTTTTATTTTCACTTTGAAATTTTGTCCTTGAAAATTATTTGGAAAAATGTAAATAAAAATTGAGCACACCACTGTGGAAGGCATAGCAGAAAGGTGTGAAGTATGTCCCTACAAGATAAATCGCTTAGCTGCAAATTCGCGCTATGGGAAAGAGGGGTGCATTTCGCGATGGACTGTTAATTTAAATATCGATTTTTCAACTGCTTCTTGCGCCTAATGAATCGATAATATACAATAAACTTTTATAAATGTAGTTCTGCTTGGATAGTGTATGGGATGTATGTCTGTGCTGTGGCAGCCACAAACCCACCTTCCCTCCACAAATCAGGGCACCATCTTCGGAGAGGCAAGTGTGGGTATGGAAAACAACTTCCTTTATAACAAAAGGATGCATTTGGCCGTGTTATTGCTGACAATACTATCATTTTGTTAACTAAATTAAACAAAACAGTTGCTTGCTTGGCATTGCTTCCTTATTTTATGCTCGTGGTACTAATGTAGGCCCACATCCACAAGCCTGTTTGACCGATTTTAATTTTACCTGGGATTGGAGTGGCTTGCTCGGCTGACTGCAGTCTCCTGCATCTCCCTCGACTATGCTCTAACATTCCTAGTGGCTCTTGGCTTCCATTCGTCAGTATATATAAAAAAAAGAAAATCAAAAAGAACACATCAAGAATGTATTTGTTTACAGGAGCACAGGGCTGGTTCAGCCTGGACCAGACAACAGCTGCCAGGGGCATCGCCTAGTTCGTACGAGCCCTGTAGGATCTGCAACGGGGCCTCCTGCCCACCTTTCTTGGTCTTAGTAATCTGGTATCTAGGACTTCTGGTACATGGGCTGTAGGGCAGTCATACTCATCCTGTCTTAATACAGAGATGGAACGATGTTAACAACCTCCATGACAGACTCCCACCTCTCATGTGCACGCCTCCTCGGATATTGACATGGCCAGAGCACCAACACGGAGCCCCCATCAAAGGCCTCCGATCCTTCCCACTACTCCTCGAAGCAAATTAAGAGGAACAACACCGACCATCATCACAGACCCCCATCCTTTCTCTTCCCGCAACATGTCGAGTGTGGGACCCATGTTCGTGACCCTCATCTCACACTCCCGCTCCTGTCCATTACCGATACAAACAAAATCTGACGCCAAATGGAGCCCATGACTCCCTCCAGCTCCATGCCTTGACTCAATTCCGTCCGTGCTGAAACTGCACCTGGCTAGCTTTTGAAAACGTGTGCAAATTACACGGGATTTTGTTGCAGGAATAACGTGTTTGCTTAAGGAATGAAATCCCAAGATTAGTCTCAACTTTCGTGTACATTTTATTTGTTTTAAAAAGGTAAATGTTTTATTGCACAGAGGTTACAGTCCTCATGAACCTTAAGCATGAACAAGCTATTTGTAATTTTCCATCGTCCCCACAAAAGGCAAGACCACTTAACAATGCTTTTTGGTACCAATTTATCCTCAGCACCAAATCGTACTCTTTTGACTAAAATCAAGAATAACACTTACATTTATTTCTAAAGTGTCATCTAAAGTTGTAAATTCATTATGACAATGGCATATTTGCCACATAGCCTACAAGAGCAACAGCAACCACAGGAGCACATTAACCAGTGAAGGGCGCTTCAACAAGATGTAAATGTCATTGCTTTAGAATGTCTTATAACCACACCACCAATTTAAGACAGCTTTACATCCCACCAGAGTCCTGCAAGAGGTCGGGTCACCGTGGATGACCCACACAGCGGATTGCTGTTCGGGTGCGGGTCGGACATGTGTCGTGAACATGCGATTAACATGACCGAACTCGCACCCGAATGGCAAGCTGTGAAAACTGTTGCGTTCCAGCTCACCTGTGCGGGTCAACTGTGGTAGCCCATAGGTAACTCAACCCATTGCAGTGATCTTACCTCCACCGACGTTGTTGCCGACAGGTGGTGAATTTGCCCATGAAAACCTCTTACTCAGTCAACAACTGTAAATAAACTTCTGAAAGAACTGATGTTGACAAGTTTTTAAATCGACATTTGCAGTGGTATTAACACAGGATTCGCTAATATGTGGAGTTTAGATAAACAGTAACTTTCTTCTGGATATCATAGTTGTCTCTTAAATTTAACATAACGAAATATAAATTGTGTTCTTTTTCCAAAATTATGGAACCCACTCAAGCCAGATCTCCATAGGCTTTACTTAAATGAAGCATATTAATGGTTACAAAGAAAATCGGAGAGCTACAATTGTTGCTCATGAATGAGACATTGCTTTTCAGTAGCAAAAATTATATCGTTGCAGTGCATCAACTCACAAACCAAGGTATCCTCAAGCGAAAGCTATTTTGTTGAAGAGCTTTGCATCTCAGCACTGGACAAAGCTTTTGGTAGGCTGTAACAATAATGATCAGAAAAGTTTAGACTTGATGTTACAATGGGAGATTGGAGTTTGCATTTTCAGTCCCGCTGGTTCCACGCTATCGGTGGGCTTTGCCAACGGGACGTCACACTCGGCAGCCACAGCTGCAGCGCAACTCCTGGGCGAGGGTGAAGAGTGACCTGTCACAGCGCCAAAGTTCACGTGCACAGCCCGGTGATTAGGACATCTGTGAACAAGCGCCTATATCCAGGGACACCACCACCCTCGGCGCCTGCCTTTTGAGACAGGCGTTTACCTGCAAAAAAAATATAAGCATGTTAAATCATAAACTTGTACCTTTGATATTTAATGCTATGGCCAAGTGGGGTAGTGGTTAGGGCAAAGGTGGTCAATACATGGATCAACATTTTTTTGTGGGCTCTCATGACAAAACTGAACAAAGGCTAACTAGTATAAAACAACATTTGTTTCTGCTGATGGCAAATAAAATGTCTCAAAGTTGCACAATCATCACATCACGGTCCACGGGCAGATAGCCCGAATGTGTCCACTGCAGATTTCGTCATTTGTTTACACTCTCCCCTGTCTTGTGCCACTATGCTCAAGTAGTGCCACATCTTTCTGGCCCCAATCTCTTATGTCATCGTTAAGCTATTCATGCAGCCAGCTATGGCTACAGGGTTTGGTGGTACATGTTTATGTCGTTTATTGTGAAATTTCGGTCACAGTTCCTATGATCAGTGTTACATTGCTTATGGCTTTATTTTGGTGATTTCGACAACGTTTTTTGGTTTGGCCATGATTGTTTGTCGTAGTACGGAGTTAGACTGATGGCTTTAATCTAAGTTGTTTTGTGGTTGTTGTTGTTGTTTGACTTGCATCCCACTGGGATTTTGCACACATCGTTGGTGTATGGTGCTTTTTCTGGAAGACTTTGCAATTTTTTCCTGGATTTTTCTGTTTGCGCATAGTCACTTTAAGATGTTTTCTTGTTCATGTTTTTTGTTTGTTGCGGTTGCACCCGATTCAAGAGCCGAATGGCTCACAGGGCTATACCAAATAAATGCAACTGAAAAAACTGAAAAACTAAAACTGTTAGGTCCTTCCATTTTTCCGAACAATACACTTTTAATATTCCAGAATTCAACAATAAAAACACAATAACTTGTGCCAATAGATGGTGTTTGGTGTATTGGCCACCACTGGGATAGGTGATGTGGTTTGAAATCGAATTATATGATCAAATCGTGTCACGGATCTAACTTGGCCATTCATCTCTGGAGGATCTACACAATGAGTGCCACCTTGTGGTAAAGTCGACAAAAGTCGTTCTCACAATAGGAATGTGGGACATCCACTACTGGTTGATGGCTGCACAAAGTTCACTTTCCCCACGTGTATTTTTTTTCCCCGGAAACCACATTAACTTGTTATAGTCTCGTACTGATAATAAACAATGGCCGTTTTGTTTCTATGTTTTGATAATTTTTTATAGGGTTCAGATGTATTCTTTCGTTCTTTCGGTCAAGTTACGTAGATATAAAAATTCTAATAAAAAATAAAGTGAATAAAAATGTCTTTTTTTTAATTCTCTTTATTATTATTTTTTATTATTTTCTATCTACGTGAATTTACCGAAAGAACCAAAGAATATGAATTCCTGTAGTCATGAAAGTTTTAAGTCAAGGTTCAGATGTGTTTAATGTTAAATGTGCTCTTTAACATTTCTACACTTAAAAGCACTCAACAATATTTGCAGCAATTCAACAAAGGGATTGTCCACAGATGTCAACATTTGAACGTGAAGTAATTATATCGGCAAACGAGATATCACCTTCCTCATCCACCCCCGGCCATGGGTGGTGCACCGGGTCCACTACCATGGTTTATCCTGCCCATCCGTCTCTGGGGACCTCCTGGTGGGGGCCTGCAATACAAAGCAATTACATCGGAGTTATCAGTGATAGCATAAGGAGACAGTTTGCCGACGGCGACAGGATGTTGCGCATTTGTTACTCAATAGTGGTGCTAGCAAACTACTAAACAACATCTTAAAAAGACTCAAGGTAATATCTTGATAGTGTGGATGTGTACAATACATTCAAAAAAATCAACTAGGCTATTCTGTGCAAGTTGCTGTATTCTAGTCTACCAAAAAAAAACACTCAGCTTTGCACTTATAAAAGGTCAAAAAGATTTTAACATTATGTGAAACACGTTTTAAATATAAATTGTTCACCAAACCTGCTTAAGTGTAATAAACCTTGCTCGACACTTTTAATAGGCTACATCAGCTAGACATCTGCTTTCAGGTGCATTGATTAATAAAGCGAAAACGCTACTTATTGCTGTGACTAAACATTTAATATGCATGCAATAAAGCAAGGACACATCACCATTTTCATTTACAACTAGACACCCCCAAAAACAATCCCTCCTAAACTTACCACACAGCTTACCAATACAATTCCATTGCTATTTTCTATTTATGAGGCACCTTCACTCAAGGAGCTTCAGGAGGGTGACTGCTTCATGTACAGGGAAGGTTTTTTTCCAGTGGAGGGGTACAAGGAGGACCGAAATCAGGATTGGGCCACAGGGAGGCAGAACAGAGTCAGAGAAGATTGGAAACGAAGAGGATGAGGGAGTCGATCTTGATTTGAAGCTGTCGTTAGTGCAGGAATCCATACTCTTTGGTTCTTTCGGTAAAGTCACGTAGGTAGAAAAATAATAGATGACGACGTTTCGATAGCAACACAAGCCATCGTCCTCGGGTGAAACAATACAGGACGAGGGAGGACACAAAGAAATGAGAGAGGCAAGATGAGGTGGCGAAAGGTCATGGAGAGATGTAAATACTGGCGTCAGGTATCTGAAAAGGCAGCGGTAGTAAACGGGGTGCCAGTGACGTTGAGGGAGAAGAGAAGTGTGAGAGTTAAAGCGGAGATGGAAAACAGCTCGTGCCAAAGCATTTTGAATTTATTAGAGAAGAGTGAGAGCATAGGTAGGGAGGCCAAGAAGAAGATCATTACAGTAGTCCAGATGGGTAAAAAAACATTTGTGTTGTTTCTGGTGTGGGCTAGGCTTTGAAATATCCATCACTCACTGGTTTGGAATCCAATTGTGGCACACACTACTTGAAACTGACATGGTGGCCCCTTTAAACCTATTCTCCTACATATGGGTACATTTTTTATGAGAATCAGAAACCATAGAGTTGTGTGTAAAGCCTTACAGATACATAATCCCAACTTTATAAATTATACTCTTTGGTTCTTTCGGTAAAGTCACGTAGGTATAAAACAAAATAAAATAATCATTAGCATTCCCAAAATGTCTCAAGGTATGGCTTGGGCTGACGGCCGGCCAATAATATGAACTCGGGGTTAACCTTACTGCTCCTGTGTCAGAGGACCCCAAACAGACCACCAACAACATTTATGGAGAAATGATTGCACATTATTTCAAGACTTAATGTGTGCATTCCTGTGCATGCCAATTCATCGTAGAGTTACTTAAACTCACCCTCTCCCATCCTGCGACGGAGTGTAGTTTGATGTGTATCCACGACCCCTTCTTGTCAAATCTGGCTGGAACATTGTCTGAAAGCTGTGTAAAAAGGATGTATATATTGATAAAATAATTTGCATGCTAACGTTTCAACACCAAATAGTCATGAGGTATTCTGCAGTATGCTCCAAGCAATTTAAGGGAATACTTCTAAATTCATTTAAGTCAAAGATCAACTTACGCTGAAAACCATCCTCATTTTTAAAACATCACAGCACTCATTACATGACAGCTACTGTGGTGTATAATGGACAGCCTACTGAACTTTCAATCCACCAATTTTCAACAACGCATGGCATATATTAAAGTTTTCTTGAGAACACCATAAACGAAAATGTTTCCCGGTACCATACTGCATTGTGCATTATTCCAAACATTATCTTGCAAAAATAAATGTCCATCAAAAGTGCTGTGCAAATACTGGGGTATAAATATGTAATCGTACATCTCAGAGATGCACTACTTGTTGTCATCATTAGACCTCCTTTGCCAGTACCAAAATATAGATGCTTACCCTGAGCCCTCATTACTTGGATAGTAAATTGTCTTTGGGCTGTACGCCTTTGGCGTCCTCTGGTCTAGCACCAATTGAGACGAGGCTCAAAAGAAAGCCGTCTGATGTGGACTAATCAGTTTCAAGGACAATGCATATATTCCTCTTCTTGGTTCTTTCGGTAAAGTCACGTGGAAGAGAAATAATAAAATAATAAAAATAAAACATAATAAAATTCTCACGACATTTCGGCCACAACACAAGCAGCCGTCCTCAGGTGAAGACAGCTCTGTGAAGACAGCTCTGTCTCCCATTGCCAGTCTTCACCTGAGGACGGCTGCTTGTGTTGTGGCCGAAACGTCGTGAGAATTTTATTTTATTATGTTTTATTTTTATTATTTTATTATTTCCCTTCTACGTGACTTTACCGAAAGAACCAAGAAGATGAATCCCTGCAGTCACGAAAGCTTTAAATCGAAATTCAATGCATATATTATCAGAGTGTGTTTTTTGTTTGCATTTTGACCACAAGTATTATGGTTAATGCACACATGATTCCTTGTAAAAAGGTTTCAGTTTTGTAGCCAGAAAAAAGGGGCAAAACCCTTTAATTATACTTGTTGTCACTCACAAGAGCCCTACGAAGTTCACGACGCTCCAAAACAGTTCTGGTATCGCCGACAGCCGCCACAACGACTGATGCCGACTCTCCATGACTCGTCCTAAGAGGGATAGGGAACAAAGTATGACAACAATGAGACGAGCACAATGCACTATTCTGTTAAGAGAGCAATTAACTGATGCGTATTACCATGTTTTTTTAACATCATTTAGTCTCATAGTGAAGTCAGAATATATTTTGCGAAAAATTGGTTGAGAAAAATAATGGCATGGACGTAAACAGATAAGGTATTAATAATTATCACAGAAGAAATAACAGTAGAGTCATATTCTTGGTTCTTTCGGTAAAGTCACGTAGAAGGGAAATAAAAAAAAAATACAATTCTCACGTTTCGATTGCAACACAAGCAATCATCATCAGGTGTGAAAACCACAGCAAGAAAAGGTATTTAATTGCTTGATTTTTATTATTTTATTATTTCCCTTCTACGTGACTTTACCGAAAGAACCAAGAATATAATCCCTGCAGTCAGGAAAGTTTTAAATCGAAACAGTAGAGTCGTTATGACAACGGATATATATAAAGCAGGCAGCAAAGTTTGGCTCAATAAACATAAGCAAACAAAAAGTCATGTGTACGTGTAAAGTAAATAAATGGTGAAAGGACGCAACTGGAAAACACAACAGAGTTACTGTATGTTTATGTACTGCAAACGGTAGGCAATAACCAATCCCGGATATGTAATGCACAGTATGTGTGCTTACATTCCTCATTAGCATGGAGGAATGTGCGCCTAACAAAGACTTAAATAACTGCAGTAACAATGTATTAAGATTTTGTTAAAAAAGAAAATCACCGACTAAATTAGTGTTGTGAAATATTTAAGAAATAATATGTAAGCTGGGACGATTTGTCTTTTATGTAGATTGATTTTTAAAAAACATTGTAAAACCACTTCATTGTCAATTGATTACTCGGGGCTCTTTCAAAAATATTAGCCGCCTCTACATCCTGAACGCTGACAAGGCCAACAGCATCAACAAATATATTTAGAAAATATTTGTTTTCATTAATATTGGTCATTAACGAAAATATAAAACTTAAACTTGCGCTAAAAGAGGTGTTCCTACTGGACATGTGGACAGATAAAAAATTAACCCGTAAAAACAAAGTTTTTCACTATAAATCCTTTATATGCGTGGCATTGGTTTTATTTTATTATTCATTTCTGTTTTTCTTGAGTAAGAGTTTCACTTTTATCACATTGGTATTGTAAATTAAATATGAAAAAAAAACTTTCCGTAAAAAGTGGAAAATTTTGGAAAAAATGTTTCACGAAAATAAATTGTCACGCACGAGTCTGTGTGCAAAATGTCAGCTCGATTGGATCACGGGAAGTGGGTTAAAAAACGACCGAAAGGTTTGCACGGTCGTAAGCGCGCAAGCAAGCAAGCAAGTGAACTTAATATAAAAGCTTTAAAAAGAGCTTCATCATAGCTCATCGGATTCCTCCAGTCCGATTCTGAAAATATTCTGAGGTGTTTTAGGAAATGATTGGACTTACATTGAGAGACATAAGGAGAGGAACACGCGGATTGGACTACATGAGGACATCGTTCTGTTAGGTGGGCTTTGACAAGAAGTGTTTTAGGATATGCTTGGACTTACATTGAGAGACATCAAGTTAAAGTTCATTTATTAGGTATAGCCCTGTGAGCCATTCGGCTCTTGAATCGGGTGCAACCACAACAAACAAAAACATGAACAAGAAAACATCTTAAAGTGAATATGTGACTAAGTGCAAACAGAACATTCAAAAAAAGACAGCAAAATATTGCAGAAAAAACACCGTACACCAACGCTGTGTACAAAAATCCCAGTGGGATGCAAGTCAAACAACAACAACCTAGATTAAGGCCATCAGTCTAACTCCGTACTACAACAAACAAACATGGCCAAACCAAAAAACTTTTCGAAATCACCAAAATAAAACCATGAAAGCAATACAACAGTGATCATAGGAACTGTGACGGAATTTTCACAATAAACGACATAAACAACATGTACCACCAAAACCCTGCAGCCATAGCTGGCTGCATGAGTCACTCCACAACAGCAGGAGCATCAGTCGGAGTATCATAACTTTTCAATGGATCGGACTACATGAGGACATCGTTCTGTGAAGTGGACTTTGGCAAGACGCGTCGCTTAGAAGGGTTGAAGGCCAATGGTCAAGAATGACAACGGAGTGACAGCCAAGGCATGGAACGCGACCGATAGGGCATCCTCAGAGATGGAGTGATGAAATCGGCTCTTGTGAAGGTGCTTGCTGGATCATTACACAGCAGACGCGATACCTTCATCTAACAGTGGAATGACCATGTCTGCCGATGATGATAACATAGATTCATATTGAAGCACCCCCACCGTCGCCGTCTAACCGGCAAGCCAAGAAAGCCTCGGGCCCCGGGTAGAGAAACAAGGTCAGACCGAGGCCTGAGTAACGCCACCAGGCCGCATCCGTGACAACTTCGGGGAGGGGGGGGGTGAACATCATCATTGTCCATAATCGAGGTTTTTAACGATCGAATGAGCCATCACTCGCTCACGTACTTACTATGTGTGTGTGTGGATGAATCGAGACTCGGTGGGGCGAGTAAAAGCCGCAATGTTACGATTTGAAAGCGACACGCGCAGCGCCCACTCACCATTGACCACGTACGCCATGATCGCGCGACGGTGACGTCACCCGAACGGAAGGCCACGTGACTCGGAATCAGATTCCTATGTATATCGACTTGGAGGAGAAATCCGATGATCTGTAAAGCTCTTTGTGTCACAGTTGTTCCAGTCGGGGGGCACCGGGGGTCAGAACGTTCACAACAACAAACACAATACCAAAAAAAACACGATAGGAGTGCAAAGTATAGGAAATGTAAACAAATCACTTTCGTGACTGCATGGATTTATATTCTTGGTTCTTTCGGTAAAGTCACGTAGAAGGGAAATAATAAAATAAATAAAATATAAAACAATAAAATTCTCACGACGTTTCGACTGCAACACAAGCAATTATAATCAGGTGAGAATCAGGTGTGAAATCCACAGGAAGAACATTTTCTTGCTGTGGATTTCACACCTGATGATGATTGCTGTGGATTTCACACCTGATGATGATGATGATGATTGCTTGTGTTGCAGTCGAAACACCAGTGATGAGTGTTTGAACCGGTTTTGGGCCTTCTATAGGTCGACTCAGCCTCAAATGAGTACCTAATGTGGCGTGTAAAAACATCAGCACTAGGGAGACAAAGGCGGTCGGGCGTGGTGCTGGTCATCCATACTTAAAGATTAAGGAAAACCCCATTCATTGTTTTCCATAGACCGTCTGTTTTTAGATCCACGGAAGTAGAAAATGCTAACGTTGACATGCAGATTGTTGACAGCTCTTACGAGGTCTTTTTTTCCCCTCCCATCGATGGGGTGTGGCCTACGTGCATCGTCTCCACCAAGTAATTTCACTGACTTATCAGAAACCTTTGCTGGGTGTTCAGCCAATGGAAAAAAGTTATCTTTTGAATTTCAAGCAACATAATTCTCTCTGTGTCAAGCAGGTCTATGAGACATTTCTTGGTAGGAAAAGCCACAGACAGATGCCCGTTTTCTTGCTTGGTACGCCACAGAAAATATATTCAGAGACTTTTTAAATCTTTTTCTAAAACAGCAGCCTTCTTAAAGGATATTTCAACAATCCCTCCTCAGGGCTATTTTCTAACAGCCTTTTTAAAGGGTTAGGGTTACTTTCTTTTATGTGCTTTTCTATTTTATTTGTATTTTATCTACTCAAAGCTGCCTTTAGGTACAAGTAGACTATAAAATACTACCACTTGATTGTAATTTCCAACAACAGTATTTGAAGTGTGTTGTCATTATTAATATATATTAATTCAGTTATTATTTAAGAAGTATTGAGATATGCTATAAGTATATTCATATAAAATAGCATACTAGTTCTGAAATATGGACCACAAACGTTGGAATAGTGGTGCTTCCAAAGGGAAAGGCAAAAAATAAAAGGAGGAAAGAAAGGAAATTTTGCTTCAAAGTGTTCCACTCATTGCCAACTTTTTTCAAAAACCCTTTGATAATAATAATGATGACAGCAGCACTATTGTCAGCTGTGAGGAAGAAATTAGCACTAGTTCAGTTTCCAGTAATTTTGTCACTCCCCCAGAGCCATCCTTTGAAGGCGGACCCTCAACAGATAATGGTATATAAGAACCATCAATTCCACCTCAGGAGCAGTTGTACAGTTCACAAGAATCAAATCAGCAACCAACCCATTCCTGTTACTATGAGGTCACTGACCCTGCATTATGGCAAAGCACTTACAGTGGCATTGTTAAGTCAGTGCTTATTGAAAGAGGAGCAGTCCCCTTCCAAAACCGCAGTGAAAAATACCCAGCTTCAGTCCGAGATGGAGCATTTGGTGGAAAGACAAAACATTTCAACAATTAACTTCTGAACTGTATATTGCCAAATGGGCAGAAGGTTTCTAGACAGTGGCTATTGTACTCACCCTCAACAGGTTGTGTGTACTGTTTTGCATGTGTGATGCGAGCGTAAATGGGCAGGCCGGATGTGACGATCCGAGAGGGAGGAGTCAGGGTCACGTGGGAGAGGGAGGAGTCAGGGTCACGTGGGAGAGAGGTTATAGGAAGGAGACCGGAAGACATCTGGAGCAGTCGAGGGAGTGAAGAGGGAGACCACGTTGGGTGGCCGCCGTGCCCTCAGCCGCGAGGCTGATAGGGCTCGCCAGACGGCGCCAGCCAGCGGTGGTGAGGAGAGAGCGGAGTGCGCGGGGCGCACAGGGCGTGCGAGGTTGCACGGGGCTAGCAGAGTGGCTAGCGGGACCGTGCGGGTTGCACGGGGCTAGCGGAGGGCTAGCAGAGGGCGCGAGGTTGCACAGGCAGCAGAGTAGCTGCAGGGCTAGTGGAGGGCTAGCAGAGGGTGCGAGGTTGCACAGGCAGCAGAGTAACTGCAGGGCTTGCGGAGGGCTAGCAGAGGGCGCGAGGTTGCACAGGCAGCAGAGTAGCTGCAGGGCTAGCGGAGGGCTAGCAGAGGGTGCGAGGTTGCACAGGCAGCAGAGTAACTGCAGGGCTTGCGGAGGGCTAGCAGAGGGCGCGAGGTTGCACAGGCAGCAGAGTAGCTGCAGGGCTAGTGGAGGGCTAGCAGAGGGTGCGAGGTTGCACAGGCAGCAGAGTAGCTGCAGGGCTAGCGGAGGGCTAGCAGAGGGCGCGAGGTTGCACAGGCAGCAGAGTAACTGCAGGGCTTGCGGAGGGCTAGCAGAGGGCGCGAGGTTGCACAGGCAGCAGAGTAGCTGCAGGGCTAGTGGAGGGCTAGCAGAGGGTGCGAGGTTGCACAGGCAGCAGAGTAGCTGCAGGGCTAGCAGAGGGCTAGCAGAGGGCGTGAGGTTGCACAGGCAGCAGAGTAGCTGCAGGGCTAGTGGAGGGCTAGCAGAGGGTGCGAGGTTGCACAGGCAGCAGAGTAGCTGCAGGGCTAGCGGAGGGCTAGCAGAGGGTGCGAGGTTGCACAGGCAGCAGAGTAGCTGCAGGGCTAGCGGAGGGCTAGCAGAGGGTGCGAGGTTGCACAGGCAGCAGAGTAGCTGCAGGGCTAGCGGAGGGCTAGCAGAGGGTGCGAGGTTGCACAGGCAGCAGAGTAGCTGCAGGGCTAGCGGAGGGCTAGCAGAGGGCGCGAGGTTGCACAGGCAGCAGGGTAGCTGCAGAGTGCGCGGGGCGCAAGGAGAGACGACGCTGGGCCGAGGAGGAGGCCAGCGGGGTGAGGAGGAGAAGAACATCAATAAAGGACCAACGGAGACCAACATCGTGTGAAGGAGTCCTTTATTACACATGCAAACTGTTCTCCAGCAAGCTCGGTGGCTTTAGTCAGGGGTTTAGTGACTGGAAGCACTCTGAAAGAATGGGGGAACACGAAAAGAGTGCAGAACACAGACCACGCATGCTTGCCTTGCACCAGCGGACAAAGGGCAGTGCTATAGATGCAGACCTCATGCAGCAACTTGATGGGGAACGTAAATACTGGAGGGACATTTTGAAAAGAGTAGTAGCAGTGATCAAGTTCTTGGGTGAAAGAGGACTTGCGTTAAGGGCAGATGATGAACGGTTTGGGTCAACCCATAACGGTAATTTCCTTGGCATCCTAGAATTGTTATCACAATTTGACCCATTCTAAGCTGAACATAATACAAAGTTTGGTGGAAATTGAAGAGGCACAGTGTCCTATTTGTCATCGACAATATATGAAGAACTGATTGAGCTAATAGGTCAGAAAGCTCGCCAAACAATAGCAGATGAGATTCGGGATGCCAAATATTTTTCAATAATTGTTGACTCCACCCCAGACATGTGGACCAATTGAGGTTCATATTCCGGTTTGTTAACAGCAGCGGGAATGTGGTGGAGCGATTCCTGGGCTTTGAGCCAATTGAGAGCCACACTGGTAAGAGTTTAGCAGATTGTGTGACTTTGATGGTGGATGGCCTTGGGTTGGACCTCTCAAACTCTAGAGGTCAGTCATATGACAATGCAAGTGTAGTGTTGTGGATTCAGGAGACGGCGGAGACGGTTCTTGGAGGCAACACTTTATTAAACCACCTCGATCGGCAGTACAGTCCCAGAACACTCAGGGTTACTGTCCTCCTACACCACTGTCTGGGGAGGTACTGCCTCCGGGCTGACTCACCCTGACACAGGACTACACTCGGGGTCCTCCGGCTATGGGTGCCTAGGGGGAGGCTATTCTAACTCGCCCTAGCCAGGGTGCGAGTTCCGACCAATGACCCACTGGACCCGGCCTTGACAAGGACATCGGGCCAGGGCTTCCCAGGGTCTCACCACTGAGCCGCACAGCGTCCCGGCCCTGATAAGGACAGCAGGGCTAGGGGTCTCAGGGTCCTATCTAGCTGGTCTTCGGCTTCGGTCTTCAACTGGGTCCAGATCGGCTGGGGAGGTGCCCTTTTATGCCCCTTGCCCATCGAGGGGTGGGGCTGCGTGGGATCCTAGATCCCCCGCCAACGCCCCCCCGTTGGGGTGCCAAGGGGCTTAGCTGTGTGGGATCCTGAGTCCCCAGCAGCCCCTCCCCTGGCGGTACGAGGCACCGCCCTAGATGGGCCCCGTCTACCATTGCAGGTAAGTGTGGCCCATCTACGGTGCTACACAAGCAACATGTCAGGAAAATACAATGGGCTACTGAAACAAAAATCCCTCCGATAGAGTATGTGCCTTGCGCAACGCATTCACTTAACTTAATTGGTGTTAACACCTTAGACGGCAGTAGCCTAGAGGCTGATGAGTTGTTTTAACATGTTTCAGTCACTGTACACATTTTGCTCTTCATCCACACACAGATGGGGGAAAGTCTTTCGGAAGAACGATGTCAGACTGGCATTAAAATGGTTGTCCAGTACTCGGTGGAGTGCTCGGGCAGAGTCAACCAAGGCACTGTGGAGAAAATACACCTACATTAGACAGGTCTTCGGTGGTATGTGCAATGATGCTAATAAGAAAAGAGATAATAGAATTGAGGCCGCTGGGCTATGTGCTAAATTTGACATCTTAGAGATGTTGTTCATGACACATTTCTGGGACGTCCTACTTGACCGGTTCCACGCTACAAGCATGCACCTACAGAAAAGTGACATTGACATCTCTGTAGCAGCACAGCTTTTGTCTTCGTTGTGGGATTTTGTGGCGGGACAGCGAGACCAGTTGAGGCTTTTGAAAGGGCAGCCTTAAATGTGACATGTGTCTTTCGGTCATATAAGCACGATCTTCAGCGACAGAGGAAACGCAAAACATTTGCAGATGAGAGCTCAGAGCCAGGTGTGACACTTTTATGTGGTCATTGATAAGCTCGCGGCATGCCTTGAACATCGCTTGGACGCTTACAAGCGTTTGACCAGTCTCTTTGGAGTTTTGTTTATGTCAGATCATGTGTCTAACAGTGATGTCACAGTGGAAAAGGTAAATGCGCTCTCCGCTGCATATCCATCAGACCTGAACATGAACTTTGCCAACGAACTCATCCAATTCAAGTCTTTCATGTCTGACTCTGAGGGTGAGAAGAGGCCAACTAAATTGCTTGAGACGTTGCAGGCACTTCATCTGCAGTCAGTGTTCCCCAATGTTTTCGTGGCACTTCGGATTTTTCAAACTTTGCCAGTGACAAACTGCCAGGGTGAAATGTGCACTCACCCTGGCAGAATAAAAAATGAGCCTCGGAGTAGCGTGTGCCAAACGCGTCTCAGCTCATTGTCACTCACGTCAATAGAGTCAGACCTTGTCAAACAGTTAGATTTTGACAATCTAGTGGATGATTTTGCGAGGAAGAAGGCAAGAAAGACACCAATATAGGGGGGGGGCTCCAAAAGACATGCGCCCAGGGGCCTCACGGGACCATGATCCGGCCCTGCCAGTAGCATCCCCCCCCCTATTCACTTTTACTCCCTCACACCCCCCCACCTCCCCCTATGTTACAAAAAAAATCGAATGTTCTAACCCGCGCGATTTTCCTACGTAAATGAGACAAAAGTCTATCTTCCACCCAATTCCCCGTGTTGTCTATCCCCCCCCACTCCCCCATCATCAACCAGGACGCGTCGAGGACACTCGGTCCTGGCGGATTTTCCCGTGCCGCTGTGTTTTTTTAATTGCGCAACATTTTTGCAGCGTGCCCTTTGTTCTTGTGTACAGCAAAAATCTAATAAAAATATTTTAAAAACTCAACAAGCAGGCGGTGAAATTAAAAACACATACTTCCAGGGCAATCGCACAAGTCAATTGTGACAGCAATCGTTTGTAGTCACACGTACTCCACATTTCAAGCTGTGTTTAATGAGAAACATAAAGTACACGTTGTCCAAAGATCACAGTTATTGAACACGGAGGCTTTCGCGACCAATATCCATTATCGAGTTTTTTTTGGGTTAGAATGCATAAATATATAAATATGTCGTTAAAACCCGCCACCACACGACACAGCCAACTAGTAAGGTTTTTTCACGTAAACAGAACGTGCCAATTCGTCACTAGTACAGCACGCCGGTGTGTTGGAGAGCCAAGCCGCAACATTTGCGATCTGAGTACGACGTTTCGCCAGTAATTACAACCAGCTTCATCAGGCGACAGCCAGATTTGCAATGAATCTCGATACATTTAGCCAGCACTAAATTCGGAACAGTCCAAGAACCTTGTTCCAGGATTTTTTTGCCACACTACATCCATCTTGCCTTATTTCTGTCCTTGTAATTGTTATCAACATCATCTTTATAGGCGTATAAGATATATGGTAGAATAATACAGGACTGTTTAGGGTTATTATGAATTCGCTGTACAATAGTGACAGTGGTAATACCAGCCCACTCCAAGCCAAGCCTAGCAGCGTTTTCACAAATGTACCGAGAAATTAAGCCCCGCATTTGTCCCACCTGAAAATAAATCAATATTGTGCCACAGTACATTTCTGACGTCACCCTCCTGCTGCTCTATTTAAGACCGGGAGCAAGAGGAGAGCATCACCATTCTGGCAAATCGCCCGATGAAGCTGGATGTGATTACTAGCGAAACGTCGTACTCAAACTTTAAATGATTTTGATTCGCTCTTCAACACACCGGTGGGCTAAAGTAGTGAACTATTTGTCCCTTGTAAACGTGACACATGTTTTACTCTTTGGCCGTGTCGGGTGGTGGAGAGTTACGACACATTTATAAATAACGCGATCTAACCCAAAAACCTTTATTATGAACAACTATATATGTTTTGCGTTGTGTTTACAAAATAAACAATTACAAGTCACTCACGACAGTAATTCCTAGGTATACACTTTATATATACAGAGAGACGCCAAATAGATCAAACACTTTATTGAGGAAAATAGCATAGGCTACTTCTACATATCAATAATGCAACACAATTTAACGTTTATTTTGCAATCACTGGCAGAGATGCCATCACCACTCGCTACATATTGCGAAAGATAATAACAAACTCACACGCACATGACGGTGAAACACTGATTATTAAGTGATCTCAAGTGAAATGATAATTTTCTCACAACATGCACAAGGCTTGCTCATGAAATGTCCTAAACTGCACAAGAAGGGGTCGTGATAGATGCGCTCGGAGCTGTTCATATTACAGTAGAAATGTCGACAAAAAAACACAACTGTTATTTTTCAACATCACTGGGAAAAGTTTTCTTTTTGGCAAAAAAAAAAGTGGCCAAAAATCATGCGCTCCAAAGCCAATCGCAAAAAAAAATCTAGACTTGTCACAAAGACACAACCTGAATGCATATCTGCAATTCATGACAAAGGTGGACATTCACGTTTTGTTACGCAGTGTGTTAATACATCTCCAATTAGAACCGTTGGCTACGTACGATGCAAAAGAAGTTCAGCATGCAAACATCGAATATAATCCAGATGATAGCGGCTGTACGTCACAATACTTCGTCTATGGGGAGGAGTGGTGGCGCAGTGATTAGCGCACCATGCTATGAACCCGCCAACCTGAGTTTGTTTCCCTGGCGAGTGATATCTGAACTCGCCCTGGGTTCCTCCCTCTTCGTCAACCCACACTCACCACGGCGAGATGACGCAGGGTCGAACAACAGTGGGGAGAATATCAGCTGTCACACGGAATCATGACCGAGTGAGTTTGAGGGAGGCAATCATCCGGCAATGGATGGGCAGAGAGCAGTGTTTCTACTCTCTGGTTCTTTCGGTAAAGTCACATCGATAGAAGTAACAATAATAGAATAGTGTTTTATTTTATTCTATTATTTTTTCTATCTACGTGACTTTACCGAAAGAACCAGAGAGTGTGGATTCCTGTAGGCACGAAAGCTTCAAGTCGAGCGGTGTGTATCTTCATCTCGGTGTATGCGGGGGGGGGGGGGTGTTGCTAACGTTGATCCTTGGCTTAAAACGATTTCTTCATCCACCCCAAGTGATCCCGGTGACTTTAAGCGGGCTGTAGCCTCTGCATCGTGTTCTCTTCGGGGTTTATTCGGCTGCTTTGGTTACGATGGTCACAAAACATGCGTGAGATGTGCTCCCGGAACTGAAGCACACAAGAACACAAACACCCGCGTCAATGCGAATAAGGCAGCACTTTAACAACCAATCATCAATTAACCATGTACATAAGCTCATAAGCCGCTTATTGTTACCGCATTGTCTGGATTTTAAGATGATTCGATGAGTCAGATGCACCCCAAACTTTGGGTGAAAGCAAATAAAAAATGTAACTTCCATGCCGTCTCTCCATATATTTATCTTTTTATAGTCCATTGGCCTTTTGACTTCCCAGAACAATATTTCCAAGCAGCAGCCTTCTGAGTCTCTTAAGCAGTCAGGCATGTAAAAAATATACAGCGTATAACCAGGTGTTATCGGCAAGCTCACTCCATGTAAATGATGGGACCTGGTTAAATGATAAAAATGAACTGTACTCAAACTCATGATGCGTTGCTGTGGAGAATTGTGGGTAAAAGCAAATTTAATAAATATTCTATTGTCTACAAATATGTAAAACGATATTGTACATTCCATTAGCTTTGGGGGCCATTTTGAAAATAAATATTCTAGAAGATATGTAGCCCTGGAAAAGTGGGAAACAAGGGTGTAAAATATAGTGTTACAAGATATAGAATGAGCATGGGGGAAAAAAGTGTGTTTTATAATCGGGAGAATAGAGTTCAATGGAGAGCCACGTGTCAATTCATGATGAAGGCGCTGCTTTAAAATGGGGGAGGGGGGGGTGTCTTCTGGAAGATTATTCTGACCGATCAGGATAAAACATGTTCACGGCAAGATGATTCATTCTCAGGATTACAAGCCAGACTCGCAACGTTTTCGATAAAACACAGGTCGCAAAGACACGTCATAGTTGAGACACTGCGGTAATTTAAGGAAATATTATGGAGCTCCTCCCACGTCATATTCACATTCTTTCACATAAACTACAGAACCCCTAAACCAATCGCTTTCAGACAAACTGGGCATCTTAGAAATATAACAGCATTAGGCAGATTTGTATCGTTATGGGCGACATTGACCACAACATTCTTACGAACAAGTTTTTTTTAAAATTACAAACACGATGCCGTGAACAGCGCATAATTGGAGCATGCATGTTAAAACATCAGTGCATGAGTGTAGGTGCAGGTACTTAAGATGTACATCCACTTGAACACTGGCGGAGCCAGTGGGGGGGGGGGGGCACGTGACCCCCCAATGATCCGATCGAAATCCCTAATTTCGATTGGATCATTGGGGTTTATTAGTAATAAATCGGCATTTTGCGACCCCCACTGCCACTGTGTAGCATATTATTATGTGCCAGGGACTCTATGAGATGATAGGACCATAGTCTGAGTCTATAATTGGCAATAAGTAACGGCAAAGCAGTTATAAGTGACTCAAAATTGTGCGCAGTTGCGTATACAGTACACGACTTCCCTGAAGACATTCCTTCAGCGAGCGCGATGCTGATCACACACGGTTCGAATTCGACCCTCGATCGATGGCTGTGCCATCGCCGCACGCGCATCGAATAAAAAGCAAGGGAAAAGTCCTTACTTACCAACAACTCCTATCATTTTTCATTGCTGGAGGGGTTGCCCCCCCTTCCTGAAAATCCTGGCTCCACCATTGCACTTGAATGGCCGTTGGCATTTTGTCAGCTCGCACATTTCTCTGTGCAGTGACATTGACTATAGGATGAAGGCCCCTTCAGTGGAGTGGCTTGTCAGCTTGCTAACAGGATTTGCTATCGCTACCTCCGCTATTTGTGTAACATGTCATTGCAGTGTGCGCTAGCAACGGCTCTTTTCGATAATTACCATTTCAAGTGACTATGTGGTTTACCTGTCTGTGCATGAAGATGTATATGATGGGGTTGTAAGCACCACTCGACTTGGCCATGTAAACCGGAATAGAGGCGGTGACAGGGGGCACCTGAATGGTTCACAAAACACAATCGGAATTAGTAGGAACTGCATCTGATTCAAATTATTAGGCAATTTGTGAATAATGTTTTTAAACTTACCAAACTTGGGCCATGATGAGGGCACACACGGCTAATAGTTTTCGCATATTGTCACATGACCTCGAACACCCGCTGTGCAACATACAGCTCGTATTTATTTGGTCAATACACCCAGAGTATTAACCAGGGTGGCCACTAGGCTCGTACCACAAACCTCTGCAACAAGAGCCAAACATTATTCTGCTCAGCCGTGTTACTGCCCTGGCAAATCCACTGCTGGATGATGGCCTCCTTATGCCATGTGGTTCGCTGTGACTATTTTATCATATTTCACCACAAAGTCAGTGTGAGCATCTGACCCCGGGGTGTAAAGACCTGGTAGCATAGAGCCAAATTACAACTACACATTATTCTGCACCGCTTATGGCAAGTGCATTGTGGTCACCCATCCATGCATTAACCAGCCTCAAACCTGCTTACTATCGGAGATCTGACAAGTCCAGGCGCAATCTCACCAATTCGGTCATGTGAGCCCACTGATACAGCAATCGGTTTCATCGCTTGGGTGCTTGAGCGGAATGCGGCAAGTCAAATGTGAGGAAGAAAGCTGTTAAAGAAGAAAAGGCCATAAACCTTCAGGTCCGGCTTGATGACAACAGCAATGGCCAGTGCAGCGTAAGGCAGCCAGCAGAGGAAGAAGGCAAATATCATCACGACCACCATGACTCCGACCTTCCTCTCGGCTGTGTCATTGGCACTCAAGCCAAGCTTTGAGACCTACGCACAACCATCGACCAGCAATGATATAATCAGACACTGGGGCATTGACACTGATATAATCAGACAATGGGACATTGACCAGCAATTCTATAATCAGACACTGCGGCACTGATCAGCAATGATATATCACACACTGGGACATTGACACAACATGTAACGCTTTCAGCTTTTCCAGTAACTTAAAAATAATCATTTTCATATTTGCATTATAAAGCAAACCTTCATGCTCTGGTTCATGTCACCAAGCTGGGCAACCGATCAATTTGGCCGGTTTTCAGATGACGGATGGAGCCAACGCATTCCCACTTTCAACCTTACTTGAAATCACTTTAACAAGCACAAAAACAATTCAAAAAACCCCAAAAACAACGAATCACAACCGCCGGCCGAACGAGCCTCTGCGCGCATTGCGGGCACAACCTTGTGTATGGAGATCATCAGCTTGGTGTAGCAGAACAGTATGATGATCATGGGCAGCGCGAAGCAGAAGATGAAGTACGCGGTCATGTAGCTGCGTCCCGACGGGCTGCTGTCGGCCCAGTCGGGCGCGCAGGACGTGCCCACGCCCTCGTAGTTGTAGCGGCCCCAGCCGAAGAGAGGCGGCATACTCCACGCAAGGGCCCAAGCCCACGAGATGGCCACTCCGCAGAGGCCGTGCTGCGTGCCGAAGTGCACACTGCCGAGCGGCTTGCAGACCACCACGTAGCGCTCCACGGCGAGCACGCACACCGTGATGAGCGCCGTCATGCCTAGCCGGGCGTGGGGACAGAACGCAACAACCGTGATGTTGGTGGTGGTGGTGAAGGGGTGTTGGGGGGGGGCCGTGAGGATACTCGCGGATACCTGCGCACGGTCACGTGCGATCCCACGTGCAGCGCGCTCGTTGATCCCACGTGCGCGCGTGCGTTGAACTTCTTTCGCAACCGTGCGTCAAAAACCGTGCGAATCGGAGGCGAGAATTAATATTTTTTTTGTTGTCATCGTCATCATCAGCCCGGGGGTCAATCGAGCGCCGGGCGAAGGCTTCCCCGAGTCTCCAAACCGACAATGTCAATAATCCGCCTCGCACCTGCACACAAACTGATTTCATCGCTCCATCTCCCAAGAGGGCCTAGGTGCTACGAAGAGGGGAGACATTGGACAGGGGAAGGCAGGTCAACACTTGCACCTGGGCCCGAGCTAATCACAGTTTCCCGCAGGTACACATCAAACGGTTGCACACAAATACCAGCTTCAACAAATGTACTCCGTTGAAGCTGGCATTTAGAACAGACAATTTCATAATAGAGGCTTTTTGGGTTAGATCGCGTAAATTTAAGTGATCTCACTATAATCAACGATTTTTGGGTTTAGATCGCGTTATTTATAAATGTGTCGTAACCCTCCACCACCCGACACGGCCAATCAGTAAAAAAAAAGTGTCACGTTGACAAAAGACAAATAGTTCACTGCTTTAGCCCACCGGTGTGTTGAAGCGTGGAACCACAACATTTACAATTTGAGTACGACGTTTCGCTGGTAATTGCATCCAGCATCATCGGGCAATTCGCCAGAATGGTGAGGCTCTGCTGTGTCTCCCGTTCTTATATAGAGCAGCAGCAGGGTGACGTCATCATTAACTCATTAACTCATCAGGTGCAAAGATTTGAGGGGGGGGTTATTGTAATTATATACTAGATTAGTAATCAGGCTATTGTTACGATGCGAGTTGTAGATTAGTAATCATTTGGAATGTGTTCTATTGTGATTATGCTACATTAATAATCAGTTAGTGCTTGTTTCCCTCATAAGGAATTGTAATGCATCTTATTTAATAATACGCTTCCAGGCCGCACTAAGCCTGTAGCTGTCTGAGCGATTAAAGTTATTTCTGTTTCTCTCAATCTCAATGGATTCTCTAATTAGTCTTTGCCATTAGTAACTAGTTTTACACAACACTTCAACGTTGTCAAAATCAATTGAGTGTCCCTGTTGGCAAGCATGTTCTGCCACTGCCGACAGTTGTGTTTGCGATAGTTTAATATTTCTCTGGTGTTCTTTTAGTCTTACACTAACGTTATGCCCTGTCTGTCCAATATAGCATCTGCCACATACACAATTAATCCGATATACACCTTCTGTTGATAATTTAGGTAATTCGTCTTTAGTGCACGTTACTAGTTGTTGAATTTTGTGTACTGTACCAAATCTTACTGTAATGTTTTGCTTTTGCAAAACACGGGCTAATTTATCAGTTACTCCTGAGATAAATGGTATTTTTATTGTTTTAATAATCTGATCGCTTTCAGCAGTGTTGCTTTGCGATCGTGATTTGGCATTTAGTGCTTTGTTAATTTGAGCATTATTGTAGCCATTCTGTCTTAGTGCTTCTTTAACATGTTTAATCTCTCTCACTAGACTTTCATCATCTGACACTGTTTTAGCCCGATGTATGAGCGTCTTGATTAGAGAGGATTTCTGAGCTGGGTGATGATGCGATTTCGCATTCAGATAGGCATCAGTGTGCGTTTGCTTTCTGTAAACGCTGTGTGTTATTTTACCATTTAGGCCATGCCCAAGTAAAATATCCAGGAACGGGAGTGTGTTATTCACCTCCATTTCCATGGTGAACTGAATGGCCAGGTTTTGTGCATTGAGATGATTTAGAAAATCGTTAAGTGTATCTTTACCATGTGGCCAGACAACCAAAGTGTCATCCACATATCTAAACCAAAAGGATGGTTTTAATGTGCTCGAGGCAAGTGCTCTGGTTTCAAAGTTTTCCATGTACAAATTTGCTATAGCAGGAGATAAAGGAGAGCCCATTGCTGCTCCCTCCCTTTGTTTAAAGAATTCACCTCTCCATAAGAAGTAAGTGTTATTTAAACAATGGTCTGCGAGTTTCGGAATATCTTTTGGTAAATCTGTATTCTTTACCAGTGTATCAAGTAATTTAAGCGACTCGCTCACTGGAACCTTAGTGAATAGCGAAATCACATCAAAACTCACCAAAATATCATTAGGGTTAAGTTTAATATCTTTGATCATATTCACAAGATGTTCTGAATTTCTTATGAATGATGATGTCCTACCGATGTAGGGCTGTATTTGTTTAGTTACATATTTTGCTAATTTATATGTGGCAGAGCCAATTGTACTGACTATGGGTCGTAAAGGGATGCCGATTTTATGGATCTTTGGTAGCCCATACAGTCTAGGTGGTTTTGAAGCCCTTGGCTTAATTAGGAATTGCTCATTTTTTGGGATTAATGAATTTGCAATGATTGCAGTAGTCTTACGTTCCAGAGTATTTGTTGGATCTCACTATATTGTTTGCCAGTCCTAGGACGGAAGCTGTAATATTTACGAAAAAATTGTCCAGAGTATAATTGTGTCTTGTGTAAGTTTAATGGCAGTGAATCTTGCCCGAAAGTATGTCATCAAACACGTCACTGCAGTTCACTTCAGCACTGTATTAATGGCAGTGAATCTGGCATGAAACTACGTCATAAAACGCCTCACTTCATGTCACTGTAGCGCTGCATATAACTGAGCTTCAATTTGTTCAAATTTCCTGCTCTGATACTTTATTCTCTTCTGCTTTCGGTCGCTGGGGTTGAAATAAATTAGAATTCGATACAATATCTGGAAAATCACCGAGAAATGTCTATTTTACCATAATGTATAAGCATAAATGAGACTTTCCTTTTGTCTCAAGTGCTGAAGAAATTAATAAAGACATCAAATCCACTTTGTAGCTGCGTAGAATTATTTATTAGATTCACTTTCAATAACGAGACGTCAAACTTCAAGCGAATTTGCGGGAAAAAAAATTCCACTCGACCTTCTTCTGCGTGAGTGTAAAAATCTCCACCGGCTCATGAATATTAATGACACACGAACAGAATTCTTGGCTCATTATAGTAGTAATTAAAAAAGTTTCTTAGTTCGTAAGATATCTAAATTTATTATGGAGAAATTGGGTTTTTACTGTTCTAAAAACTAGTTTTGTTATACTGCATAGTGCTCTGAAACCTCTTTGTGGTCTATTGCATTTCATATATATTTTTAATAACTTTAAATATAAATGTATCTCCTGAAATAATTGATTAATTGCTCTGTCCGTAGACAGGTTCAAGGTAACGAATCTCCTCTCCATGTCCCGCGGGTTTCTGCTGCTCGCTTAACCTGTCCACGCGTTCATAATTTCTGAACATCATCTAGCATATTGGTTATTTTACTTTTAGAAATTATAGTTACATGGCAAACAGATTATTTCGTAGTAAAAGTTTATTGTGTGTGCGCTAGCCAAGGCCGTAGCCATGGGGTCAACATTGGGGGGAGACCAAATCTTCCAGGGGGTCTGGGGGTCCCAACCCAGAAAAAAAAATCTAAATTTGAAAACGAATTTCCTGCATTAAATATAAAAAAAATACTAACACATGGGATGGACTTTTAATTTATTTTTTACAATAATGTCTAATAGTGTATTGTATTACATTCCTCTGTTTTTACTTTTAATCATTTCTTGTTTCATTGCATGTAATGTTTGAGATTAGGGATTAATAAAGTACAACCATAACCACAATCATATAAACAGCAATCTATGCATTTATTTATATGAAGACAAGTCCAGATATTGTGGCCAAGGTTCAGCAAATTGTTATTTTTATTTACATAGCATAACAATTATGATTACTTTTTCACATTTTTATAGCAATATATTGGGGGGGGGGACATTTTGAACATATTTGAATATTTGGGGGGGGATGTGTCCCCCCCAATTTATATTATGATTACGGCCTTGGCGCTAGCATCTGTGCACCCGTATGTTTTCTGACGTGATTGTTTGGATACACGCTGTGGTCATGGCACTTGGCCAGAAGGGACGATAACCCATAGACGAGACTGATGATTGAATGGCAGCCCACGAAATAGAGCATGCACAACCGTGCAGATGGAGAGGTGAGATCGGGAGTGATATGGATTACATCAATGCAAGCATCCCAATGGATGCAAATAAAGTTGAGGGGGTCCTTCATCTAGCAGTGGATAGATCACGGCTGATGTTGATGACGGTCAACACAGATGGCCACGCACAAAATACAAAATAACTTGAGCTCAGCACAAAAAGTATGCTTAAAAAAACTCGACTTTTTCACCTCAATATTTCGACAGGAAATTCCTTTTCCCCCAAAACAAAGAAGAACAAACTGAATATATTTCACGTGGAATGGCTTTTGTGCTGGAGACCTGAAAGCAGACTCGCTTTTCTCATTGTACAGCATTTGCGAAAACGACAGTGTGTTCGTTTGTACATTTCTCGCAACTTTCACACATGGGATGCATCAGTGACCTACTGTGTGTGGAGCTCGTGATCCAGTGACGACAGCGCGTGCGCCCAGAAGAGAGATGCCCCGTTTAATTTCGCATCAAGGTCTAGTCGTTGGCATCGCGCTCAAAATATTTTTTATTTTATTTGTACAGTCAATCATCCAGGCATGAAATGCGTAACTTGCAGTCCATTGTGTGATCTGATCACTTGCGGTCCACTTAAATGCTCGCAGATCTTCGCTGCTTTTCCCCACAATTAATTCCGTACCACGATTGTGGCCCATGAAAGGTAAAGGCACAGAGCCGCACTGTCTCGCTCACGCCACTGCTGGCAGAAGGGCCCATCGCGAGAGGGAACTCTCGAGAAGCTTCCATCGTCTAGAGCAGCGGTCCACAACCTTATTGACACCAGGGACCGGTCTCGTGGAAGACATTTTTTCACGGACCCGGGGGGGGGGGGGTTCATCATTGGGTCGTTCCCCCTTTTCAAAGAAGCTCTCCAGCGACGTTTGTTTTTTTACTCCTTGTGGCGGCTAGGGTTAGCTGGTGGGCTTACCAACACTGTGTGACTGAGACGAGTGCGCAATGCGGGAAAGATGCGCGGACGGAAGTGGTCAATAATAAAACAATGGGGGCGGGTTCCACGCGCGGACTCACCGCTCTCACCTGCTGCTGCTGTGCGGCCCGGTTCCTAACAGGCCACGGACCGCTACCGGTCCGTGGCCCGGGGGCTGGGGACCCCTGCTCTAGAGGGCATTGTCGGCCTACACTTCCACGCTGGCCAGACGACTTTGAAGAGTTGGGGACACCCACACTGTAACCCACCGCAGACGGCCTGCTGAGCGACTGTGTTGTATTGGTGACATATTCTGTGCGATTCGCAAAAAGGATGTTTGAAAGGAGTCGTACAAATATTTTTGCCTTATTAAGCGAAATCACTGGCACTCCTGTGCAATAATTTTTGGCTTGGTATAAAAGGGAAAAAAACGGTCAGGTATTTTGTAATTCTACAGCAAATCCTACGTGTTGTTTTAAAGTATTTAACAAAAAAACACTTAACCTGCCAATTTATTATCTGGGATGTGACCATTTCTACTGCTGTGTGGACAGAGGCGTGGGGGAGGGGGGTCATTGCGTTGAAACGAGGTTGTTTGTGCCTATAAAGTACAATTTCAACGAACAATTATGTTACTCTTTGGGGTCTTTCGGTAAAGTCACGTCGAAATGTGTTCAATATAATTGTCTAATTGCAGGCATACACACACACAGCGTTTAAAGTAATTCATTTGTTATTGTGCTCTTCTGCCACCTTTTTATTTTTAATATTCGAGTAATTATCCAGAAAAGGCTCACTGAGTCTCAAGGCTATTTTTATAAACGAAACAATTTTTTATTTTACTCGGCAAGGCCCACTGTATAACTGTTTCAGACGCGACCTGACCACAAATGATAACTCAACCAAGTAGCTTTCCATCACATGGATATTTATAGCAGCCAAATACTCTAAACACATGTTTCTAAATGTGGAGGGGAAAACGGGAGGACCCGCAGATCACGGGGACAACATGCAAACTCCAAATATACAGCAGGAGTCAGGATCAGGATCGAACCCACGACCTCCTGCATACCAGGCGAGGGAGTTAACATCTCGCCACCTTGGTGCAAGCATTAGGATGTTTGGCCAGTGTCTATAGTGCGTAGGGGGAAATCAGAGTGATAACAATAATCATTTGCATTTATAAGACGCATCCTGGAGAAGCAGGTGAAAGGAAGAGGATTTCACAAGTGAGTGAATGACCCACTTGCTGTACTGCCTGTCTCTCGCCACCTCGTAGCCCAGCAGGGTTTGGAGTTCTTCACACGTCTACACGACCCACCACCCCCTCGCCTCCGTGGTGCCGGATCGCAAGTGTGCACCGCTGCACTCATTGTCACTGACAACAGCGGCTCCCCATTCGGTGAATTATATTCGTCGTCTGCATTGGAGGAGGCTTGAGGTGGCAAGACAGGCGCGGTCGATTTTAAAAGTGCCAGCGACAAGTGGCACCAAACACCTTAAGATTGCGTTTTCCGTTCATTTGTATTTCGAACGGATGCTGTGACATGGAGTCATTGTCTGTATACTGGAATTGTAATCCAGAGGTCGCCAACTTGATTCGGGCTCCCGGCGTAGTAGTTGAAACAATGATGCAAGATCCTTAACCCCCCCTCCCACCCCCTCGACCTCTGGTGTGGTGGAGTCTTTCAGATTGGCTGCTGATGTAGATGCAGAGCAATGAACAACGACTACAATTCCACGTTCAGGTGGCCAAGTCCAGATATGGGTGTCAGGAGCAGCGGAGTGTACCGTCGTCGCTTTGGTGTCTCCTTCGTGTTTGTGGATCGGGCGTTGCGTCTTTATTCCTTGTGAGGTCTGTTCTGGGTGACCACAGTCGCATACCGGAGTATTGTTTTCAGCTTCCATTTGTGCATCATCAGGTATCCGCAACTGCCATGGTTTGTGCGGATGCGGTTTAGGTTGGATCATGAGCTTCGTGGAAGATCAAAGTCAGTGATCTTCCTTGTTGGTTCTTTTATATTTGTGAGTTGCTTTGAACTACGTTCAGCCCTCCAAGCTTCATCGGGGATGAATTCACATCGATGGAGGTTAAGCGGATTGGTCCGAAAGGGCTTGCAGCGTGACTTCAAGCGATAAGGAGGGAAGTTATTGAAGTCCTGATGAATGGGAATGCGATTCGCAGATGGGTGGGAGAGAGATTTGTGACAGCACGGGGCAGCCAGGGTGCAGGGCCCGACTTGAGGGTTCCGTGATGCACCGCGTCGCAGGGTTCAGTTGAACACCAACGAGTCGAGTGTGGCTCCTGTGGTGGAGCCAAGTTTGGGTTCTCCCACCTCTTTCAAGACGTCTCGCCAGCAGCGTGCAAGGGCAAAGCAATGTCAAGAGAGGCACTCTCTAACTCTTTGTACTTAAGGCCCTTCCGCTAGCAGTCACGTGAGCAAATACATGACAGGGCTGCACCATCACCAACCACGTTGCGTAACTGGCCAAAGTGAATTTCTCCGCACCAATCCACACATATCATTTAATGCGATCATCCCATACGCAATTCCCTCACTCCACAATTCTCAAGTGCCAATCATAGGCTGTAATTTTCATTCACAAGTAGAAGAAATAATTCAGCGGTATGAGCAAGTACTGTAATTGCAGGGATGTGCCTTTATACGTAATGTATGTGTATGTTGAACTTCTTTCGCACCGTACGTAGCCAACCGTGCTAATCGGAGGTGCGGGGGAAGGACAACAAACTAAAGACACGAAAATATAAATCAGTTTAACACGGAGGCTTTCGCGACCAATATCAACCATAATAGAGTTTTTTTGGGTTAGATAGTGTAAATAAATAAATGTGTCGTTAAACGCGACACCACCCGACACAGTCAATTAGTAAGGTTAGTCATGTAAACAGAACATGCCAATTCATTACTAGTACAGCATACTGGTGTGTTGGAGAGCACATCCACAATATTTACAATCTGATTACGACGTTTCGCCAGTATTTAGAACTAGCTTCATCAGGCGACAGACAAATATAAATCAACTGAAGCTGCGTAGAAACAAATCACTGAAAATGATTGCTTTGCACCCTGCCCCTGTAATTTACAATCATCAATTGTCCGTCTCAGTGTCTGAGACAGGGACACAGTGTTCAACTGCTGATGTACGAGTCGGTGCTGGGGATTATTCTGGAGACGAAATAAGTATTTCACCCTGTGAGTGACCCCTTTTTGTTAAATAACAACAAGACAAACCCACTTGTGAAGGCCTTGGTGCTCTGTTATCCCGTAGCCATGAGGAATTCGGTATGGGCTAATGCCCGAACATGTGATATTCTTGACAGTAAAGCCACATTAATTTTTTAAACATACTCCACGATGAATTATTTGAAATCCTTTCAAGATTGATTTGCTCGCATGACAGGAGCTCGATATCCACACGATACGTATTGTGATTCACGCAAGCTCACAATTTGATGCATGCATCTGCAGTCCTAGCTAGGGATCAGCATCCGATTTACTAAACCAAACCTGTTTGCTGAAGCAACAGTCCGTTAACACATTCCTGCAGAGGGAGCTGGTAGGAACGTCGGGTTGCTCGGTCAATGGCCAGGGTCTACGGCGGCGTGGTGTATTCCGCAAATATGCCCGACTGTGAGGGCGGGCACAAGCCGGCGTGAGTAGGTGAAACGTTAAGTTTTATAAAGGCACCACGGGGTGACCAGCCCCTCCCCACACAGCCCCACCCCTCCCACCCCCCACCCAGCCCCACCCTCCTCACCCAGCCCCTCCCTCCCCACCCTACCCACCCCACCCAGCCCCTCCCTCCCCACCCAGCCCCTCCCTGCACGACGGACGGACACAATCATCTCCTGTGGGCTGGTGGAACCAGTGGGTTCCTACCAGTAAAAAGCAGTGGCGGCTCCTGCAAAATCTCTCAGGGGGGGCAAATGTCTGGATGATTGATAAGGATAAGGTCCACCCATGCAATGGATAAATTAACAGCTTAAGCATGTAAAGGCAACTTCACTTCTTTAATATTAATGAAAAATAAAGTGACTCTTACAATACATCTTGTTTATTTATATACTCACTATTAAAACAAACCACTCAAGTTTCTTTTATTAAAGATTCCACTAGGTGGCGACAAATTATATTGTTGGATGAAACGTGCTTACGTATGATGACGTAAGCACGTATGATGACGTAAGCACGTTAGGGGGAGCCCTCCCGGAAGCCATAGAGAATGCATTGCAGCGCCCCCGTTCGAAAAAAACCATCTTTGAATGTAAGTCTATGGGAACACTCGGGGCGATTCTCAGCTGGAGGGAAATCGCCCAAAAAGAGGCGGTACTCCACAGAACGTAGCATGACGCTGATTGGACTATATCCAGAGGCACAGTGACGGCTAGCGTGACTCTGTGGTTGAATGACATTGGTGGTGCGTCGCCCAATCGCCCTAATGAAGAAACCGCCCCTGGTAAAAAGTATCCTGAAGCAGAGGATTAGTGCTGGATAGAGACACATTTGCCAATGTGATTTGTAACTTTGATCCTTACGCGTGTATCGGTAGTGCTATTTTAATTGCGCTGTGTTCTGGGACTGTTGTTATTGTTTAGCTGCCTTGCCCAAACTTCCTCCATTTTATTATTTTAAAAATGGGCAGAATTTAGAAACGTTTGCAATTCGTGCTGACTGGACATACTTCAATTCTATTTGTCTTTTTCGTGACTTGTTTATCTTGCCTGTACTTTGCACTCCTATAGGTTTTTATATTCTGTGTGTTTGTTTTCTAATTTGACCAACCCCTACTGGACATCTGCGACAAAAAGAGCTTTGAAGCTTATCGGATTCCTCCTCCGGTCTAAATTAAGATCCTGATTCTGACAGCGAGTGCCAAAGCATACAAAATCCCACGTATGTGCACACGCTTGAACTAAATAACTCAGAACGTGAAAAATGTCATCACGAATCTCGGATAGCGAAGCAAATTTGAGCTTGGGCAATCCTTGGATGGGTGACCACTACAATCAAACTATGCATGTATTGTGTGTGTGTGTATGTTGAACTGCTTTCCCATCGTATGTAGCCAACCGTGAGAATTATAGTGCTGCCTTTACGGCTACGAAGAGAAGAACAATCCATTGTTGGTATGTTCTCTTGTATGCACTCTTATATATACTCTTATATGTATACTCTTATATGTATGCATTTACTCCATAGTAGTAACTACTGACTCTATAGTAGTATCTATTTACTCTATAGTAGTAACTACTAACTCTATAGTAGTATCTACTGACTCTGTAGTTGTATCTACTGAGCCCAGTAGTAGCTACTGACCCTACAGTAGTATCTACCTACTCTATAGTAGTATCTCCTGACTCTATAGTAGTATCTACTGACTCTATAGTAATATCTATTTACTATATAGTAGCATCTGCCAACTCGATAGCAGTATCTACTATCACCACAGCAGTGCATACTGACTGTGGTGGTACCTGCTATCACTACAGCAGTGCACGCTGACTGTGGTGGTACCTGCTATCACTACAGCAGTGCACGCTGACTGTGGTGGTACCTGCTATCACTACAGCAGTGCACGCTGACTGTGGTGGTACCTGCTATCACTACAGCAGTGCACGCTGACTGTGGTGGTACCTGCTATCACTACAGCAGTGCACACTGACTGTGGCGGTACCTGCTATCACTACAGCAGTACACACTGACTGTGGTGGTACCTGCTATCACTACAGCAGTACACACTGACTGTGGTGGTACCTGCTATCACTACAGCAGTGCATACTGACTGTGGCGGTACCTGCTATCACTACAGCAGTACACACTGACTGTGGCGGTACCTGCTATCACTACAGCAGTGCACACTGACTGTGGCGGTACCTGCTATCACTACAGCAGTGCACGCTGACTGTGGTGGTCCCTGCTATCACTACAGCAGTACATGCTGACTGTGGTGGTACCTGCTATCACTACAGCAGTGCACACTGACTGTGGCGGTACCTGCTATCACTACAGCAGTACACACTGACTGTGGCGGTACCTGCTATCACTACAGCAGTACACACTGACTGTGGTGGTACCTGCTATCACTACAGCAGTACATGCTGACTGTGGTGGTCCCTGCTATCACTACAGCAGTGCACACTGACTGTGGCGGTACCTGCTATCACTACAGCAGTACACACTGACTGTGGCGGTACCTGCTATCACTACAGCAGTGCACACTGACTGTGGCGGTACCTGCTATCACTACAGCAGTGCACGCTGACTGTGGTGGTCCCTGCTATCACTACAGCAGTACATGCTGACTGTGGTGGTACCTGCTCAAAAATAAAGCTGTCTTTGGTGTGGACCAATCAGTTTCAAGGACAATGCATATATTATCAGAGGATGTTTTTGGTTTGCATTCTGATCACAAGCATTGTGGTTAATGCAGACATGATTCCTTGTGAAAGGTTTCAGTTTGGTGTTTTAACATCTTAACACCTGTTTTGTTGCCATAATAAAAAGGAGAAAACCCTATTATCATTATACATTTTATCACAAAACTTCTTAAACTTTAGGATGACCCTGCACAAAGAGTGAGATTCATATTGTGGGGGTCCAAATTCGACAAGGTAATGACTTTGGATCTTGCTATGTACAGTACAAGCAAAAAGGTTTGACAATTATATATTTGTGCAAACTTTCAGACGTCGGTGCGTTATAGAACGTAATTGAAATGTATATCAGTCGGTCACTAGTTGGTATTGGATGTGTCGGGGGAGCGGTGGTGCAGTGGTTAGCGCACTGCGCTCTAAATCAGTTGACCAGAGTGTGGTGCGTAGCCGTGGCTCGTACCAGTGGTGAGTCGTGATGGAACACGGCCTTGCCTCTCCACCCCCGTAGCATCCCTTCATCACTATCTCTCACTGATCAGCCTTGATACTGCTAATGATGGAAGATAATTATGATAGTTTATGATTACGTCGCTGATGATGAGAATCAGAATATTTATTTGTACTGGAGGAATCCGATGAGCTATAAAGCTCTTTTTCACACACGTCCAGTTGGGACGTGAGGTCAGAAAATGACATCGACACAATGCAAAAACACGATACGATTGCAAAGTATATGAAAGGGAAACAAATGACGTTGGAAATTCGTTTAACCGAAAATGTGGATACTTTTAAGTCGCGTCTAAAAATATATACAGTATCGTTTTAATGCCCTTTATTCTATGTAAGCTCTCTTTCTCTCTTTGCCTTACCTTAACCTTACAAGGCGCCTTGAGACATTAATGGAAGGCGCCTTCCAAATAAACGTACATTATTATCATTGTCAACAACGTAAACAACAACAAACACCGAACTCCGCCACCAGAAAGAAAGCCATCGGCGATGCACGCCGCTGGCCCCGGGTCAAATCTTCCCCTCGCGTTGTTTCGCGGTCGTGACGACACCGCCGCTGAGCGAGATGCCCAGGATGGCGCACCGAAAGTTCATCAGCGCAGCGCAGTTGAGCGGCTGCCACGGCAGCCTGGAGCACAGCGTGCCTTTATTTTGGCAGGTAAAACCCACTGAGATATCAGCTTGATTTTGAAGCTTCCGTGACTGCAGGAATCCATACTCTTTGGTTATTTCGGTAAAGTCACGTGGGTATAAGATAAAATAAATCACGACGTTTCGGGCGCAACACAAGCGTCCGCTTATACTATACGTTACTTTATTGAAAGAACCAAAGAGTCGAGATATAAGATGTTGTTTGTTTTTTTGTTCTTTGGCCACAAATTATCGCTCGACGAAGTGGCTTATCACGTGGACATTTATAGCAGACAAAAATAAATATATAAAGAATCTAAACGCATGACTCTGAATAGTGGAGGGAGGGGGGGAAACCAGAGGACCCGGAGTGAAAAAAAACCACGCGACCACGGGGAGAGAAACTCTACAAACCCCTTCTCGGCGTTAGAGTTGTGCACGCTTTTGGAAGGCGCGGTCGGAAAAGCCTGCACGGGTGTCTGCATTGTGGTCCTATAGGCTGTGCACACTGCGTAATGTCAATCATTATTCTTTCTCACCTGATGACGCACGCTTGTGTTGCGATCGAAACGTCGTGTTCTTTCATATTATTTTCTCTACCTACGTGACTTTACCGAAAGAACCAGAGAGTTTCAATCATTATTGTCAACAACAAACAAATCCTCACCGAACACCGCCACCAGAAAGCCATCGGCGACGCACGCCGCTGTCCCCAGGTCAAATCTTCCCCGGGCGTTGCTCGCTGTCGTGATGACACCGCCGCTGAGCGAGATTCCCAGGTCGGCGCACGCCAAGTTCACCAGCGCGTAGTTGAGCGGCCGCCGCAGGAGCCTGGAGCGCAGGGTGACGACGACGACCAGCCCGTTGAGAGCGATGGACAGAGCCGACGTGATGCCCATGAGGACTGAGAGCGCGATGAAGTTGACCCCGTGCGGAGCGTCGTGGCCGATCGGAGTCACGGGGCCGCTTCCATTGGCGGCGAGTCGCTCCTCGTCCGAGACGTTTAACGGCGGTGTGGACATCGCCGGCGCTGCTCTGTGTGTGTGTCTCGATATCTCTCTGTCTGTCTGGCTGCTCTGTGTGTGTCTCTCTCTGTCTGTCTGACTGCTCTGTGTGTGTGTCTCGCTCTGTCTGTCTGCTCTGTGTGTGTCGCTCTCTCTCTCTCTCTCTGCTCTGTGTGTGTGTGTGTCTCGATATCTCTCTGTCTGTCTGGCTGCTCTGTGTGTGTCTCTCTCTGTCTGTCTGACTGCTCTGTGTGTGTGTCTCGCTCTGTCTGTCTGCTCTGTGTGTGTCGCTCTCTCTCTCTGCTCTGTGTGTGTGTGTGTCTCGATATCTCTCTGTCTGTCTGGCTGCTCTGTGTGTGTCTCTCTCTGTCTGTCTGACTGCTCTGTGTGTGTGTCTCGCTCTGTCTGTCTGCTCTGTATGTGTCGCTCTCTCTCTGTCTACTCTGTGTGTGTGTGTCTCGATATCTCTCTGTCTGTCTGGCTGCTCTGTGTGTGTCTCTCTCTGTCTATCTGACTGCTCTGTGTGTGTGTCTCGCTCTGTCTGTCTGCTCTGTGTGTGTCGCTCTCTCTCTCTGCTCTGTGTGTGTGTGTCTCGATATCACTCTGTCTGGCTGCTCTGTGTGTGTCTCTCTCTGTCTGTCTGACTGCTCTGTGTGTGTGTGTGTCTCGCTCTGTCTGTCTGCTCTGTGTGTGTCGCTCTCTCTCTGTCTAGTCTATGTGTGTGTCTCGATATCTCTCTGTCTGTCTGGCTGCTCTGTGTGTGTCTCTCTCTGTCTGTCTGACTGCTCTGTGTGTGTGTCTCGCTCTGTCTGTCTGCTCTGTGTGTGTCGCTCTCTCTCTCTGTCTGCTCTGTGTGTGTGTCTCTCTCTGTCTGGCTGCACTGTGTGTGTGTCTCTCTCTGTCTGTCTGCTCTGTGTGTGTGTGTCTCACTCTCTCTGTTTGTTTGACTGCTCTGTGTGTGTGTGTGTCTCGCTCTGTCTGTCTGCTCTGTGTGTGTCGCTCTCTCTCTCTGTCTGCTCTGTGTGTGTGTCTCACTCTGTCTGTCTGCTGTGTGTGTGTCTCACTCTCTCTGCTGTGTGTGTCTCACTCTCTCTCTCTCTGTCTGCTCTGTGTGTGTCTCTCTCTGCCTGCTCTATGTGTGTGTCTCACTCTCTTTGTCTGCTGTGTGTGTCTCACTCTGCCTGTCTGCTGTGTGTGTGTCTCACTCTCTCTGCTGTGTGTGTCTCACTCTCTCTCTCTCTGTCTGCTCTGTGTGTGTCTCTCTCTGCCTGCTCTATGTGTGTGTCTCACTCTCTTTGTCTGCTGTGTGTGTCTCACTCTGCCTGTCTGCTGTGTGTGTGTCTCACTCTCTCTGCTGTGTGTGTCTCACTCTCTCTCTGTCTGCTCTGTGTGTGTCTCTCTCTGCCTGCTCTATGTGTGTGTCTCACTCTCTTTGTCTGCTGTGTGTGTGTCGCTCTCTGTCTGTCTGCTGTGTGTGTGTCGCTCTCTCCTTGTGAAGGGAGCAATGAGAGGTGATGCGTTCTGCGCTCGTTTTTTAAGTTGAGCGAGCCAGAGCGCGCGTGTGTGTGGGTGCGTGTGTGTGCGTGTGTGTGGGTGCGTGTGTGTGGGTGCGTGTGTGCGCGTGTGTGTCGGTGCGTGTTTGTGGGTGCGTGTGTGTGCCTGTGTGTGCGCGCGTGTGTGGGTGCGTGTGTGTGCCTGTGTGTGCGTGTGTGTGGGTGCGTGTGTGTGGGTGCGTGTGTGTGCCTGTGCGTGTGTAGGTGCGTGTGTGTGCGCGTGTGTGTGGGTCCGTGCGGAGTGACGGTGGAGCGATTTAACGCGCCGCCGTGTTTACGAATTCGGTGACCCGAGTTCGATTCCTGCTCACGTAACAAACGCCGGTGACGCTTATCTGAACCGGTCCTCGGCCTCTCCTAGGTCGACTCAGCCTCAAATCAATACCCGGTGCGGTGTAAAAAAAAAATCGCCGCTCGGGAGACAAAAGCGGCCGGGCGTGGTGCTGGCCACCCACCCCCTCGTGTGCCGTGCCGGCCATCATAGGCGCTGCTCGTTAACAGCCCTTGCCCCTACGGGAGGTTAATTCCGTATACGGGAGGATGATCTTGGTCTCGTGCGTGCACGCATGGCCACGTGCTTTGCGCGTGCGAGCTCAGGGGTGTCGGTACGCAACTCTGCGCTCGTTTCTTCGCCTTTGTTTCTACAATGAACTGCGGAAACGTCTGCTGAGTGCAATAGACCTCTTGGTACGATTCGCTTCGTCACCCTTATCGACGCTCAGCCATTTGTGTTTCTGATACTGCGTCGGAGGTGTTATTTTGAAGGTTCATGGCCCGAAACGTCACTGCATGTTTATTCCTTCTACGGCAGAGTTTTTTTTTGCTGACGAGGGTGTTATTGCAAATGTTTTGCTCTCTTAAATCTACATTGCGGTGTTTGAATATACGGGCAGAGTGCTGTTCACAGCCACCTGGGCTCGCAACAGGTGCAGTCGCTGGCGGGCTCGCATTTGGCATTGCCCCATCGCTAGCCGGGACCTTCTCCCGTGATTCGCTGGGCTGCTGTTTAGCTCGGCGGTTCCGGGATTCTGTCCCGGCGACGATGAAAAGTGACTTTGAGGAGGGGCGGGGTGGGTGGGCAAACGCGGAGGTTGATGGAATTCTCACCCTTCCCCTGCCCCTCGCCACAATCAAAATATTTATACTGCAGAAGGAATACGATGAGCTAGAAAATGTCATTTTTCACAGACGTCCACAGTAGGGACGGGTCAGAGAGTTACAGCAACAAACAATACAACAAAAAACATGACGGGAGTGCAAAGAATAAGAAAGATAAACAAATCACTAAAATTATTTCAAAAAATGTTTTTTTTTATTTAGTCAGGTAAAGCCCACAGAGATTGCAGCGACTTTTTGTGACCACAAACGATAGCTCAACGAAGTGGCTCGTCACGTGGACATTTATAGCAGACAAATATTCTATTTTTTCTACATTTGAAGTTTTCGTGACTGCAAGGGTCCATACTCTTTGGTTCTTTCGGTAAAGTCACGTAGGTAGAAAAAATAAAAGATCACGACGTTTCGTGATGACGATTGCTTGCGTTACGATCGAAACGTCGTGATCTATTATTTTTTCTACCTACGTGACTTTACCGAAAGAACCGAAGAGTATGTGTATATATATTCAGTGATTTGTTTAGCTTCCCTATACGTTGCAGTCCTATCGTGTTTTATGATTCTGATGCTGCTGGGTGGATAGAGGTTGGAGGAGGGAATTTTCTAACTCACTCCACTCGTGGTGCCGTTTGTTGCTGACCGTTTGGTCTCTTTGGGCCTTCAGGTTTGTGTTCAGCAGCTGTGATAACAACAAATACGGCCACACCACGTGTCTGGAGTCTCACCTATGCCTTCCTTTTTGCTGAGACGCTTGGCCTATTAAACGCGCCAAGCTGTTCTGCAAGTTCCTTGAAACGTGGATAATTTAACACTCTTTACATAACCATGGAAATGTGTTGCGTTGCCAAACGTTGAATACCGAAATTGCCTTTTCCCAGTTCTCAATTTTTCGCCGAATAATTTTCTTTGGCGGTTTCATGAAAAACAAAAATGTACACGTGAATGTAAGATTTTTTTTACAAACATGCAAATAAAGTCAGTTGCTTGTTTGCTGAACGTCAGGCATTCTGTAGTATTCTTTACTTCTGTCTTCAGAGATTCCCTCTCGTGTGCGTCTAATTTGCGTGAAAATAAAATGGGATTCTTTTTTGTCAGTATCAAAGTATGAAAAAATAACAACAAATTTTACCCTTTCTGGAAATAAAACAGGTGTTACGGTGTTCAAACACCAAATAGAAACATTTTGCAAGAGATCAAGTTCGCATTACCCACACGTACTTGTGCTGAACATGCAAACAAATACGTGACTAGGCGCTAAAAAAGACTGTCTCTGGTGTAGGGCAATCAGTTTCAAATTCAATGCCATATATTACATTATCAGAGCATGTTGGTTTGCATATTCAACGCAAGTAAGTGTGGTTAATGCGAACTTTATTCCGTTCTATTTGGTGTTTGAACTTCTTTTCACAACTCATGTTTTATTACCAGAATATGTAAACCTATTGTAATTTTTTCATGCGTGAAAATAAATGTCTTGATTGTGAATGGCAATTTTCGGTGGAAAATGTCGAGGGATAATTGGTCAAGATTGAGAGGAAGTTGTGGGACAGAGATTGGCTAATGCAATACAAAAACACGTGAATTGTATTTTGATGTTTAATGTAGTTTAATGGAAGTGCACAATACTTTCTAATAAACCTAACAAAAAAACAATATTGGTATTCAACAGAAATGTAATCATAATTTACATAGTTCAATCATGGACAACACCAGCAACGGAGCTCAAACAACAGTCAAAGTGATTTCCTTGCTCAAATGAGCATTGACGCGGTGCTGAGCCAGTGGTGGAATTTCCTATTAGAAACCATTGTTCACTTCCCCACGAAGCAGTGATAAGTTTATTTGACCCCAGGGAGATGTGCTGGGTCAACCCTCCACCCAGGATTTGAACTCGTAACCCTCCAATTGTGAGCCTCTTCCCTCTGCCGATTAGCACGGATGGCTACGTCCTGCGCAAAAGAAGCTCAACATACACACAATGGACCACTTAGCTGGTTCATGTTATAATAGTAATTTCCAGCCCCTTACCAATCCAGTGTCGGATGAAGGCCTCTCCACGACACGCCAGCTATACTTCACGGGGGCATGGCCAGTGCAGGCTGGTGGATGGAGGTGCCGGATACTCATTCGGATATCACGCGCCACTGATGTCAGCTGTAGCCAGGAGCTGAACTCAGATATGGGGTTCATAGCAGCACAGTACGTCAACCACTGTGTCACGTACTCCCCCCCCCCATTAATATGTGCTCCTATATTTGAATGGCCGATGTCAAATTGTTATACATATATATATACATACAGCTCACAAAGCAAATGAACCGCAGTGCAAAGATTTTACGTAAACTGCATGACTGCTTTGGAAATGCTGACGATGACCAAAGCACCAGGGATACGCCTGGCCTGGCCACGTCTTGGCACTATCCAGACTCAAGTGTTGAGCCTGGATTAATGCTTGGGTGGGAAAAACACCTCGCCAAAAGCAGGTTGCCAGAGCGCCGTGTAGGTAAATTATAATTTATTGCACTGTACACCAATGCTTCCATGCCAATGCTCTCCACCTTCACCAACCCGGGCTGACCATCGTATGGTCAGATAACCCACGTGACTTGCACGTGTGCAGAGGCCCTCATCCAGCAGTGGATCGACAAAGGTCTGTAGATAAACATGTCACAATGCTCCGATGTACTTTTGATTTCCTGTTAAGAATGTTTAGTTTTTTCTCTCTGAAATAAACGTTGCAGATGAGAGCAAATAGAGGCGTCTACGAAAAGCATAACTTCATCGTGAACGAGCATCAATAAGGACATTTTAAATCGGTGCATTCTACCCACTGCAATGTACGGTTCACAGATATTGTCATTAGCAAAAATAATGGAACACAAAAATGGAGACTGTGCAAAGAAGCGTGGCGCTTTAAAATACTCCGAGACGGACGAAAAATGGAACAGTTAACGCGCGCAAGGGTAAAATACACAATGCGAACTGTTAATGCAAGTGAGCTGGCCATGGGCAGGACACGTGATGGCTAGAAAGGATGATGGCTGACGGGAAAATAATTGTGAAACGGGGTTGGCCGCCGAGGAATGGAGTGGGCCGTAGAGTACGTCTGTGGAGGAGATGGAGCGATGCAATCAGCTGGTGTGCAGGTCCTCGGTGGATTATCGCATTGTTGGCTTGCAGAAACCTTAATCCAGCAGTGCACTTGCCCATGGCTGATGATAACGATGATGATCAAGGTTATTTATCATTTGATTATTTAAAAGTTCATGTTGAGATAAAAAAAAGACCCAGCGATGGAAATGCTTATTACAATCTAAGATCAGGGATGTCACGGTAAGATCCAAACAACTAATCAAAACATGGTGCCGTCTGCTTTGCATGTGCTCCGGAGATACAGCCAGCGGTTAACATCACCCAGAAGTCTGGAACGCTGTTCGGGGATTTTATTTTGGCACGCCACATCCATCTCACTTTATTGTCTTCGTGATATTGCAGTGGTCTGTCTGCAGTGGTGTGCGAAAAGGTGTGTGTGTGTATACAGCGTTTGAAGGATTATAGGAATACACGGTATAATGAAACAGGATGGATAGATCTTCTTGGTTCTTTCGGTAAAGTAACGTAGAAGAGACATAATAAAATAATAAAAATAAAACATAATAAAATAATTCTCACGACGTTTCGGCCACAACGCAAGCAGCCGTCCTCAGGTGAAGAACAGGTCTGTCGGAAAGACAGCATCTGAATGAACACCACCAGGCTTGGCAGCGTATATTTAAGCTGGGTTGGGTTGGAGGGGGAAGAGCGCCTTGACAAAGGGATTTGCATATCAAGAGGAATTTAGCATATTTATGGGAAACGCAGATATGGGTTTAGTCACTACATGTGGAATGCGAAACGTCGTGAGAATTATTTTATTATGTTTTATTTTTATTATTTTATTATTTCCCTTCTACGTGACTTTACCGAAAGAACCAAGAAGATGAATCCCTGCAGTCACGAAAGCTTTAAATCGAAAAGGATGGATAGACATACATTGCACTGAAGTGGTAGTGCCTTACGCTAATACTCCCTACTCCAAGTCACTCTCACAGCGTTGCAGAAGTTATCGAGTGAGAAATTAATTATTGGATTTTAAAGATATTGTACGTGAGCTTTCGAAAAAAAGGTCAATATAAAACATGCTATTCTGGACAATTACCTTGGATAAACGATATCAATTTGTCGTAACCATTCTTGATAATGTTAAGAGCCTAAAAGCCCTTGTACCGTTCTTGAAATGCTCATGTAATTTTTTGCGATGTGGTCCTCGACTTGCCATAAACGATGATCACTTAATGACGTTAACTTTGATGATAATGGATTTCTTGCAAGTGGTAAAAAAAATGATATTTTAAACAATTATAATTAAATGTATGAGTGTATTTACAGGAAAAAAACTTTTCAGTTACTGCTATTGAAAGTGAACTCCTTGCACTCTTACCACATTCTGGGGATTGTAAGATGCTCTGGGAAGTAAGACGCACTTCAAACTTGTGCCTGAACTCCTTTCGTGCTGAATCAGAGGTGTGGGCTAGGAGAACAGACTGAACACGAAAAGTAAAACAATTCTGATCTCTCACATGCAAACACTGCACGGCTGCCGTATTGTAAGATGCACCCTTGACTTTTCCTTCACACGGAACCAGTGGAAACATGTGCATCTTATAATCCAGGCACGACGGTATATATATAATACAACTCATAACCTTGAAGCAATAACGTTACTCTAATCCAATAATATTGCAATATTAATACTGTATTGTAAAATGTAAAGATTGGACCATTCAAACACGTTTTCGGCAAACATAACCTTTCATGATATAAATACAATAGTTTAAGTCCCTTGATTTACAAATATAATAGATCACTTTGCACATAAAAACAAAAAACACGTGTATTTTGGCGTAAAGACTGTTAAAGCTGTATTTGCTTAGCAACACTTATTAATACAATAACAACTAAAGGAATATTAGACTAACCGATTGAAATAAAAGGTCGAATTTAACACTTGCAGCCCAAAGCTGAATAACACACTCACAACGACAAGGGGAACATTCATTAAATCAAAGTCGCGTCTTATTTTTGTTTTTAAAGATTCAATATGTTGCACGGAAATTATTATTTTCTTGAAGCCAAAGAGTAAATAGAGCGGACACATCTGACTTTTCACGGCTCTGCCAACTGTGGCAGCAACTTAAAATCCGTGCCGATAAATGTCTGTTGGCTATAAGATAGACACTCACACGAACACCCCAGTGGGAATGTGGGATAGGTTTTTTTTTACTTTGTTGCAAAATATCCTTTGACAACGACTCTTAAATATTATTTTGTGTTATGTATTTCATATGTGAGTTTTGCATCAAACTAGGACCCATTTCTCGCAATAAGGGGCCTTGTCTATAAATTTAAGCTAGTTGACCAACATTTGTTTAAGCAAGCCTGACTTCTGCTAATGATACACTGATTGTCAAAACTGGTCCAGACTTTGCTGGTATCAAACCAATGCTGCTGATACGATGCACTTCCGGAGGGAAGTATCGCTTTTTTGATAAATTTTCATTTTTGTATGTAGAGAGACGCATATGGGAAAGGAGACGTTATTTTGCCATCATTCATTTCATGTAATCTTTACACTCACGACGCGCGCATTGAGGCGTGCTTGAGAAATCTGATTATTTTACATGAGTCATCGAGGACTATCCTGGAAACACCTGACGACCCACACGTAACACATAGATGTGTTTAAAATAACCCATCCTGGCTTAATTGAAACAACTGAATATCCGATATTCTATGGTTCTTTCGGTAAAGTCACGTATCATAGAAAAAATAATAACAATACAAATAAAGTGAATAAAAATGTATACAAATATCACGACGTTTCGATTACAACTCAAGCAATCGCCATCAGGAGAAAAAAAAATGCTTGTGTTGCGATCGAAACGTCGTGATTAATTATTATTTTTATTTCACTTAGGTTTCATTTTTATTATTTTATTGTTATTAATTTTTCTATCTACGTGACTTTACCGAAATAACCATAGAATATGAATTCCTGCACTCACGAAAGTTTTAAGTCAAAAATGTAATATCCGATTTTACAATTTGTATTGTATCATCTCTCCGGAGATGGCCGAACCATGAACTTAATCATTGGCTTGTTCCTTCCACTGAATCGACCTACCGTGAACCACACACTGCTCACTGGAGAATCACCTTGCGTAGGTTATCCAGTGTTTCCAGGACACCTCCTCATATCTTGTATCTAATTGGCTCACGTGGCTACCACAGCCACTGCAGACCGCTACATTCCCAGCGTGAATCTTTAATGTTATTGCGGTCCTATGTGACAATTCATAGGATGGGAGGAGGTCCAAACGTTAAATGCCTCTGGCCAGGGCTTAATATCAGCCATGTCCACAAAAATATTTCCGCATTCTGCACACCGCATCCAATACACCCTCACCGTTGCCACGGTTACTCGTCACGCGACACCTACCCCAATCATTCTTCCAGCAACACGCAAAATATTCGGATACAAATCAAGCCCTGGCTGTAGCCGAGCATCCCAACTGACAGCTGCATCTCCCGGCACCCACGACGAGCACCTTGCCCAACAACAGCAAACAGCGGCAGCGAAGTTCGCGGCGCCGCTGAATCACGCCGGGGACGGGTTCAGCGGCTCCTTGGCGAACTCCTCGGACGCCTCCTCAGACGCCTCCATCGCGAGCGACTGCCGCTCCCTGGCCTCGTCGCTGCCGCCGCCGCCGCCGCGCACCCTGGACATCATCGCCGCGTACAGGCAGCCGTAGACGGCGGCCACGACCATCATGAGCGACGTGATTCCGCACACGACCCCAGCCACGGCCAGCGTGCCCACCGCGCGGCGCACGTTCACGGGGGGCTGCTTGGGCCGCACGGTGCAGAAGGGGGGGGCAGCGGCGTCGGCGTCGGCGGTGGCGACAAGGGCCCCCGCTTCCTCCCCCTGCTCTGGGTCGCCTGGCGAGGCTATGACCCCGGGCGAGGGCACGACCCCGGGCGAGGCCACGACCTCGGGCGAGGGCGCGACCCCGGGCGAGGGCGCGACCCCGGGCGAGGCCACGACCCCGGGCGAGGGCGTGACCCCAGGCAAGGCCACGACCCCAGGCGAGGGCACGACCCCGGGCGAGGCCGCGACCCCGGGCGAGGTCGTTACCCCGGGCGACGGCGCGAGAGCCGGGTACTCCCGGAGCGGCGCGCACTCCGAGAAGATGTCGGCCGGCAGCGACGCGAGGCTCCGGTCCTTCAGGCTCCTGGGGAAGGAGCACCTGACCTCGTCCACGGCACCTCCTGGCAACGCAAAGTGGCGCAAGGTGAAAGGTTGCGGAGAGGTGCCCGGCGTAGTTGCTGCCACTGCGCAGGATTTTCACGGTTGTTCTGTTGAGCGCTTAGATGTGTTATCGGTTTGGACCACGTGTCGTTTGGTACGAAATCTACTGGACCACCCATCTGCCCCTGCGCCACCCTGCCACGATGGCGGTTGGTTTATGATACACTTCACGTGCATACAATGTTATTGGCTGTCTTGGGAACTTTTTTGTGATTTAAGTTCATGTGCGCTCACTTATATGTCTCCGTGCAGTCTGTCCACTTGTGGTTATACATTCTGTCTGGTGCCTTGGGACTTATTTTACACTTGGGGGAGGCACGATATCAATAAATAATAGTAATTTTAGGAGCAGGGGGTAAAAAAACATGGATCTGGGTGATAGTGCCTTAATGGATAGCAATTTGAGACCTGACTAACTTTGATAAATAAATGACATCTGTTTACATAGAGTATATTTAAATATTTATAATTAATAATAACTTGAGCCGAATAAGTATGGGGCAGAATGCATTTACATTGGTAGCCCTGGGCCAGTTAAGATGAAACAGCATTACTTGGCCAGGAGGCAATAAACCCACGAGAAAGAACGCTCTTGGCGTTCCGTGAAATATCAGCAGGATTCGTGATGAGCTGAATTAACAATGCGAAGATAGTGATTAAACGTTTTCTTGGTTCCTTTCGGACGCTGTCTTTCCGACAGCGTCCGAAAGGAGTTCAGGCACAAGAACAGGTCTGTCGGAAAGACAGCATTCAGACGCTGTCTTTCCGACAGACCTGTTCTTCACCTGAGGACGGCTGCTTGCGTTGTGGCCGAAACGTCGTGAGAATTATTTTATTATGTTTTAGGTTCATTCAGACGCTGTCTTTTCGACAGACCTGTTCTTCACCTGAGGACGGCTGCTTACGTTGTGGCCGAAACGTTGTGAGAATGATTTTATTATGTTTAATTTGTATTATTTTATTATTTCCCTTCTACGTGACTTTACCGAAAGAACCAAGAAGATGAATCCCTGCAGTCACGAAAGCTTTAAATCGAAATTTGATTAAACGTTGTTAAAAATATGCTGGCAAATGCAATGACATGGATGATGATCGTGAGTTAATACATGCTCACAATGTGAATACATGCTCACAATGTGAAGACATGCTCACAATATGAATACATGCTCACAATGTGAAGACATGCTCACAATGTGAAAAGGCTGCACTGAAACTGCTTGCTCACTCCACTCTCCTCCAGGGTGTTCTGGAGAGCCCCAGAGGGTACATCCCGACTCGACCACGCTGCCGAGTACCCACACTTTACTCCTCCACACACGGCATGCCGATCGACTGAACGGGCGCCACGTTGGCGAGATGTTAACGAGCTCGCCTGGTATACAGGAGGTCGTCGGTTCGATCCCGACCCTGATGTCTGTATGGTTGCGTGGATTTTTCTCCGGGTCCTCCGGTTTTCCCCTCCACGTTTAGGAACACGCGGCTAGAGTATTTGGCTGCTATAAATTTCCACTTCGTTGAGCTATCATTTGTCGCTTCTGAAAAAGAGTTACACAGCTCAGTGGGCCTTACATGGTAAAATAAAAATAGTTTAGTATATATGTAGTTACCCATTTACGTTGCTGGTTGGACAGAGGCAGGTGTGATTTAAGAAACTTGCCTTTCGCTTACACCACCACTCACAACTCTTGGCCTGGTGGTGTTCATTCAGACGCTGTCTTTCCGACAGACCTGTTCTTCACCTGAGGACGGATGCTTGCGTTGTGGCCGAAACGTCGTGAGAATTATTTTATGACGTTTTATTTTTATTATTTTATTATTTCCCTTCTACGTGACTTTACCGAAAGAACCAAGAAGATGAATCTCTGCAGTCACGAAAGCTTTAAATCGAAATTTTACTCTTGGTGATTGAACCAGTAATCTCTGGATATCGTTTAAGAATTTTTTTATAAAGGAAAACCCAACAAAAACAAAGCACGTAAAATTAGTAATTGGTATCGAATAAATGTGGAGGAAAAAAAAATCACGAATTAAAATGAAAGAGCAATTTACAACAGATTAATAAAGAAGACCACGATGATTAATGTAACCTTTTAAGAAAATAATGAAAACGGCCACAATGACTAGAACAATTCAGGACAAGAAGGCGAATGTGAATGACTGACCGGGACACTGAGCATGTCAATTTGCCTGTCTATTATGAAGATCTCTTAGTAAACTTTAATATTTTACGTGGCAACTCAGTTGAGATGGCACATCTCATTGGCAAGGACGCACAAGGGTGTCGGGTGACACACATTTTGAAATGTTTAACACGCAGTAGGTTTTCGCGACCAATATCATCCATAATACAGGTTCTTTTGGGGGGTTAGATCGCGTAAATATATAAATGTGTCATTAAATTGAGAGAAATATAATATTCTTAACCGTACGGATAGCTACAGACTTCGTGCTGCTTGGAAGCTGTTTGGGATGGCCACATATTGCAGCTGTTCGAGTTGGTGGTCGAAATAACAATACGGCCACATGTTGAGCTGGTGGTTTAGACAAGGCCGAGAACATTGCACGTGCAATGTGTTGATTCGAGCGGTGCCCTTCTGCAGTTTGTGAGCACACACACCACACACACAAACACCACACACACACTACACACACCATACACACCACACATACACCACACACACACACCACACACACACCACACACACAAACACCACACACACACACACACCATACACCACACACACACACCACACACACACCACATACACACACACACCACACACACACTACACACACCATACACACCACACATACACCACACACACATACCACACACACACCACACACACACACCACTCTGTGTGCTAAATCAACATACAGCATACGATTCATAAATGATACTTGAGTTTGACCACGTCATCAGTGCCCTGATTATCCCAGTAGCACAAGTAGCTACATATGTAGTAGCTACGGGCCCCGCACTTTCAAGCGCCCCGCGCTAAATGCTTTCAAGCTATCAATTCCGGTTCAGTGATTCTGCACTTGCTCTATTACTATAGTACTATACCACCTTCAACTTTTTTGAACGACTGGGTGTTTAAGGTTAGCGATTTGTCATATTATCTGGCTGTATAGCAAGTGAAAAAATACAATTACTTAACTATGCAAGTAAAAAATTAATGCCTTTTGATATAAACGTTTTTATTTATTTATTTAGGGCCCATTTGTAACATATGCTACAGGCCCCGCACTAGCTAAATCCGGCACTGTACGTCATGATATGTCCAAATTAAGTTCATGAAACCCTCTGCCACCCAACATAGCCGTACAGATTAAATTGTCACGTCAAAAATATAACGTCTCAATTATGATTGTTTTATCTCAACGCTAAGTTGATAATAATTGGCACGTTAAACGCTTGTACGAGTGATGCCATAATTTAATTGGCTGTGTCGGCTTGTGGAGGGTTTCATAACACGAGTCTGGATAATTGCGTGGCGTGACCCAAACATCAATTACGAAACCATGACATTGCCTTTGAAACCGCGACCGCGTGTTGAAACGCAACACAGCTTCGCATCGACGCAACGCATTTGCCAACGGCCTCCGCGGAGTACGAACTCGCGACGCCGCCGATACCTCGGTGCGAGTAACGCTCGAGCCAGCTCCTCATCTCGGACAGGTGGCAGTCGCACTCCCAGGGGTTGTCGGCCAGGGAGAGGTCCCGCAGCCCCACGAGAGGCTGCACCACGCCGCCCTCAAGGCTGGCGAGGCCGTTCCCGCGAAGGTGGAGGCGGCTGAGGTCGCGCAGACCGTGGAAGAGGCCCACGGGCAGGGACATCAACGCGTTGTGCGTCACGTCGAGGCGGCTCAGCCGCGGGGAGTGGCGCAGCGTCTCCCCGTGAAGCTCGCGGATCCTGTTGCGGCTCAGGTTCAGCTGCGAGAGCTTGCTCAGCTTGCCGAAGGCGTTCGCGTCGATCGAGTGGATTCTGTTGTCGGAGAGGTCGAGCGCCCGCAACGCTTCGACGCCCGCGAAGCTGCCGGCTCGGATTTCCGTGATGTCGTTGCCCTGGAGGCTCAGCGTGACCGTGTCTGCTGGGAGGTTGCCCGGAACGTCGGACAGCCCCAGCGAGCTGCAGTTGACGAAGTGCGAGTCTTGTCGGCAGACGCAGTCGTCCGGGCAGCCGTGGGCGACGCACGAGGTGGCCACCAGCAAGCACGAGAGGAGGGTGCACCAGTCTGCGAGCACAAAATCCCGTCGTCTAAGAAGAACGGCGGTTCCTGTATAGGGGACTGCAGGCTGCAACGTTGGTACCGTGCAGGAGGAATGTCGACTGTGCATGCAGAGTGACGGTGCCACGTCGCAGCGGCAAAACCCACACGCTTACAACTAAACTAGACTTTAAACTTCGGTATGTTGTTTTTTTATTCTGACCACATGCATTGTGGTTAATGCAGACATGATTCCTTGTTAAAGGTTTCAGTTTGGTGTTTTAACATCTTAACACCTGTTTTGTTGCCAGAAAAAAGGGGAAGAACCTGTTATCTTAGACTTTTAACTATTTTTTATTTGAACAGGTAGAACCCACTGAGCTATATAGATCTTGTTCAGAAGCGACATGGCCACAAATTATAGCTCAACGAAGTGGCTCATCAAGTGGAAATGTATAGCAGCCAAATACTCTAAACGCACGTTTCTAAATGTGGAGGGGGGAAAAAACCCCCAGAGGGCCAGGAGAAAATCCACGTGACCAAGGGGACAGAGAGAAAAGGCAAACTCCAAATACACAGGCGTGAGGGTCGTGATCGAACCCACGTCCTCCTGCACACTAGGCGAGGGAGTTAACATCTCGCCACGTAAATGCCGCACTGGCACTGTGTTGACTAGAGGCATCGACAAATTGATTATCTGGATCGTGGCCTTAGTAACAAATGGGGGGTGGGAGGTGCATGGACAAGAGTCATTGACCGGGGGTGGTGTGGTGGTGGTGGTATGGTGGTGGTGGTATGGTGGTGGGGGGGAGGTGTTGGGGGTGGTGGTGGTGGGGGTGGTACGGGGGGTGGTCAAACACAAAAGGTTGAGTGCCAGTGATATATTTATTAAATAGTATGCCGTTTGAACGGCAAAGCGATTCTGCTTTGTAAATTCCTCATCTCCGGTTAGCGCGGTTGGCCACGTACGAATCGAAATACGTTCAACATTTGTACATACGTGCACACGTAAATGGAATAAGCACACCACCCCAATTTTAATTAATAGAATATGTACGTATTTCCTCCGCTGTTGGTGAAGATGTAAGGTAATCTGATCGATCTATGCATGGTGACTCAGTAAAGGTGTTTGATAGAAAAATCGATGCAATGATTAATATAGATTGTTGAGCTTCCAATACTTCCATAGAATGGTGGGTACGTAAGAATCGGTGTTTTTTTCCTAATATTTGCTTTAGTTGTATTGCATTGGGTGTGTGTGATCCCTGCAGCTACGCTTATCATAACATGTACCACAATAAATCCACCGCTGAGGCCAAATCGCGAACGTAATTTGTGACAATTCATCGCATCACCAGGATGTGAATCTCAGCCATTAAAAGCATGACCGTGATTATGTATGAAGGGTGTTTTAAAAAGATGGACCCAATTTCAAAGCAGTACTGCTTTTAAAAAGATGGACCCAATTTCAAAGCAGTACTGCTTTTCAAAAGATGGACCCAATTTCAAAGCAGTACTGCTTTTTGAAAAGATGGACCCAATTTCAAAGCAGTACTACTTTGAAATCGGGTCCATCTTTTTAAAACACCCCGTATATATCAATATCGGTCCGTTTTTCCAAACTGAATTGGGTCACGGGGTCAGCGACTCCACCAAGGCCCTCTTCCATCTTGCCCTGTCCTCCGCCAGCGGCGTCAACTGTGGCTCCCGGATCGCCGGTCTCTCTACTCGGCCAGACGCACCACCCCGGTCAACCCAACGCCATCGCCGCTGGGTATTTTGCCTCGAGGACGTCCTTCGAGCGTCTCCCCCAGTGGGGAGAGAGGTGGGGGGGTCTTTCTTTCGGCATCCTTAGTATGTATAGGGTGCTTCAAATAGGGTTATTTCATTTACACTTCTGAGAATTTGCAACAATACCACGAGAAATCTGTTGCCTCCGGACTCTGGGGACCACCTGGAGAAAATTCCAGGCACGTGTTGACAATGATGGCGAATGAGTGGAGACTTTTTTAAGCTATTAACATACATTTGTTATCCGTTCCTTTTCCATGAAAAAAACGATAGTCCCACGTAAGTGATAGCATTTTTTTGAAGCACCCTATACATGTGAAAATACTTTATCATTGCGCGATTTTCTGCTTCAATAAGCATTCCTCTGCATGCACAGTTCCCAGCCAGCGGTGGAAATTCATCGTGCCTATGGCGGGGGCAAGTACACCCATGAGACAATCAACTGTTTATGTATTTACAAAGTGGTGCTCGTCTGTTTTTATCGACCCCTGGCAATAGGATGGGCTGAGTCAACCCTCCGACCAGGATTTGAACTCACATCCTGCCAATCGTGAGCCGCCCACCTTTACCACTTTTATTGACAATGCAGGCACAGTACAACGCTTACACGTGCAATGCCATCTGTAATATTTATTCACATTAATATTTCTGTCACATTCAGTGGTGCCACATCCCTCAGCGCAGATGTCCTTGATAAATTGTATTGACCGGGACCGATCACTCGGCCTCACGGATTCAATACACATCTGAAGGAGTGCGAGCAAAGCTATCTGCCATGCCACAGGGCTCCCTGTGATGTCCCGGAGTGATAATTTCTTTTGACAAAATACCACATTCATTTAAATGAACTTACTGACCTATTCGAACGATGTACAATTCGGTTACATTTAGTCGAATTGCAGCCGAATTAGCTTAACCATGCGGAAACAATAGTTCTTTGTTTACACATCATATGAAGTTAAAATAAGGTATTTTAATGCGGTTATATTGAACGTCTGTTACTAATTTAATGGGCATAATGTAGATTAGACGTCTATTTTCGAAAGACCTGATGTAAATGGTAGACATGTAACAATTCTCGCTGCAGCGATTCCATAAATTTTCGTAACTTATTGGTGCGATTAATTTCAATAATCACTTGTTCTTAGTTTGTTTTTTGCTGCTGTGTCATTTGCATTCTTTCTAACATGGTAGAGTTCCGAGTATGAACACCCACACACAATTAAACGTTAAAGGTGCAGCCCTGAAAGTTATTGCTCACGATACTGCTGACCACCCAGGGGAGAGCTCCTCCGGAGGGTACTTTGCCTACTCTTCCACACCAGTCACATGTCTTGGATGAGGTGGCAGCACCCAGACTTTACCCTACCGGACATTACCCGCCGATCACCAAGTGGCGGTGAACCCATTTAAGCTGCTAGGTGGACAGAGGCGACCTATCCGTTGCAAGACCAACGCGCTTAGCATTGCGCAACAGCGGAAACGTACGTACACTTAAACGTGACTTTAATAAAAAAAAATAACACACGTGTTCAGATTAAACACAAATGGGTCGTGCTTCTAGATTTGAAGCTTTCGGGACTGCAAGGATTCATACTCTTTGGTTTTTTCGGTAAAGTCACGTAGGTAAAAATAAAATAAAATAAATGAACACAACTACATTAAATCACGACGTTTCGGGCGCAACACAAGCGTCCGTCATCAGGTGGGAAAGCATGGCCTACTGCTAATTTAGTTGTTTTCATTCATTTGATTTGATTTCTTACCTACGTGACTTTACCAAAAAAAACCAAGGAGTATGGGCCGTGCGTCTCGGCCTATTCGTATCATCTCACCGTTACGTCCGCTTGTGATCTTTCTCCTTAAACTTTCTTGTTGCCTGCATTAATAATTAATAATAAATAATCTCCCTTTATGACGCGCCCTTAAACAATCGTTCACGGGGCCGCTATGCGTGGACAGGCGGAAAACTGTTTAACATCAACCAAGGGAAAAACAAGAAGTGAGAAAGACGTTGGAAATCAACAAAGATTAATTGTCGTGTCTCGGAAGTCGTGACCTCGAAGGGGCAAGGAGTTCCTGAGTTTAGTTGCCGCAATTGCAAAGGCACTGCCACCGCCATCACCCCCAAGTGTGTACCTCTATACCAGTGAACAATGCACAATCTGAGGATATTCATGATCTTGATGGAATATATGGCTGAAGGACGTCATGGCAATGGGTGTCGTTAGGTCTCATCTTTGCCATTGTCCAACAATAACTTCCACATTGTCCTCGAATCTTACCCTTTGTGCCTTTCTTTCTGCGAGGTGGTCCTTGAAAGGCTAAGCCAAGCGTCAGCAGCATTCGTGCCCCTTATCCCGCTTCAGTTGTTGCAAATGATTCCTCAGAGTAAAGGAATCAAAGCCAATGACAGATTGGGAATAGAATGCACCGAGACGGGTGATGATGTGGCTCAGTGGTCTGAGTCAGAATTGTGGAGATCCTGGGTTCTAGTCCAGGTTTCAGCCAAATTACATTAAACCGAGATCTCAATGTCAGCACACACAAAGAAAAACATTGTGTAAAATGTGGTTATGCATATGTTTTTTGTCTAGAATTTTGCTCTTAGAATTACAAGATTGCGTGACATATACAGAGTATGTGGAAAAGTACATTTTTGTTTAGTTTTCTCTGCTGGGTCAACCGGAAGTCACTGAAAGGAATTTCAGAGGTAGCTCTATGATGTATGCTTCCGTGGGCCATTGTCTCACGTGAAGGTTTGCACCGGTTGGATCATCTGTCTTATGACATGATGCCAATAGCACAATCAGGATTTTTCTTTTTTACAAATTCCGTAAAAATAAGTACTTAGAAAAATAAAAGTGACGTAGATAAATACAACCACTGCATTTATCAAGAGTCAAACACTTACCGCTGATGAGCATGGTTGTTCTCTTTGCGATGCTCGTGTCATTCACAATGTGAAGCAGCCTCGTTAACAGGCTGCAGCAAATGTCTCTGACTGCGTGAACGCGCAGTCAATCGGGCAGTGCGCATACCGTCGGAGGCCACCTTCACACCCGCCACACAAGAATATAAACAACAACAAAACACGATCCCAAAGTTAACCGAGCCACAGCTGGATGAAGTTCCAAGCCGCCCTAGCCGCCACCGCCATCTCTCACGATCCTGCGGATCTAACAATTCACCTGAGAATGGAAATAATAAAATGATACAAATAAAACATAATAAAATTATTATCACGACGTTTCGGCCACAACGCAAGCAGCCGTCCTCAGGCCGTCCTCAGGTGGAGAACAGGTCTGTCGAGGAGACAGAGTCTGACTGTCTCCTCGACAGACCTGTTCTCCACCTGAGGACGGCTGCTTGCGTTGTGGCCGAAACGTTGTGAGAATAATTTTATAATGTTTTATTTTTATTATTTTATTATTTCTATTCTGCGTGACTTTACCGAAGGAACCAAGAAGATGAATCCCTGCAGTCACGAAAGAAGCTTCACATCGAAATTCACCTGAGCACCTGCACGATCTGACCTCACTTTGCTGTCTCTGCAGACGGCGCTCGGTCCCTTGTGTTCGTTGCTCGCGATGGCAGCGACCGCACCTGCACACGAGCGTGTGGACCTCCTCTCGGGCACGTTCGCTCCTTTTGGTTGCTAGTTAGTCGTTGGTCTCGATCGCTGGTAAATCATCCCACGGGGGTAATTGGAGAAAGAAAAACACTATTCTTTGGTTCTTTCGGTCAAGTCACGTTGATAGAAAAATAATGATAAACAAGTGATTAAAAATAAAATAAAAATCATACAAAACAAAAAACCCCACTAATGTAGACTTTAGCCTGGTTTTTAATCGGAGTCAGCGTACTGGCAATCTATAATCTCGAGCAGCGGTGCCCAACCTTTTTGGAACCAGGGACCGGTCTCGTGGAAGACATTTTTTTCACGGACGGACGGACGGGGGGGGTCATCATTGAGTCTTTCCCCCTTTTCATAGAAGCTCTCCAGTGACGTTTGTTTTTTACTCATTTTGGCTACTAGTGGTTAGAGCTGGTGGGCTTACCAACACTGTGTGACTGAGACGAGTGCGCAATGCGGGAAAGATGCGCGGACGGAAGTGGTCAATAATAAAACAATGGGGGCGGGTTCCACGCGCGGACTCACCGCTCTCACCTGCTGCTGCTGCTGCTGTGCGGCCCGGTTCCTAACAGGCCGCGGACCGGTACCGGTCCGTGGCCCGGGGGCTGGGGACCCCTGCTCTCGACTGTAGCCTGGTTATTAAGTTTGCTGAGTGTACTGGCAGTCTATAATGTAGACTGTAGCCTGGTTATTAAGTTTGGTGAGTGTACTGGCAGTCTATAATGTAGACTGTAGCCTGGTTATTAAGTTTGCTGAGTGTACTGGCAGTCTATAATGTAGACTGTAGCCTGGTTATTAAGCTGAGTGAGTGTACTGGCAGTCTATAATGTAGACTGTAGCCTGGTTATTAAGTTTGGTGAGTGTACTGGCAATCTATAATGTAGACTGTAGCCTGGTTATTAAGTTTGGTGAGTGTACTGGCAGTCTATAATGTAGACTGTAGCCTGGTTATTAAGTTTGGTGAGTGTGCTGGTAGTCTATAATGTAGACTGTAGCCTGGTTATTAAGTCTGGTGAGTGTACTGGCAATCTATAATGTCGAGTGTAGCCTGGTTATTTGAGTGTACTGGCAATCTATAATGTAGACTGTAGCCTGGTTATTAAGTTTGGTGATTGTACTGGCAATCTATAATGTAGACTGTAGCCTGGTTATTAAGTTTGGTGAGTGTACTGGCAGTCTATAATGTAGACTGTAGCCTGGTTATTAAGTTTGGTGAGTGTACTGGCAATCTATAATGTAGACTGTAGCCTGGTTATTAAGTTTGGTGAGTGTACTGGCAGTCTATAATGTAGCCTGGTTATTAAGTTTGGTGAGTGTACTGGTAGTCTATAATGTAGACTGTAGCCTGGTTATTAAGCTGGGTGAGTGTACTGGCAATCTATAATGTAGACTGTAGCCTGGTTATTAAGCTGGGTGAGTGTACTGGCAATCTATAATGTAGACTGTAGCCTGGTTATTAAGTTGAGTGAGTGTACTGGCAGTCTATAATGTAGACTGTAGACTGGTTATTAAGCTGGGTGAGCGTACTGGTAGTCTAAATTGTCGACTTATTATTGGTTATTTCAGTAAAATAAACCCTCACTATATTATTAATCACTGCAGCAGAGGATGAGTCGTTGATGCTGCTCTTTTAGGGGCCGTCCATAAATGACGTCACGCGATTTTGGACGATTTTGACCCCTTCCCCCCTAGTCACACGGCGTCACAAAAAGTCAGACCCCCCTCAAATATGACGTCACAAAGCTCTGCCCCCCCCCCCCAAACTAAAACATGCTTCAAATCGCTTTAAACTATTGTCATTGTAGTGTGTATTTAATGTGTCGCTGCACTCTGATGTTGTAGGAGAAAACATTTATTAAAAAGTCTATTTAATTAAGTAGAACGTGTTCTCTGTATTTATTTAAAGTTGCGCATTTTTACGTGACGTCACATTTCTCACCCCCCCCCCCCTCGTCACACTACGCTGTGGTTGTCCCACCTGATGACGGACGCTGGTGTTGCGCCCGAAACGTCGTCATTTAATTTATTTTATTTTACACCTATGTGACTTTTCCGAAAGAACCAAACAGTATGGATCCCTGCAGTCACGAAAACTTCAAATCTATCTTAAAACCTGTTTTGCTGCCAGAAAAAATGGGGAAATATCAGCTCTCCGATCTTACATTTACAAGAAAATTCCATTTCTCGCCTCCACCCACTTACCCTTGGGCTAAACCCATCTCAAACCTATATAACATCCCGCTTCAGCAGCTCTCCCGCTATATGTTTGTTTCACCTGATGACGATTGCTTGTGTTTCGATCGAAACGTCGTGATATTTTTATTACTTTTTAATTCACTTTATTTTAATTTTTATTATTTTATTGTTATTGTTTTTTTTCTATCTACGTGACTTTACCGAAAGACCCAAATAATAGGGGAAAACTTAGTATTATGCTTGATTCACTTCATGTCTTCTGGCATGAATACCACGTTGCCCTTTTGTGATTATAAATGGAAATTTCCATGCGCACATTTCAGTGACAATATGAAAGCAAATTCGCAATATACAGGAATTCCAGAAAAGGAAGACCTTTGCATCTTGTCCATATATACGTATAGTATTAACGTAAAACTATAATAACACGTGAATGTTTTTACACATAATGTCGTGTGCATATGCCTTACGCTTCTTCTAATTGTATAACCTTTGAATATACGGCATAATTAAAGAATACATCTTGATTTAGTGTCCTTTATCAAGCCACTGCGGGTTGCAGGCCTGCTCACGCCGTGGGTGGCCACGACTGGGTGAGATATCCCTCGCCACTTATGCTTTCTGTGTGCCCTATGAAGAGAGATTCATGTTCGAAGTGAGTTAGCCATTCAATTGCATTGTCTGAGGGTTGGTGAATTGAAGATACAACACCACCTGCAACATTTATATTCGTTTGGAGAAGTGCCAAGTGTTACGCGCCGTGGGGTGGTGTACGTGGTCGCAGTCCCACACGTATTCATATTGTTTCGTCTTCCGCTCAATCTTTCGGCATCCGCATCTTCACTCGCCACAGATATTAGCTCCGGCTAGAAATCGAATGAGGGTCAATGGGTTCAGTCCACAGTGAATAGACTACACGACCTGAGTGTATATACAGAGTTGAACTTAGCATGCCATATGTAGCACTGCTAAGTATATAAAGAGCTGTTTGTTCATGATGTATTGGAAAATCCGGACGCCCATTGTTGACCTGTTCCTGATTGACCTCTACTCTGTCGTGTCCCCGTTTTGCTCCGATTTTTTTTCCTTCCGCCACTTTTTTTCCTTTCTCTTTCCTACCTCTTCCTCAGCGGAACATTTCTCTTCCTTTGCTGTTCTTCTGTATTCTCTCTTTTCCTGGATGATAGCTGGGGGAGCTGCTATTCTTGTACCTGTTTGTCTCATCATCTGAAAGTTGCGCACCATGTTTCTTTGACTTTATATACTTGTTAAAATATGTATTTATATATATATAAAGCTATCGTTGTAAACAGAGTCTTCAAATTAGTTACTGTTGTATTTGAAGTGGACATTTTACGGGTGGAACAATAATCCTTCATAAACACAGGGAACATTTTTTCGCGGAATTCAAAATGCTTTGAATAAAGAATCGTTAATAATCAGTGGAATCAGTCTCCTGCAGCGACTATCGTTCTGACTGCGCACAAGACAATGCAACATTTTGCGGTGCAAAATTAAGGTCACACAACATAACACACCCGATAACAATCAGCAATCCAAACCATTCAGGTTTTAGCATGCCACAAATTAATCATGCAGCATTGTCCGTCTCTTCTCTTGCGTTTAGTTTACGTAGAGTGACCAAGAGAGGAATCAGCTGTAAGTGGTTTAAGCATCAATTTTATTTGTCGGAGAACCGGAGAATTGCAGGTTCACGCACCGACCCACCCAGCCACGGCTTTCACATGTATATTTGGGGCAGTATGAAGGCAAGCGGTCCATGTTTTTTTGGAGTTTGTAATCCTTTGTTATTTATCCTTGCTTTTGGTGTCACGTGTAGCTTTCGTCATCAGGCAGAATTCGTGCTTTCAGAACTCACCCAAAACTCAGCAATAATGCCACGTTTGCTATTTGTTCATGTGCTCCAATAAAAATTGGATTCGTCAGCGCATTAGCCTTGGCTGTCTGTCTGGGTCAGGATAACCTTTGTAAAGATGATTCAATATACATAAATTGTAATGATAAAGTTGGGTTGCTATTATATTAGACTAAAACTGGAAAATGTACTCAAGGATAGTACAAAACTCAGAGATAAAAGGTTGCAATAAACCAAAAATCCAACTTGGTGAATGCATTCATGTCACATGCCGCGCGCACGCATCCCAGTAGTGTCATGATGTGCGACGTCACATCGTGATATCACGTTACGGATTGCATCAACTCCTCATTGTCTACTTCACGCTTCAGCGATGTAACATGTCACGAGCGACCGCATCGCTCCATCTCCTCGGCTGTGTACCCTCCTCCCTCGGATGCCAGCCTGGCATCGTTCTCACCCACTGGCCATCATCGCTTCTCGTGGTGACATGTCGTTAACTTTTCTTCAGCTGTTTTTAGGATAACCTTTACATTATCTATATAAAGGTCTGAATCTGTTTGTATGTGTAGTGTAATAGCGCCGGCTGGTGGACAGCAGCGGCAACTGGGGTGGACAGACGGCATACACGCCCCGGTGAGGGTGTGAGCACGGTGTGTGGGCAGAGAGGAGGAACTGAGGCAATGGTCACAGAGGACCCTGTCTTGAGGCCCCTGGAACTTGCTGGCGGGTTCGAGAAGGGATGCGCGGTCAGGGCGGAGCCGGGCTGCGCCGGGGGCATAAAAGGAGCCGAGAGCGGGGAGCTCAGGGCTGCCGGTTCCGGGAATGGACTCGTCTCGTCGTCGCTGTCGTCTCGTCGCCGTCGTCGCTAAACGTCTCCGCTAGATGTTGCGCTACGAAGGAAAGTAGTTGGCGATCTCAGTCAGTGCCGTCAGTGTTAGGCGGCTAGTGTTGTGTACAGGCTAGGCTAAGCTACTGTGGAGAATGTGCGGACGAGACTGTGGAAGTTGTTAATAAAGAAAGTGCATCCTAGAAACTCTGTCTCGGAATCGTTGACACTACATGTGTATGTCTCAAAAACCTATAGGGCACTTCCCGAAGAGGTAGAAAGCTAAAATTTGGTACATAGGTAGCTTTAAGGATACAAACAACAGGAACAATCAGAAAATCTGAGATTTTTCATTTTAAGGCACCCAAATCCTCATGAAACTATTTGTGCGTGTCATTCAAAAACATTCAAATATATAAGATTGCGTTTTTTTCGTTTGACAGAACGTTAAATGGCAAATAAAATGTAAGCGAAAGCCATTGGTTCTATCTTTAATTGTTTTTGGATACAATGGGTTTTTGAAAGAAACAATACGCATTTCATGATGTTAAAATTTTTATAATTTGAAAACGGTGAAAGATAGGAGCTTCCACTCATAAAATATTAAGTTCGTTCATTTGTGTTCTTTCTCATAAAAAAATGAACGGAATCTTTAAATTGAGCGGTTTCTGATGGGTACGTCTTTAAATATAAGAAGTTGAATCAATTCAACAATTTTTTTTCGGAAAAATAAACATTTTTGAAGTGGTTGTTAGTGTCTGATCATAGGTAAAAATTGAAATAAAAATCATATCAGGTTAATTATTATACTTGTTGAAAAGTGTTTCCTGGCATAGACAGGCTTCATGAACTAGTTTTGAACAAAGAAAAACCTGACGGGTAGGGAAAGCTGCCGCGGCCACTCAGTAAACTCCGATTAGCACGGTCGGCTAAGTACGGTTCTGCTAAAGAAGTTCAACATACATACAATATGATGTCTTTAAATGGCCTATGTTCTCGAATCAAATTGTCACTCTTCCTATATTTCAGTATAACTCCGAGAATGCAAATCTCCATGTTTCTTTGAGAATTCATCAGCTTTGTCTCTATCATTATTTTTTTGCGACAGCACCCATGTTTCTGATACATATGTCAAAGCAGGTATGACACATTAATTAAACACGTTTATATTTCTGAGGACAAAGGCTTTTTAAAGCTTCACAGAATGCATGCACATGTGTGAATGGTCGTCCTTGCTCACACAGTGTGTGAATACGGTGTTAAAAAGCTGACGTGCCATAATGCCACTGCATACATTGTCACCGTTATCATATTTGCACAGCCACAAAACAAAATGTCACGTGCTCCGATAGACACATATTTGTGACGATCTCCACGTTTTTCATTTGAAAGCAATTTTGCATAGCAAGACCATTTTATTCCACGAAATAGTAACGACATTGCTGAAGCAGTTGTCGTCGTTAAGGTTAGCATACCTCACTAAGTACAGTATTTCAAAAAAAGCCATGTTTATTTATTAATTCATTGCAAAACCGTTTTGCCACTGGATATTTTCCGTCTCTCTTCAAGGCCATATGCATAAGATGTCACTTTTTTACACTTACATTGCCCTGTGCATTAGGAATGAGTGACATGGGCAGTGGTTAAGATGTTCTGCACCAGGAACCTAGCAACTTAAGTTCGATTCCTGGCAACGGTATGAATCAGTAGCGATTATCGCAACCGGCTCTGGACCTCCTCTAGGTTTAGTCAGCCGTCAATGAGCGTCAGGTCGTGCGTATAAGCATCAGTGCCGAGGAGATGAAGGTGGTTTGCGTGGTGAAGGCTCCATCATCCACCACTTCGTGTGCCATCCTGACCTTCATCAGTGATCGCTAACAGCACTTGCCCCAACAGTCTATGTAGGTATGTTGAACGACTTTCGCACCGTCTGAAGCCAACCGTGCTAATTGGAGATTTCGTCATAATAGAAGTTTTTGGTTTAGATCACTTAAATATACGTGTCGTTAAATACGCCACCACCTGACAGCCAATTAGTAAGGTTTGTCACCTAAACAAAACATGCCAATTAGTTACTAGTTCAGCACACCTGTGTGTGTTGCAGAGTAAGCCCACAACAATAACAATTCGGGTACGACGTTTCACCGGTAATTACAACCAGCCTCATGAGGCGACAGCCAGAATGACGATGCGCTCGCTCAATGATTTTAGCAATCCAGTGGCCTCAGTTCAATTTCCAATCATGAGTAACATCATTGGCAAGTGACATCTGAACCTTTCCTGGGTCTCCCGTTTGGTTCCATTTGTCTTTGACCGTGGAGGTGCCTGTGTATGAGATCAAGATTTGAATCTGTTCGCGAATTTTTGTTTTCTGCTCAGCAAGATTGATGTGATTGATGTAAGCCATATCTCATGCTAAGAGTAATCCAGGCAACCGATGGCCAAATATTCTGTCGAATGAAATTGAAACATCGACCCACGGCTGAGCCCTTTTGAAGATCGAACTACAAAAAAAAGGCCTGACATTTTTGTTGTTGTAGTGGAGAGACGGCGTACATATAATATAGCGTAATTCCAAACTGTCTGCCAAAGACTAACTCGTACAAATTTTAATTTCATTAATGTGAAAAGCGAACGTGGGCAAGCAATCAAATGATTCGATACGACAAAGTTCACCCTCCCCAGCTCCCCCACCCCTTGCAAAAGCTCACGATGAGTTATTTGTACGAATAATGATTAATCTCAGAATGATGTAAAAAAATGAACAATGGCTCTGACATTTACCTCGGCTAGCGATCGCCTCGCAGGGCGGTGTCGGCCTCGCTCAGTGAACCCGTCAATGCAAACGCACGCCCGCTGTTCAGCAGCGATTCACATTGACTGATTTTTTTTGGGGGGGGGGGGGTGGTTCGCGAGATGGACGGAACAAATAAAGAGGAACCCACTGCGGAGTCTAACGAGCGCCGTGTGTGCCAATTGCACGCCCGCAATTTACAACCACGGCAATTCCCGTGGGTGGACAGAGTTTGAGGGATGAAATTAATGTCTCTTTATTAATTTCACTTAGTTCTCCAGCGGAGCCACCCTGAGTCATCGCACTTTATTTTTTTGTCGGGAGGATCCTGCATCGGGTTTTATTTTAATTGAATTTTTCAGATGAGCGTGTGCACGTGGAAGGTAATCGGTGCACCCATAGAACCCCCACAAGCGTCTAAGGGACTCTATCCCCGTACAGATTGAAACAAACTACGATTCGTCTAAGAATAGATTTTACCCTTTCTGGCATTAAAACAGGTGTTAAGATGGTATAACATCAAACTGAAACCAAACTGAGAATCTTTCGCAAGTAATCATGTCTGCATTAACCACATTTACTTGTGGTGAACATGCATACAAAAACACATTTGCTGGTAGTTTATGATCCATTGTCTTTGAAACGGATTGGTCCATCTTCTCGGTTCTTTCGGTAAAGTCACATAGAAGGGAAATAATAAAATAATAAAAATAAAACATAATAAAATACAATTCTCACGACGTTTCGGCCACAATGCAAGCAGCCGTCCTCAGGTGAAGAACAGGTATGTCGGAAAGACGGCGTCTGAATGATTGGTCCACACCAGAGACAGCTTTCTTTAGAAGCTAGTCTCAAAGAGTGTTAGACCTGAGCATGATTTTGTGTTTGCATGTTCCCCACGAGTATATGTGGTTAATGCAAAGCCTGATTCCTTGCAAAGGGTTTCAGTTTGGTGCTTCAACATCTTAACACAACCGTTTTACTGCCAGAAAGGGTAAAACCAATTCTTACATTCCGATACTGGCAAGGGAGGTCCCGTGATGTACGCTTCGTCTACTTGAACCTGCTTGACGTTCACAATCAAACGGGAGATTCAGAAGATCCGCGTGCGATCCACCAACCCTGACCGCCTCCAGAGTGCCGGATCACCGGCTTGCACCGCCTCCGCACGGCTGCAGATGAAAATCCGACAGACACCGGTCACCTGGGTCGGTGGAGTCGCTGTGAGAAAATTCATCTTGATACCATCACATAAATTAAACACTTCACGCGGAGCTCTTCCTGGAGCGTGCTCTTGAAATGTTAATGCATTTGTTGACGCTCTCCCAAATGCGGTACATTTTATAGCGGGTATTTAAAAATGCAGACATTTGCCCAAACCGTAATATATGAATTCCTTTTAAAATCTCAATGCAGTTTTTATGCGATGATCATAAAGGAGTGCCATATTTACACAGGATGATGAACGTCACGTTACATGTTTCGTGTCGTGGCCGTGAGTTAAATAGTACACTGTTGGCGCAATGCATTAGCGAACTAAGCAGACGCATTAGTTTGCTTAGTTTGCATTAGCGAACTAAGCAGACGCATTCGTTTGCTAATGCGTCTGCTTAGTTTGCATTAGCGAACTAAGCAGACGCATTCGTTTGCTAATGCGTCTGCTTAGTTTGCATTAGCGAACTAAGCAGACGCATTCGTTTGCTAATGCGTTTGCTTAGTTTGCATTAGCGAACTAAGCAGACGCATTAGTTTGCTAATGCGTCTGCTTAGTTTGCATTAGCGAACTAAGCAGACGCATTAGTTTGCTAATGCGTCTGCTTAGTTTGCATTAGCGAACTAAGCAGACGCATTCGTTTGCTAATGCGTTTGCTTAGTTTGCATTAGCGAACTAAGCAGACGCATTAGTTTGCTAATGCGTTTGCTTAGTTTGCATTAGCGAACTAAGCAGACGCATTAGTTTGCTAATGCGTTTGCTTAGTTTGCATTAGCGAACTAAGCAGACGCATTCGTTTGCTAATGCGTCTGCTTAGTTTGCATTAGCGAACTAAGCAGACGCATTAGTTTGCTAATGCGTTTGCTTAGTTTGCATTAGCGAACTAAGCAGACGCATTAGTTTGCTAATGCGTTTGCTTAGTTTGCATTAGCGAACTAAGCAGACGCATTAGTTTGCTAATGCGTTTGCTTAGTTTGCATTAGCGAACTAAGCAAACGCATTAGTTTGCTAATGCGTCTGCTTAGTTTGCATTAGCGAACTAAGCAAACGCATTAGTTTGCTAATGTAAACGCCTTGGGCCCTTTCGTTCCTGAAATTATGTACGGGGTGAACCAAATACCAGCTCGAATTCAGATCCTAATCAACAGTAAAATATCAATCAACATAAAGTGTCTTTATCTGTATAATCTGCGCGTCTCATCTGTAGATCTCTTATCTTATCATCTCACTACATCGCTGTTCTCTTGTCGACACCTCTCTCCTGTCAATACATCTCTGTATCGTCTAATTTAAACTATAAACGAAACTATATATTTTTTATTTTACCAGGTAAGGCCAACTGGGCTACATAGCTCTTTTACAGAAGCCACCTGCTCACAAATGATAGCTCAACCAAAGGGCTTAGCATGTGGACATTTATAGCAGACAAAACATATTCTAATTAGGGCCGCCAATGTGCCAGCACCACCACTAATAAAGCATATATGTGCCACCGAATTCAAGTTTATATAAACACGAGAGGCGATTTATTTTGTATCTGTGCAACTCCAGTCAGCATGGTTGGCTACGTACGGTGCGAAATGAGTTAAACGCAAGTAATAGAGACCAGGGACATATTAATTTAGCCAGCCTTTTTACCGCAGTCCAAACGAATCGCGAAAATATGAACATCTGTGACACAACCAACAACATGTCAATTCAAAACGTGCCCTTTATAGTGTTAAAGGACAAATGAATAAAAATAGCTGCAGTTAACCAATACGTTTGCACGGATAAATATGATACGTTTATTAAACCGTAGGTTTGTAAATAGAACAAAAACATATATCTCGCTTAATTCTAAATTTGAAGCTTTCGTGACTGCAAGGATTCCTATTCTTAGGTTTTTTCGGTAAAGTCACGTGACTTTACCGAAAAAACCTAAGAGTATATATCTCGCTTAGTTTTTGTGTTAGCTTCCCGTTTTTGGAACGTATCGTTACAAATTCAAACACAAACCACGTATAACACAACGGGCTTGCAAGTAGAAAACGTGTGGTTTTGTCACAGTTATATTTGGTTTAACACGTAGGCTTTCGCGAGCAATATTATAGACAGTTATATTTCTTGTACCACCTTACGTTTTTTTTAAATAGCTAAAACTGCATTGCAATGAGGAAATAAACAGCCCAACGCAAAAACAAACAACACCACCACCTTTAGATGATGTTCCACAGACCCGCAACTCGCCGCGAGGCATATTCACATCTCAGCACGCTGGCTTCGCAACGCCACGCTGGAAGGGAGACCCAACATCGCCCGTACTCACATGCGCCATTCAGTCAGGCATGGCATTCTCACCTGCGACGGCTTGACATCTGTACACTGCCACTTATCCCGGGCGGTGTACCCCCACTGGCCAGCACCATTGAAGTGCTTTGCCCGCGATGCCTTTGAGTCCTCAACATTAGCACATCAATGGCCTTCCACTCGGCCAGTCATGTTCAATTATACATGTCCGGACACATTGTTTGAACTTGCTCTTCACCGCCGGGCAAGCGGGCTGCCATCTCGGCTTCACGGCACCAGATTGGGTTTCTCGAGTGTAACCCTGGCCACTTAAAAAAAAGGGGGGCATATCATTTGCGGGAACACACCGTGCGATGAGCTCCGATACGCGACGAGCTGCGATGCGCGTAACCGTGCACGCACGGGTACGTAGCGAACCAATTCCGAAACAATTCCGTTCCGTGTACACGGCGCTTGTTTTCAAACCGGGACGCACACAAGTGGTGCCGTGCTCTTCTGGGAATCTTATTTCGTCGCGCGGTGGAAGATGCCGACAATGGGGCGGTCTAGTTCGGTGATCCGCTCGATGGCTTTCTGAGATGCCAGGGGGGGAAATCAAATGGCTCCCACAACAGCTATCTCAGTGCGGGGCAGGTTGATGCGATACGTTCCCATACCTGTCAACCCCTTATCGGTGCCCTACCTTATTACAGATTGATTTATAGACCTTGTTGGTCACCCCGTGCCCCTTATAAAAAATCTCAACGTCCCATCACAAGGGAAAAACACAAACAAATAGACACCAAAAAAAGTGCCCGTATTGAAACGGTTCTATGCCGTATGGACCTGAAAACTCAATTCCCCTGTACAAGAATGCGGGGTAAACCGTGTGGGGTTGACGGCGATGCAGTTCCAGGTCTGGGACTCAAGGCCACGGTCTCACTCGGGGTCACATCCCCCCTCATCTTCCCCTCGTGGCCACATCGCCTGGAGTGATTTTGGCACGCCACCCACAGTCGTCTCATAATTTTGGTTTTGTGGTAAACGTTTCCGTAGGATTACAGAGATATCGGGTGCTATTATCGAGGATAGGTAATCTGTTGGCAAGTGCCTTGTGCTGGTAATGCCTACTCTGATGCCAGCCTTGGGAAAGTAAGCCCACTGTCTGAGCTGCGTTATAACTAAAAATAAGCAATGTTAAGCCGAACTGACGCTGCTTAACTTGAGTTGACGAATGAAACAGTCACTTCAAGTAAAAGATTTAATACAGGCAATTATGTGGATATACAAAGCGGGCGAATATGTTCTAACACATCCTGTTAGGCCGCAATGCTCCACATTGGGAAGTGGTGGGTTCTAAAGCTCGTGCACATGGCTCGTGCACATGGCCCCAGTCTCATCAAATCTCGCAAGCGAAGCAGTCCTGAGCCTGGATGGTGCATTGCCGGGTGACCACCACGCATTCACCACGTGCTATATTGTCAGCCGATGGCAGTGCAGCAACATCGATCGTTTGCACAGTACTGTTGTCCACGTTTTCACCAACCAGCATTGACCAGCTTGGTGAAGTATGGTCAAATAACCTGCATGACCCACACGGCGCGGGGAGGTCCTCCTGGATTGACATAAACTAGGAACCTGTGTGTGTCCCACGTGTACATGTACACACGTTAACGACGAACGCGGTGATCTCATTGTCACGCAGAATATCACTGTCGACAAAGAAGTCCGTTGCTCAGAGTCGATGACTGTATCAAGATCATTATGCAACATTTCTGGGGAGATGATGCAACAATACCAATGAACACTCTCATAAATAATGCACTAACAACTACATATAAATACTCCTAAATTGCAACGTAAGGATCAAATTGCAATACAAATGCGGTCCAAAAAATTGGATCGACACTTGTTTCACCGATATCCAGAAAGGGGGAACCTGTGTAGTGTTGAACACCGAGGCACACACTTAACTTGGGGGCAACACGCTACAAGGTAACTACATAACCGGGTCAGTCAGTAACCTCCTGACTGACCCACGATGCCGAGCAGAGAACGTAGATCGGAGAGACGTAGCGCCGAGGGTTGATTCCAGAGTACAGCAGAGGTCGCAAACGGGTTTTGATTCCTTACCCGTACCCGTACCCGGCCGCACCAGGGTCGCAAATGGGTACCCGTACCCGTGCCCGGCCGGGTACGGGTACCCGTTCCCTACCCGTACCCTACCCGAAATGAGAGACAAACGGTTACTCACCAGTGACTCACGGCCTACCCGTACTCGTACCCGGCCGCACCAGGGTCGCAAATGGGTACCCGTACCTGGCCGGGTACGGGTAGCCGGATATCGGGTAGGGTACGGGTATCGGGTACCCGGTTGCGACCTCTGGAGTACAGCCAAGAATGCTTCTTGGACTTCCACTTTATGCCCCTGGGCGTGGCCTCGCTCCGCCTTCGGTCACGCCCCCTTCGAGACCTTTCCCGAAGGATCTCGACCGAGCGTCACGTGTTTCTCAAGCCCCCCTCGGGCCCCCCTCACTACCCTGTCCCGGTCACGTGCCCTCTCGGGTTCACCCAGACGACCATGTACTGACTTGCCCTCTCTCAGGCCGTCACCAGGACTATGCCCTCTAGGGCCAGCGCGCATGCCGTACTCACTCTGGCCCCAGACGCACAGTAGCACTCTTATGAGAGTGCCTGGCGCTAACACCATAGTGACACCCGTAACGTCAAAACACCGAGAGAGAATATAACACAATAACATAATGTCCTTAATTTTAGATTTGAAGCTTTCGTGACTGCAATGATTCATATTCTTAGGTTTTTTCGGTAAAGTCACGTAGGTAAAAAATTAAAATTAATAAAAGTTAAAAAAATACCTACGTGACTTTACCGAAAAAACATAAGAACATAATGTCCATCTGTGAAAACGAGCTTCACAGCGCATCGTATTCTTCCAGTCTAAATACAGATTCTGATCCTGATAATATTAATTCTGAGATTATGCACCAACGCGCTGCGTGCCCCTTGATAGGAAGCATCCTAGTTTAGAGATTGTATCACTACCAACGAGACCCACCTCACGTGGCGAACACCACCGCATGGACACGGATTAAAACAAAGCCCTCTGATTGGTACCGAACGGGGCCTCAAAGGGGATTGGTTCGAGGCAGGTACTTTGAGTGGGAATCGGAGGTAGAAGTACAGCATGGAAAGAGCGAGAAACGGAGGATGGTTGACAGGGAGGGAGGGACGGTTGAAATCCGTTGGGAAAAGTGGGAATGTGATTTGTGGGAAGCGAGAGAGTTAGGGACGCTTGGAGTGAAGGGAATCATTGAAGACCCGCACGTCTCGCGCTGGAAGAAATACAGACGCCTATTATGGAAGACCTGCTGTGTCGGGTATCACTACACTCGCGTGGATACAAGCGTTCCCAGATTTGCCGCATCTCTTTTGCTGCGTATTCTGGGCTCGAATTGTAGTTGCGCCCGCGAGAATGACCGCAGCTTATGACTACGTGCGTGCGCTGATTGCGCCCACAAAGGTTGTGGATTATTTTTTTTTAACTGTGTCCACGATGAATACGTTCTCCGGAGACAAAGCGCACAATGGGAAACATTTGCGTAGCCTTTCCCCCGTTAATTATAAATCCGAATTACTCTTTTATGTCAAATATCGCGCGTCTATTTTCTGTTGTTGGACAAAATTGCTCCCCTTTTTTGCATCAAATTAAGTGTAAATAACTCTATTGGTGAATTACTAGAGCGACATTTCCCACTCCCCCCACCCCCCTTTCCAATGGTCGGCCACACAATACAGCGGTCACTTGGAGTTGACGTCTGCAGTACGACAGTCTGAGTTTTCTGAAATCCCCCCCCACCCCCCACCTCGCCTGAGTTGGTGGTTTTAAAGTGTGGACAAATCGCACCTCTTACAAACCGTCTGGCCAGCATGGGAAGAGTAGACCAAAGGACCATCGAGTGGAGGTCTACCGAAAGTGAGTTGTTTGTGAGAACGACATTTCAGGGCTGCGACGTTACCGTTGCCAAGTTTAATAAAGCCAGAGCCGATCGCGGGATGAATACATAATACGTGTGTGCAGTGGTGATAACAAAACTACAACTCGTTTAATAGACGTTTCGTCCATGTGGCGTCGATTTTGTGTTAATCCCTGCCTTCGAACTTAAAGCCCTTCTGTGCGCGATTAAAATGTATTTAAGAGCGTGCAATGAACGAGGAGGCGGCCATGAAAGAAAGAGACATCGACAAAGACTTAAGGCTGTGAGGCTGTGATGTAATGGTTGGCATTACAGAGGCCACTGCTTCGATTCGATCTCCCAGGATGGGAGTTGAACCATTGGTGAAAATATCTTCAATTCCACCCCTCCCTACCGCCTCCTCTGTCCACCGAGCAGTATCAATGGGCACGCCACAGTCAGTTGAGTGGCAGATCATAGGTGGCGAGGTAAAGTGTCGGTCTACCGACCTCTTCTACCTCTAATTGTATGTATGTTGAACTGGTAAAAGGTTTCAGTTTGGTGTTTAAACATCTTAACACCTGTTTTGTTGACAGAAAAAAGGGGAAAACCTATTCTCATATTTTGATACTGACAAAGGAGGTCCCATGATGTAGCTGCTCACCCCGAGCTCTCATTACTCTGATAGTGCATTGTCTTTGTGCTGTACGCCTTTTGGCGTCCTCTGGTCTAACACCTTTTGAGACGAGGCTCAAAAGGAAGCTGTCTCTGGTGTGGACCTATCAGTTTCAAAGACAATGCAAATATTATCAGAGTATGTTTTTTTGTTTGCATTTTGACCACAAGTATTGTGGTTAATGCAGACATGATTACTTGTAAAAGGTTTCAGTTTGGTGTTTTAACATCTTAACACAGCTGTTTTGTTGCCAGAAAAAAGGGGAAAACCTATTATCATATGTTGAACTTCTTTCGCACCGTGCGTAGCCAACCGTGCTAATCGGAGGTGCAGGGGGAAGGACAACAACACTCAACAAACACACTGAACACAAAAACGCAGTTCTAAAGAAACGAGTTTTCAATCTAATATTTACAAGTGCACAGCTACCAGTGGCTTCTCAATATCGGAAGGAAAGAGCGTTCCAGACGGCCGCCATCTTTGTTGAGGCCCCTTCTGCCCGCAGTGGTGTGAGCGAGGAATTTTCAGGGCCGAGACCTTTGCCTCTGAGAGGGACCGTCGTTCTCTCATTTGGAAGTAGTTCTGACTAATCTGTTAGAACTGCACCATTAGAACCTCATTTGCCAGTAAAAAATATGATAATTAGTTTTTTTACCCTTTTATCTGGCAACAAAACTGACACCTTTTTTACAAGGAGTCATGTTTGCATAGACCACAATACCTGCAGTCATAATGCAAACAAAAAACATAACTCTGATAATGTACGCGCCTTTTGGCGTCATTTGGTCCAACACCATGTGAGACTAGACTCTAAGGAAAGCTGTCTTTGGTGTGGACCAATCAACTTCAAGGACAGTGCATACATTATCAGAGTTATGTTTTTTGTTTGCATTATGACTGCAGGTATTGTGGTCTATGCAAACATGACTCCTTGTAAAAAAGGTGTCAGTTTTGTTGCCAGATAAAAGGGTAAAAAAACTATTATCTGTTTGAACTGCTTTGTGAGCACCCAGCCAGAGAATGTTTTTGTGTTGGCCAGAGGAACTCTGTGGCCCTACGATTATTATGTGTTCGTCGTGGGAATGTCAAAGTACAGTTGATTATTTATTGTATCACTACAGTGCACAGGTTACAAACAATTGCGGCAAATTCTATATTAAATAATAACATATCATCCTGAAATTAAATCGCTGAATGCACACAGATAATGTAGCTTTGCATGACAAGAAGGTAATTACTACTTCAAAGGGAAATTATTTTCAAAATACATGAACACTTTTGTGTCTTTTCAATTGAGCGTAATTTGACAAATGCGCCTCGATTGCAGCAGACACATTTTCCAAATTATAGCGAATGCTCTCATTAAATAGTCATTAAAGGGTGTCAACCTGCAGGTGTATCCTGTGTAATGTTTTGAATCATTCATGCTCCACCAACAGACTCGTATTGTACACGAAGCCTATTTTAATTAGTGCACATGTGGCCTAAAATAATTCTAAAATGCGTCCAATTTGACGCCGACGACAAACAATATGTGAATGTGTCGAGCGTGCATACATAGTGCACAGTAGCATGAGAGCAATGTCCGCTAAATGCGTGCGCGAATCGCGAACAGCCCTCGCCCCGACAGCCTGTTGAAGCGATACGAGAGAAGGGGGGGCGCGGTGGATCTGTGTCTTTGTCCTTTGCTTATCTAACAAACCGTTGATGGACGAATGCAGATCGAGAGCCAGGTGAGGTTTTCCAGGTTGAGCTGCGTGTTGGAGCATTGTGCCTTCGCCCAATAGAATTTGTGATGTTAGGTTACGCATACCTGTCAACCCATATGGTTTACCCCGTGTTTTTGGACAGGTAAATTGAGTTTTCAGGTCCATACAGAGTCCTGCCGTTTCAATACGGCCAATGTTTGTGTCTGTTTCTTTGTGTTTCTCCCTCGTGGTGATGGGACTTTGAAGGATGAACGTTGAGATTTATAAGAGCACGGGGTGACCAATAAGGTCGGAATTGGTCCTGTAATAAGGTCGGCACTAATAAGGGGTTTAAAGGTATCAGTTACATGTGAATCAGGCAGCGGTGATCAGTGACATGTGAATCAGAGAGTGATGATCAGTGACATGTGATCAGTGACATGTGAATCAGAGAACGATGATCAGTTACATGTGAATCAAACAGCGATGATTAATGACATGTGATTCAGAGAGTGATGATCAGTTACATGTGAATCAGAGAACGATGATAACGGGCCGTCCATAACGTGAGCGTACTGGTAGTCTATAATGTAGACTGTAGCCTGGTTATTAAGCTGGGTGAGTGTACTGGCAGTCTATAATATAGACTGTAGCCTGGTTATTAAGCAGGGTGAGTGTACTGGTAGTCTATAATGTAGACTGTAGCCTGATTATTAAGCAGGGTGAGTGTATTGGCAGTCTATAATGTAGACTGTAGCCTGATTATTAAGCAGGGTGAGTGTACTGGTAGTCTATAATGTCCACTTATTATTGATTCTTTCAGTAAAAAAACCCTCGCTATATTATTAATGACTGCGGCAGAGGATGAGTCGACGGTCTGGCAGACATCCCGCCTTGATGCTGCTCTTTTAGGGGCCGTCCATAAATGACGTCACGCGATTTTGGACGATTTTCGACCCCCCCCCGCCTTCGTCACACGACGTCACAAAATGTCAGACCCCCCCTCAAATATGACGTCACAAAGCTCTGCCCCCCTCCAAAGAAGACATGCTTCAAATCGCTTTAAACTATTGTCATTGTAGTGCGTGTTTAATGTGGCGCTGCACTCTGATGTTGTAGGAGAACACATTTATTAAAAAAGTCTATTTAATTAAGTAGAACGTGTTGTCTATATTTATTTAAAGTTGCGCATTTTGATGTGACGTCATATTTCTCAAGCCTCGTCACACATCGTCACAAATGTCTTACCCCCCCCCCCTAGGTGCGTGACGTCATTTATGGACGGCCCCTAAGTTACATGTGAATCAGACAACGATGATCAGTGACGTGTGGATCAGACAGCAACTCTTCCCGCAGCGATCCACCAACCCCCAGCTTTCTGAACACACTCGTGGGTGAAACACACTCAGAGAACACATTCCTGCAGAGGGAGCTGGTAGGAACGTTGGGCTGCTGGGTCAATGTCCAGGGTCAACGGCGGCGTGGTGTATTCCGCAAATATGACCGACTGTGAGGGCGGGAACAAGCCGGCGTGAGTAGGTTAAACGTTGAGTTTTATAAGGGCACCACGGGGTGACCAGCCCCTCCCCATCCAGCCCCAGCCCTTCCATCCCCCACCCAGCCCCTCCCCACCCTCCACCACCCTCCTCTCCCCACCCAGCCCCTCCCTCCCTATCCAGCCTCTCCCTGCACGACGGACACAATAATCCCCTGTGGGCTGGTGTAACCAGGGAGGTTCCTACCAGTATAACGATTTGCCATCGAGGCCGTATTTCTAAGTTGCTCTTCGCAGCTGCGTCCAATAGGTGGTAGTCAAACACAGTCGACTCCGTGCGACGACGAAGTTGTTATCCTTGCCGAGGTCTGCGAGCGGAGAGCGAGAATTGCGTGACTCATTACGGACGGGAGAGTCATCGGGCAGCATATTTTCAGCATCGTAAGGCCCCACAGAGCGGTGAGTCATCTACTCTCCGCTGTAGTTCAGACACACGTAGGCGGCTCTGTTGGCGATTTCCTTTACGCAGTAAAAAAAAGACGAGAGAGAATGCAATAAACGTGACCAAGGTTTGGAATTCCTGTGCGGTGATTATCTCTTCTTTCTTTTTTACTTTGTAATATTTATTCAAACACAATCTGCACACTGCATACAAATATATAAACTATCTGCTCTGTACACCGTAAGTTAGCATACATAGAAACACATAAATACTTTGATGATGATGATGATCGCGGTGATCATTATTATTATTAATTAACGGAAAGAACTTTCAAAATAAATTAACAATGGAGCGGCGATTAATGCGTTGCTCTTCGACCGAGGGTTGCCACCTCTGAGGTGCAAACAAAAACGGGACGTATCGTGGGGGGGGGGGGGGATAGCTTACAGAAACCGGAAAATTAGAGAACCACATATATATTGTTCGTCTTGAGTGGTGAATTCTTCTTCTTGGTTCTTTTGGTAAAGTCACGTAGAAGGGAAATACTATTTTTATCATTTTATTTTAGTATTTTCCTTTTACGTGACTTTACCGAAAAAAACCAAGAATATGAATCCCTGCAGTCACGAAAGCTTTAAATGAAAATTTGCTGAATTATTCTTCACAGTATTATGATACAATTGGCAAGAAAACAAGCAGCGTTTGAATGCCTCAGGAGAGACGTGCCGAGAATATTCAGACCATACTCTTCCGTAAAGTCACGTAGGTGACTTTGCCGTAAGAACCAAAGAGTATGGATTCCTGCAGTCACGAAAGCTTCAAATCAAGATTGAATATTCAGACCGGTTACTTAAGAAAAACATCGGATGTTACTGGAAAACTCAAAGAGTATGGATTCCTGCAGTCACGAAAGCTTCAAATCAAGATTGAATATTCAGACCGGTTACTTAAGAAAAACATCGGATGTTACTGGAAAACTCGGGACAGGTGGCAACCTCTCCCGTCCCTCCGCACGATGGACGGCCACTCCGACAGGAAACTGCCCGAGTCGTCCCATTTCCGACACAACTCGAGGCCGACGGACAACTTGAGTTGGTGAACCATAGGAGCGGCTTCACCCCCCCCCCCCCCCCCCCCATGATCTTACTGACTTACTCGAGTTTGTCCTGTGAGTTGGGCAGCCTTCTGCCCTTCAAATCTAAGATTTAAATATCCTACGCACGTTCCAATTGACAGATTTGTCGAAGGTTTTTTCTTTTACGCTTTTCTTTCTTGCTCGACGTTGGACATGATGGCTGGTGCCGGAAGGGGAAATCATCGGCTCGAAATCGGCCTCCTGCTCCCGCGCGAATTCAGGCTGCCAACTCGAGCCCCCCCCCCCCCAAATCTGCGTTTTCGGGTTGCTGCTACACCCACGTGGTGTCCGACGTTTCGGCCCACGTGCTGGGTGGGATCTTCTTTGGGAACGTTGGGACATCGTTCGTTACCTGTGAATGGATGGTTCAATGTCAATGTGTCACTTTATTGAGGAACTGCTGCTTGGTGTGGTTTGGAGCTGTTTTCTTGTTGTTTCTGCTGCCTTGCCTTAATCTTGATAAATCGGACTTACATAATAACCCATGCATCATTTACTTATATTTAGTGACTTGCTCACCACTCTTATCGTGTTTATTGTTGTTGTTGTTGTTGTTTGCTGTTGCAACTTGCTGACCCGTTCATACTGGAAATCTGAGAAAAAGAACTTCATAGCTCATCGGATTCCTCCTGCAATCTAAATAAAAAAAATTGATTCCGTATGTTGCATGCATGTATTGTATGTGTGGGGAAACGTCTTTCGCGCCATACGTAGGCAGCCGAGATAATTGGAACAATACGCGCTCTAAGCCGAATGCTCATCTGAGAACTATGGAGGTCAACCGCGAAAACCTAAAACGGCGTGACCAGCTTGAGGCATCTGAGCACGTGTAAAATGGTGTATTGGTAGGAGGGAGCACACACTCGAGTTCTGTGGTTTGTGGTATTGGGGTTGTGGGTAATGGTTTCCAGGCTCGGTTGCTTTAGGTCAGTTCTCTCCATGACAGTCAACCATCAATCAAAGTGCTTGCCACTAAACGAACCACGCGACTATACATTTCTGATCTCGTCAAGGAACATAAACCATCATCACGCAAACTCCGGTCATCGTCGCAGCAGCGGCTTTAGGCTCAGCCATTGAACAAAGGCGGTCGCCGCATCGCGCGATTTCAGACGCGCTTCTGCTGCCGTCTGGAACGCTCTTCCTTCCGATATTAGGAAGCCATTGGAGCTATGCACTGTTAAATCTCGATTGAAAACTCATTTTTTTAGAACGGCTTTGTGTTTATTTTTCTGTCCTATCCCCGCACCTCCGATTCGCACGGGTGGCTACGCACGGTGAGAAAATAGTTCAACATACAAATCATATATATAGGTAAAAGTGCAGCCCTGGCATTGCCTGCTCACGCCACTGCTGGAAGAGCAGCCACCACGAGGCCGAGAGCTCCAGAAAGTGCCATCTCGAGGGTATTTTTGGCCTATTCTTCCAACATCGGCAGGCACATCATATACAGAACACGTTTTACTGGTAGGAACCTCCTGGTTCCACCAGCCCACAGGGGATTATTGTATCCGTTCGTCCGTCATGCATCCTAAAATGGGAGGGGTGGGGCTGGGTGGATAGGGGAGGGTGGGGAGGGGCTGGGTGGGGAGGGTGGGGCTGGGTGGGGCTGGGTGGGGAGGGTGGGGAGGGGCTGGGTGGGGAGGGTGGGGAGGGGCTGGGTGGGGAGGGTGGGGCTGGGTGGGGGGTGGGAGGGGTGGGGCTGGATGGGGAGGGGCTGGTCATCTCGTGGTGCCCTTATAAAACTCAACATTTAACCTACTCACGCCGGCTTGTGCCCGCCCTCACAGTCGGGCATATTTGCAGAATACACCACGCCGCCGTTGACCCTGGCCATTGACCGAGCAACCCAACGTTCCTACCAGCTCCCTCCGCAGGAATGTGTTTTCAATACAATTAAGGGGGGAGAGGCCGGTTCGGTGGTTAGCGCACTGCACAACGAACCCATTGGCCTGATTTCTATTCCTGGCCGCAGTTCGCATCAGTGGCGAGTGTTATCTGAACCGGTCCTGGGCCTCCACTATGAAAAGTTTCGTTTGTAAATTTCGAGATTGATCCGGAAGTGAGACGTCATAGTATGTTTCGTAATTCACATTTAAACAGTGTCCAGGATTTAGACCTAAAACTTTCGTGACTGCAGGAATTAATTTTTTTGGTTCTTTCGGTAAAGTCATGTAGATAGAAAACAAACATCACAATTGAAAGCAAAAAAACCATATATATAAAATCGCAAATCTGTCTGTCTGTCTGTGTGTCTGTGTGTCGCCGGACCATACGCAGTTTCATTGGACGGCGGTTGCCCCTGGCAACGGGTAGCGAGGCATTCGCTGCGGGGTGGACGCCATTTTTAATTCCCGTTAACAATATGCGCACGCATTAACACGCGACTCTGAGGTAAATTCATCAAAGTTTCACGTCCTCTTCACTCCCCTCCCACCCCAATGTGTGCAATTACTATTATAGGGTCGGTAGATAATAAAATTATAGCGATTACACAGTATTATTGTAGCGCGGGGGGGGGGGGAACGCCACCCGTACCCAGCCTCAGCCGGGTGGGCAATCTAGGCGAGGCCGGAGGCTCTGCACGGTACTAGGCCTCGACACCCCACCACCCTACAGCGGATCGGCGCGCCTCACTAAAACCCTACAACAGATCGGCACGCCTCACACAAACCCTACAACGGATTGGCGCGCCTCACTAAAACCCTACAGCGGATCGGCGCGCCTCACTAAAACCCTACAAGGGATCGGCGCGCCTCACTAAAACCCTACAGCGGATCGGCGCGCCTCACTAAAACCCTACAACAGATCGGCACGCCTCACACAAACCCTACAACGGATTGGCGCGCCTCACTAAAACCCTACAGCGGATCGGCGCGCCTCACTAAAACCCTACAAGGGATCGGCGCGCCTCACTAAAACCCTACAGCGGATCGGCGCGCCTCACTAAAACCCTACAAGGGATCGGCGCGCCTCACTAAAACCCTACAAAGGAAGCGCAACGCATTGTAGTGTCGTGGTTAGCGCGCCGCGCTACGAACCCGGCGACCCGAGTTCCATTCCCGCTCATGGCCACCACCGGTGACGATTATTTGAACCGGTCCTGGGCCTCCCCTAGGTCGACTCAGCCTCAAAACGAGTAACTGGTGTGGCATATGAACATCGCCACTGGGGAGACAAAGGCGGCCGGGCGTGGTGGATCCAAGTCCCGGGCGATGCCGGGTAGTACAGCTAGTGTTAATATATATTGGAGGGGACACATCCCCCCCAATATCCAAATATGCTCAAAATGTCCCCCCCTAATATATTGCTATAAAAACATGTATTGCTATGTATATAAAAACAACAATTTTCTAAACCTTGGCCACAATATCTGGACTTGTCTTCATTTTAATCAATGCATAGATTTCTGTGTATATGATTGTGGTTATGGTTGTACGTTATTATTCCCTAATATCTGCCATTACATACAATAAAACAAGAAATGGTTAAACAGTCAAAACAGAGCAATGTAATACAATACACTATTAAACACTTTAAAAAAATAAATGAACAGTCCATCCAATGTGTTAGTGAATTTTTAAAAATATTTTAGGCAGGAAATTCTTTTCAAATTTAGATATTTTTCTGGTTTCGGACCCCCAGACACCCTGGAAAATTTGGTCCCCCCCAATGTTGACTCCATGGCTACGGCCTTGAATGGCATGCTATCGACAAAATCGAGTACCTCTGAAACTGTCGCATAATAAATATCCTACCTCAGGGGGTGACAAAACCTGCTGATCTGATGGGCCGTGTAACATAAACCGGCACGTGGCTGAGAGCCACGTGGTGCTTGAGCGGGCCGCATGGGGTGGTCACATGGCCAGTGGCGGTTTCAAAAGTAGAGATCTAAGGCACCAAACCCTCGGCAGTTCCTCCTCCTTCGTTCTATTGCCAGGGGGTGAGTGCCCTCGCCCTCCTCGCCTCAGGATCCTCCTGCTTTTGCAACATGTCTCATGCTTTTCAGCATCACAAGTTGATTTCCCGAGTGAAGCCCATTGAGCTAAGACGGTCTTTTTCAAGGACGATGAAAGTTGCAAATCATCTGCGTCCCTCTCAATTGAGTCGACCAGGAGACAAATACAGCTCACGAGCCGCAGTTTGCCCGACTGCAGGTACACGGTCTTGTCAATGTTTAAATTGTTGTTCAAGCCCCGCCAAGGAAAATTTTTTTTTCGCATAAGTGAGAAAATTGCAGTCTAATATAAACATGTTTTTGTATTGTACCAAGTAAGGCCCACTGCGCTATGTATAGCAGTCAAATACTCTAAACGCATAACGTTGATTATAAATGTTGAGCGAAAAACCGGGGGACCCGGAGAAAAATCCACGCGACCACGGGGAGAACAAAAAAACCCCGCAAAATATACAGCAGGAGTCAGGGTCGGGATCGACCCCACGACCTCCTGTATACCAGGCGAGGGAGTTAACATCTCATCACCGCAGAGCCACTTCATTGGAACACGCTTACCGTCTCTCTGTCTGTGGAAGTCAACTCATAAAATGTATTTAAAAGCGTTCATTTTTTTCTGTTGTATAAACACAACCCCCACTTTCAACGCGGCGGGTCCTGACAGCGCTGTTATACAGCACGTGGGTGTGCTGGCCCGTCCTTTTGTTATCTTGTCACGTTTCTCAAGTCTCCACTTCACACAGTCGGATTTTCTCTCGCAGTGCGTGCCCCGTCGACCCAACACCGCGGAAATTGTTTTTGCGAAATTGCACAGGCGACGTCTGAGTTTCACACTGGCATCACGGGCATCTACAGACCCCCCGCCCGCGTCCCCCTAAAAGGGAATTGTTTCAAATAGTCTTTGATCGCGTGGAATGCAAGGAATGAGGTGCTACTTAGCGTCGATCCACAGCGCGCTGTTGTTTGCAGCATGTAAATGCTGTTGATTTTGTAATGTAACCGACAACTACAAAAAAAATCGACGCTTACACGCCAATTAATTACTTACTTAAATTGTCCGCGCTCAAATAACCTCCACGAGCCACACGTACAGGGTGTGAGGAGGCCCTCATCCAGCAATGGATTGTCCAAGGGCTGCGTGCACGCGTTGTGTAAACATGGTTTTACCGATGGAAAAAAAAAAGCAAGAAAATTAATTGTCAAGATTTTGTTCGCACATGGAACGCGTCAAAGAGGGGACATGTCCAACCGGAGAGATGGAGTGCCCTGGTGAGGCCTTCATCCAGCAGTGGATTGAGCGTGCCTGACGATGATTATGATACTTAATTTATAATAGTACGTTTATTTATACTGGTAGGAACCTCCTGGTTACACCAGCTCACAGGGGATTATTGTGTCCGTCGTGCAGGGAGGGGCTGGGTGGGGAGGGAGGGGCTGGTTGGGAAGGGGAGGGTGGGGAGGGGCTGGGTGGGGAGGGTGGGGAGGGGCTGGGTGGGGAGGGTGGGGCTGGGTGGGGGGTTTGAGGGGTGGGGCTGGGTGGGGTGGGGCTGGTCACCCCGTGGTGCCCTTATAAAACTCAACGTTTAACCTACTCACGCCGGCTTGTGCCCGCCCTCACAGTCGGGCATATTTGCGGAATACACCACGCCGCCGTTGACCCTGGCCATTGACCGAGCAACCCAACGTTCCTACCAGCAGCTCCCTCCGCAGGAATGTGTTTTAGTCACTTGCTTAGCTTCCCTATATGTTGGACTCCTATGGTGTTGTTGTTGTATTGTTTGTTGTTTTAACTTTCTGACCCGCCCCAACTTGACATCTGTGGAAAAGAGCTTCAGTGCTCATCGGATTCTTCCAGTCTAAATAATGATTCAGATTCTGAGCATTGAGTTTTTGGTTAGGCCACAATTACCTGGCCAAGTTTGTGCCATTAAGACCCTTATTGGCTGCGACAACCTCCATGTTACCATTATACTTGTATATTTTATGAACTGATTAAATATAAATATTGTATTTTCAAATGTAAAATCTCATGATGAAAGCTGTATATAGTATTTATTCATATATTTCATTCGGCTACCGGTGATGGAGGTGATGAAAAAAAGATAACATTTACAAATTGAAAATATGCTGAATAAACGAACGTACAAAAATATTAATGAACAGGACATTCAATGCATTGCTCGACACAATTTTAAACGAACACGTGGGTTCTATTCTCAGCAACGGCGAGCATCAGTGGCGAGTGATGTCCGAACCGATCATGAGCTCAGCCTCCACCGACACCCGCGCTGACCAGCGTGGCGAAGTAGGGTCAAGCGAACCCACGTGATCAACATTGAATGGTGCTGCCCTCATTCAGCAATGGATCGACATTAGGGGCTGTAGGCGGTGTTATTTTGTACGCAAGAACACGGATTGCTTGTTGCTGTAGTTGTAAACGAAGGCATTTGCGATACATGTTCAAGGTGGACAATGGCAATCAACGCCGCAAATTTCGATGAAGCCATCCAGCTTCTTTTCGGATGGCCACCGCCCGATGCGTACCATATGTGAGAGAGCCCTGGTTGGTGCAGCTCCGTCACTGCTCTTCATCATATTGCAGGCTGTTAAAACAAGAGGGGCCTTCGAGTCATGACCTTCCATGAACAAACTTCTGGGCTCAAGGAGGCTCGTAAAGAAGGCGTTTGCAGATGTTTGTCTGCGCTACCCATTCCGCCCTTGACATTAATGACAATTTTAGCATTTTTTTCTGTTGTTGCATAGAGTGCAACCGCTATGCGTTTCTCCCGTTGAGGAATAACAATGTGTGTACGTGTATACATGCGAACACGTGGGTGAGACGTTGTCCAAGGTTAAAGCTTGTTAAGGAATTATACAGAGCTGGGATATCTAAAGTAAGTGAGATTTGGCAGGGCACATTGCTGGGAAGGGACAATGGGGCCACTGGTGAAGTATAATAACGGAGTCGCAGCGTCGAAGAGGATACCCACCGTGGGAGATGGAGTGATGAAATCAATTTAATGAACAGGTGTGCTGGGTGGATTGTTGCATGGCGGGATTGTGAGACATGGCGACGGCGGTTTGGTGAGGCCTTCATCCAGCAGTGGATTGACGATGGCAGATGACGGTGATAATGAGATGTTCAATTAATTACACTGGTCAACACACTTTTTCTGCCATAAGGTATTCCAACGGGTTTAAGGTAATGTTGGGGTGCTGATTCCAAATCTGGCATCAGTTTTTGTCTATCACATCAGGTTTTGAGATATCAAATATTGCATTTTCAATAAAAACTGCAGAAGAAAAATATTAATAAATGTGGATATCTACATAAAATGATATTATAACACACTATCCTAAAAATACAGCACCATATTTTAACACTAAAGCAGTCACTGACTCGCAACAACTTGCAATCATAAGTGACAGAGTTAATTTCTGGTAAAATCAATGAAAATGGGGTATGCCGATAGCATAAAAATGATGTGATAGAGAAAATCTGAGATCAGATTTGGAATCAGCACCCTGAAATTAGTCTAAAACGGCTGCTAAAGTCCAGGCCAGAAAAAAATATTTTTTTTGTTGACCAGTATTATCTAAATAACGTGTTAACCTTGCTTATTGTTTGATTACTCAATTAGCGGACGATACGAAAAGCGTTTGCAAAAGTCTCACTTTTGTTCCCACATGTACCGTTGGATGAGAGGTAGTGGGTCGCGCACCGTGAGTCATGTGACGCTGGGCGTGGCCTGTAGAGGGTTTCCCACCTTCGGGAAGCAACATGTCAGGGCGGCCACCGATTTTAAACAGGCCCGGGTAACTGACCACAAAAGTAAAATAGTTGATTACAATATTTCATCAACGTGTCGACGAATAAACTCGGCTCGACAAATGTATGCTTGGGAGATGATGATGGCTTGGGTGAGGCCTTTATCCAGCAGTGAATTGAGCATGGCATCTGCTGATTGTGATCAATTGGCAATTAAGGCCAGAAGTCTATTTTGCAAATTATATCTGGGTTTAACGACAAATGCAAAACAAAATTACGTATTTTGGCGTGCTCTCCAGAAAACTTAAAGGCACGAATGAACCAAAACGAAAAAAAAACACCCGAATCAACTGGGCGATAGGATTTTTGCCAAACTCAGAAGGTCTTGAAAGAGGATGCCGGATTGTGAGAAGTGCGCGCGTGTGTGCGCTCCGTTCCCGGCACGTGCCGCCGTTGATCTCACCGGATCGGCTCACCGGAGAGAGAGAGAGAGATCCCGCACGTGCCGTGGATTCGGCTACGAAAATTATTATCCGAGAATGCCTGGCTGACACGAGGTGGCGATTGAGGTGTCCACCTTGGTGGAATTTTTTTTTTTAATGCTTTTGTTTTAAAACACGGGAGAGAGTTTTCTGAGATTCGAGGCACGAAGCTTAGTTCAATAGGCCAGCATCAGTCATTCGGCACGCAAGTGTTCCGGGGTTAAAGGTGTTCCGTGCTGCTTTGCGGCCACGGCTGAGTGTTGCTGGATGCATTGACAGAGGTGAGGACTCCATTCAACGTCTTGGAATGCCTCTGTGCTACGGGAGGTTATGTTGCAAATAATCAGTTATCACTCAACAAACAACACGGCACAGGGAGGGAGCTTTCATCCTCTGCTCACGTGTTTTTGTTGTTGTTGCCAGCCATCCTGGCTTGCGCAAAGTAGGGCTTCCCGTTGAATGGCTGCATTTACACATGTCGTGCAAAGGGGCTGACGTTGAAATGTTTACGTTCTGGAGAGGGCGTTTCTTGCATTTTTGCCGGTAAGGATCCTGCAGGTCAAAGACCTGTTCCCGAACTGAAGATCAGGTGAGGAAGTTGCAAGTGGGCCAAAAAAGGATGGAAAGAAGGAATTTCAACGTAACAAGGGGAGGGGGCGACATTCGGAGCAATGATAATAATACTTGTTAATATGGTCATTATTATTCCAGGTAGTATCGCGCCGCACATTATTTGCTCGTTCTCGAAGGGAGAGAGGACGACTCAGAGGCACGAGGACCCACAGACAAGCTGGAAGGTAGCCACTCGAATATCCGACACCAAATAATTGCCCAAGCTTTGCGGTCCTCTACATATTGAGATGTTATCGGCTAATGAATGAGCCAGCGAGTGAAGATTTGAGTTTTCAAACCAGGATAACGTGTAATTTACAAAGGTAAAAAAAAACCACAACGTAAATGGAATGTGATTGACCGATGGGTTATAATTACCAATGGAATTGAAGTTGGTGGAGGGGAAAAGAAATAAGAGGCAGAACGTGAGATGGCAGGACGAGGTTTTTAGGAGTGGGCCTGATGGTAGAGCTAAGAGATCGTAAGGGGTGGAAGACACGCAGCAGCAGCAGCATGGCCAAATAATTCTTAGAGACATTTCAAACTCGCCCTCGCCGAGCCTCACCCCTTTCTGGATAAACGCACGGGCCCTGCCAAAGGGCATGCTCAGGACCATAACCAGAATGCGAACTTAGGAATTCTAAGCCACCACTGAAGGTGGAAAAAGTCTCCTTAAAATCACCCGCCCACGAGTTGCACTCCATTGTAGCAGCACGGATGTTGGAAATGTGTTGCTGATCATGCCATTAGCGTAGGGCCGTGCGTTCAAGCTGGAAGTAGAGGATTTTTTTTCCTAATGGGAGGTCAGGCACAGAAGACGTATTGCTCGCCGAAGCATGCACGCATATCGTGTGTCTTCATAGAGTCTTGGCATATTTGAACCCGGTCAACGCAGCAAATCCCTCAGCGCATGTGAACTTGTAAGCAGAACAGAAGTTGCCCTGGACGCGGAACAGTTGAGCTAATGGGTCGAGTTTGAGTTATTTGGGCAGGAACGTAAATTAATGCGGTAAACATGCCTTACTCTCTCTGCATTCGATTTTTTTTCACGCCGGTTAAACTCTTGTCGGTTTAACCGCACCTTCCGATCAGCGCCGCGGTTGGCTACTTACGGTGCGAAAGAAGTTCAACGTACATACATTAGTCGAATCGCTGCCCCGTGATTAATTAACGCACAACACACAAGTACAAATATATAGCCCACACAGACTGTTAGGGCAGATTGTGTTAGAGGGCGCTTGTTAAGGCTGACACGGTGCACGAGATGGTTCTTCTGTGGCTATCAGCACGCACAGCCACCTTTGTCTCACCAGTGCTGATGTTCGCACAGTGCTCCAGCCACGTACTTAAGTCTGAGCTGACCCAAGAGAGGAACAGCAGCGGTTCAGATGTACCGCTGTATCGCTTGTCAATGATGAGCACACAGATCAAGGGGGTGGTGTTGTCAGAATAAACAATCTTGTTCAGCTGCTACTCGCCACTGTTAGTGGTGATTGGGAACCGAATTCAGGTCGCCGGGTTAACAGTTCAGTGTGGGAACCACTGTACAACCACTTACTACCCACGAACACAAATATGCCCCGTATCGCCAGTGGGACTGTTGGGACGAGCGCTGTCAGTCAGCGCCTATTCATTGCTGTGGAGCATCATGGGAAATAACACGAAGATTGACGTCCGTTCGAGGTATCCACAAATAAATGTAATGTTTGCTAGTCATCGGTCTGTCTCGTCAAAAGCCATCTGACAACTCAACAGCATTTAACAAGCCCGACTGCTGATGACACCCACTAGGTCGAAACCGGTCCAGGGTTTGCTCGCTTAAACTCATGCTGCCGGATGATATTGTCTTGAAAAAATCCAAAAGGCTAATGTGTTTAAAGAAAACTACACGTATATATGTTTTTTTACTTATACGCGCAGACAGAGAACGGAGGTGTGCTTACGTAAGCCACATACGCACGAGTGTATGGCCGAGACGCGCACGTGCCGCCACGCGCGCGGCCCAGCTTTCGTTCCGCCAGAATTAATATCTGTCCACTTTGTCATTTCAGTCCGGAGACGCGAGAGCGGCGGGATAGAGCGGGAGCCCATTTGAAGTGTCTCTCAATAAGTCAGCGCAGCGTTAAAACAACCCGCCAGCGCTCGCGTGAAAAGCACTCGCTCGCACGCGCGCTGGAAAACGCCGACACTTACATCGCGCTCGGCGGTCGCTCGCACGACGAGAAAGGACGTGACGCAAACGATCTTGCAGGGGTTTTGGCGACGATGTATGGGTGTCACGTGGGGCTCGCCTTCAAAGCCTCTTCTGATGTCCACTGCCGGTGAGCGGATTGCACGTCGCGACTCGCAGGAGCGCTTTGTATTTGCTCTGCAGTGCGACGGGAGACACCGGCTAGCGCAAGGAAGCCACGAGAGACGTTGACAGATGTGGCCAAACGTATGGAAACACCAGCCATATGGGCTAATTACAATTATAAGAATAATTTAGAGCTCTTTGTTAATTCATATCTTGATAAAGGTCTCCGAATGCTGTTGTGGTTATGTGTCTTTTGTTTGACCATTATTCAGCACACTGGTCTGCGCGGGTTCGTGAATACCACACTGTTTTTCTATCGAATCCTTAACATCTAATAAATGTGCAATGGCATCCTCCGAAAACCCTGGCTGTCTCCTGCGATTACTTTGAAAAAAATTCACGTAGAATTATTTACGCGGCCCCATAAAAAAATGTGTCTGGATTGTTTGACCTTGCTTTATCGCCATGGGTCAGTGTGGGTTGCGGTGAATTTGGGGGGGTTGGGGTTGGGTGGGTCAGTGGGGAGGTAGGGTGTGTGGCCCACGACCAGTTCAGAAATCACTTGCCAGTGATGTTCGCCATGGCTGGCAATCAACCTCAGGTCCCTGGGTTCAAACAGAGTGCGTTCCCCACTGCGCCTCTGCTCTGTCTATCTTAACCGGTGTTCATCATTGCAAGGCACGCGGGCCACTGACGGCCCCCTGGTGGCCTTTAGTGCGGCCCCTGAAGTGCTGCCCCCCCACCTTAAATACACAAAAGCATCGTGCTGCTGTCAAACACCCCCAATGGTTTCAAATGTTTGGCGGCCCTCCCTCGCACCGATGATGTCTTGTCGGTGAAGGTGGCTCACCCACTTCTGAAAATGAGCAAAGAACATTGATATGAATTGTAATGTAAAAAATAAAATACATCTATTAATGCACACACCTTTGCCAATGAACTGCTGGGATGAAGGTCCTCCCACGTCGTGTTGGTGATGGGAATTGTTTGACCGCATTGAACCATGCTGGTCAGTGTGGGATGGATGTAACTGGGAGTCAACTCCATGTTGCCAGGTTAAAAGTGCAGTGCGCAAACCAATGCACGCCCACTCCACTCCTGCCTGTATATGTAATGCATTTTCCACACACATATAATGTGCAGCTCTTTGTCAGTTGACAGCTGGATGAAGGCCTTCCTATACTGTGACATTGTTGACGGAGGATGTTGGCTCTATTTCACTTTGCTGGTCAGCGTTGGTCAGATGCCACTCGCCATTGATGTTAGCCAGGGCTGGGCATCAAACGCTGGTGGCCGGATTCATCGCGCATTGCGCAAACCACTGTCCCGCTGTTCCCCCATAGGGCTCATGCACGTACGTTGAACTTGTTTCTCATCGTACGTAGCCAACCGCGCTAATCGGGAGGTGTGGGTGAAGGACAACAAACTAAACACAAAAAAGCAGTTCTAAAGAAATGAGCTTTCAATCTAGATTTAGCAGTGCATAACCCCAGCGGCTTCCTAACATCGGAAGGAAAAGCGTTCCACACGGTCGCAGAAGCGCATCTGAAAGTTCTCGATGCGGTGCCCACCACCTCTGTTCGATGGCCAGCCGAAAGCCGCTGCGAGGATTGACCGGAGTTCGCGTGATGATAGTTTACACTCCTTGACGAGATCAAGAAGGTATTGTGGTTTATTAGTGGCAAGCACTTGTATTGAGTGCGACCTTATAACAACGTATTTGTTTTGGCAATCGGAAGCAAAGCCTGTCTGAATTCCCTCGTGCAACCGCATACATTTTTGAACAATAATCCAAACTGTAGGAGGTGGGGGGGGGGGTGAAGGACATTCTTATTTTGGTTACCGAAAGCACATTTAACATTTGGAAAATGCAAAGCAAACATGCGCTCAAATACAACCACAGTTCTACTATTTATATTCTTGGTTCTTTCGGTAAAGTCACGTAGATAGGTTCAAAGAAAATAACAAAAAATAACAAAAAACTAGGATGTTTCCATCGCAACAAGCTGTCGTCTTCAGGGAAAGGGGGGTTAGCTGCCAAGGCAAACTGTTTATAAGGGGTTTGAAATGGGCGTAGCCCAAATGTCAGCAGCCAATGATAATGCGAGTGGTGGGCAGCCAACCCGACGGTGGTTGGTTTTCCACCAATCAAAGGGCTGTCAGGTGAAAATTAGCATGTTAAAGAGAGATCAGCATACTCTTTGGGTATTTCGGTAAAGTTACGTAGGTAGAAATAAAATAAATCACGACGTTTCGATCGCAGCACAAGCAATCGTCATCAGATGAGACAACTACAGCTGCAGTAAGCCTACTTCAGCAGTTTTTTCTTGCTGCAGTTGTCCCACCTGATGACGACTGCTTGTGTTGCGATCGAAACGTCGTGGTTTATTTTATTTTATTTCTACCTACGTGACTTTACCGAAAGAACCAAATAGCATGGATTCCTGCAGTCACGAAAGCTTAAAATCAAGAGAGATTAGCACGTTAATGGGAGATTAGAACGTTAATGGGAGATCGCAGAGCCGCAACCAAGAGGTGGGCGCGCGAAGTGGTTTGCACCACCAATTCGTGTGAGCAAGGTCTCTGTTTCCAGCTGTGTATCCTGAAGACGACCGCTTGTGTTGCGATCGAAACGTCGTAGTTTGTTGTAATTTTTTGTTATTTTCTTTGAACCTATCTACGTGACTTTACCGAAAGACCCCAAGAATATGAATTGCTGCAGTCACGAAAGCTTTAAGTCAAGATTACATTTTTACTTTTGGCATCATTTAATTAAACAACTCCGAATCGCGGTACCGAGAATTTAATCAGAGTACAGCTCTTTAAATGTGTGCACTTCTGCTGTTTGGCCCACAGTCAAAATTCAGAGCAACTGTTTGGGGGCCGTCCACAAATGACGTCATGCACGGGGGGGGGGGTCAGACATTTGTGACGATGTGTGACGAGGGGGGGGAGGTTTGAGAAATGTGACGTCACATCAAAATGCGCAACTTTAAATAAATATAGACAACACGTTCTACTTAATTAAATAGACGTTTTAATAAATGTTTTCTCCTACAACATCAGAGTGCAGCGCCACATTAAACACGCACTTCAATGACAATAGTTTAAAGCGATTTGAAGCATGTTTTATTTTTTTTTGGGGGGGGGGCAGAGTTTTGTGACGTCATATTTGAGGTGGGGCCTGACTTTTTGTGACGCCGTGTGACGAGAGGGGGGGGGTCAAAATCGTCCAAAATCGCGTGACGTCATTTATGGACGGCGGCCCCTTGGCGAATTGCAGGGTTTTCGTGATTAACCCTGAGACACCCACAGGGCATAGCCCAGCTGTTCTCGACCTGTGATGGGGGTGGGACGGGTTCAGGGCGTAGGCCGCAGCATGGATACCGTGCCGGACAAATGTTGAATGTGCATTGGGACAGTCAGTGCCACCTTGTGGCACCAAAACACTCACGCACGGCTGGAGACAAAGACCTTACGAACACAAGAAAAGCACTCATACACAACATAAAACAAGCGTCTTACTAATACAAACAAACACCACGCCGATACACAGCTGGATACAGAGGCCTTGCTCACACAAGACACAGCCATACTCACCATTCAACAATTACCTTGATTTGAAGCTTTCGTGACTGCAGGAATCCATACTTTTTGGTTCTTTCGGTAAAGTCACGTAGATAGAAAAATGAAATAAATCACGACATTTCGGGCGCAACACAAGCGTCCATCATTACGTCGTGATTAATTGTGTTTGATACCCACGTGACTTTACCGAAAGAACCAAAGAGTAAAAATTGCCTTACTACGTTGAACGTCTTTCGCACCGCACGTAGCCAACCCGCAAGTCGGAGGTGCAATCATGTGTGATAGCCAGCTCGCTTCTGACAAAGAGCTCTGAAGCTCAGCGGGCCTTACCTGGAAAAGTAAAAAATAGTTAATAGTTAAAATCTTGATTTAAAGCTTTTGTGACTGCAGGGATTCATATTCTTGGTTCTTTCGGTAAAGTCACGTAGAAGGGAAATAATTAAATAAAATTAATATAAAACAATAACAATTCTTATTGTTTAATAAAAATAATTATTGTTTTATATTAATATTATTGTATTATTTCCCTTCTACGTGACTTTACCGAAAGAACCAAAAAAAGTTAATAGTTGAGTTCATAGATTCCATTCCACCTTCCGGCACGGCATTTGCAGTAGAGGTAAATATTCCCATATCGCTCCACCACTGTCCGCCCAGCAGTATAAATTGGCTGCGTGTGTGGTTGGATAATAATGTGTGGGTGGGCCCACTTCTTCCGACACGGCTGGTCACTCGTGGAAGAGTAGACCAAATACACCCCCCCCCCCCCCCCGAGAGATCGCTCGAGTGGCGGCCCTTCCGCCAGCAGTGGCATGAGCAAGAAATGTGCGGCTCTGCATCGCCACGAAACGAGGTGGGAACACTGAGACGAAGCCGCGTCGAATCGTCATCAAATGGAACTACTCGGGGTTGAGACTCGTTACGTCGCTAACTTCCAAAGCCGTTCTGCAAGCTGCAACATTCTGATCTGAGAAGCGAATACCGGAGAAATTTCGATTTAAAGCTTTCGTGACTGCAGGGATTCATCTTCTTGGTTCTTTCGGTAAAGTCACGTAGAAGGGAAATAATAAAATAACCTGAGGACGGCTGCTTGCGTTGTGGCCGAAACGTCGTGAGAATAATTTTATTATGTTTTATTTGTATTATTTTATTACCCTTCTACGTGACTTTACCGAAAGAACAAAGAAGATGAATACCGGAGACTCAAGCTCGTCTACGCATCATAACACGCGCTCGCAATCGCGTTACATTTCGACCGATACGCCAAGGAAGAGTTGGAGAAGTGGGCACAGCGTTGAGCAGCGTGCGGCCTGAACCCAGCGAGCTGAGTTCGATTCCTGGCCAGTGCCGAGTGTTATACGAACCGGTCCTCGGTGCGTCCCTTCACCAACTTGCACTGACCAGTGTGGCCGAAGCGTGCTCGTGCAACCACCGCGACCAACGTGGAATGGCAGAGGCCTCTCGGAGTGGTGCAGTGGCAACATTCGTGCCTCGCAGCAGGAAGCGCCTGGGTTCGAATTCAGAGTTCCGACTCGGGTGGCTTGCTGCGTGGAGTTCGTTTGTTTCTACCCCCTTTGTTCTGCACGGGTTTCCTCGGGGTTCTTCCTGTAATGGATGAACACGTACGATGCCTCGATCCAGGGCCCTCCCGACAAATACTGTTGAATCATGATTTGAGGCTTTCGTGACTGCAGGAATCCATACTCTTTTGTTCTTTCGGTAAAGTCACGTAGGTAGAAAAATAAAATAGAATAGAGCACGACGTTTCGATCGCAACGCAAGCACTCTTCATCAGGCCTGACTATTGCTTGCGTTGCGATCGAAACGTCGTGATCTATTATTTTTTCTACCTACGTGACTTTACAGAAAGAACCAACGAGTATAAATACTGTTGAGTTCATAGTATTGTTTTCCTGGGTTAATAAATAATTAGTATTATTATATAACGATGCATTCAGTTTCATTATTGTGTGTTTTTTTTACAGGAGCCAGGGTACAGAGTGCGAGCAACAACAAAACACGGAAGGGGCGCAGAATGACAACGCATTCAGTTGCGAAGCTTCGATAAAGTTTGTTCCTTACCCAGTGCCCTCTACCCATCTATTGGCCCTTCACCTGACCCATTGGCCCAAGAGCTTCGTGATGCCGGACGTCTCCGCCGAGGTTTAGCAATGCACACACACTGCCATAGCTTTACGTTGGGGCGTAGAATTATGATGCACATTTTTTTTTCTCAAAGCAACATCTTTAGACATTTTCATTTACCAAATAATTGCAGGATGTGAGCCCGACTCGCTGGGGAGACGTCGTGACGTTCGCGCATTAAACGGTGGCTGCCCGCGTACGGTATGCACGATCCGACTTTATAAACCTTGTTACGTGTCTGAGTAATGACTCACACATGGACTGGAGGATGACTGGCCATTAAAATAAAAAAGAGAGAAGGGCAACGGTGATTTCTTTGCCACAAGATAAAATTATAATCGTTGCCATGTGCACAATCCCCCTCCTGTTTAATTGAAGTCTGGATATTGTGTTCTGTCGGCTGTCAAAATGCCACCCAAAACAGGGGCGGTGTGTGGATGGGGGGGGGTGGTGCGCGCGACTGTTTTGCCACGGTTTGGGTGAATGATCGTGGCAGCCCACGGCTAGAAGCCGCTCCGGAGAGCGTGGCAATCCCATCCCACAAATAAATGTGACGCAGTCCCCGAAGCACCGGCGTCTCGCAGCGCCGCACAGAACTCACCGATCGACGCCGATTCTTTTGGGCTCTCCGCGACGAATGTTTCCGTAGAATTTTGATTGAAAGTAAAAAAAAAACGCAGGATGATGAGACGGTTGAGCAAAGGTTGTCCATTGCAAAGTTACATTTTTTTCAAGGATTTCACAGCAATGCAGAGTTGTCGTGACTAACCCGCTGGCTGACCGGTACGGTGAAGTATGGTCAAACGACAACACAGATGACCGCTGCGGTCATCATGAGGTGGCGTCATGCAGCAGGGGATTGACAAAAAACGCCGTACAGAATTATGATGAAAATAAATTATTCAAAAATGTATTTTCTTCGGACTGTGACAGTCATGTTTGTGTTGTGTGACAATACTTCAACCACGCCGGTCAGTGCAGGTTTATGTAACAGTTGACACTTTAGTAAAAAAAATGACATTTGCAGACATCATCGACCAATACTACACTTTCAACCAAAGTGCAATAGTTCAGGTTTGAGTCCAATCACACGGCACAACCCTAACCACAAGAGATTGCCTCTCTGCAAACAGGACACGTGATGTTACTTTCCTCTCCCCCGACCTCAAGCAGCATGCTCATCACCGCTACCGCCCTGCACCTTTGCTCCCTGCGACAAGGGATGTCTTCATCAGACCGTGACGACAGACACGTCTCCCCGTAGGGTGACGGCTGTGTGGATGTCTGCACGTGGGCGTCAGGTCCACGACGTCTTCGACGGGATCCTTCGAGCTGCCCCGCGCACGCCGACCCACGCCGCCCATCCGGGGCGGTGAGTCGAGCGGTGCATCGATCTTCGTTGGGCACCGCCGATCGTTTCAAAGCCAGCAGCGTTCGTTACAGCGTGTGCTCATTCTCTCACTGTGTGTGTGTTCTTCTCTATTTAAAGACAAAAGGTTTCCTTTTTTTGGGGGGGGGGAGGTGGAAGGGGGAGGGGAGGTGGCTGTGTCAAACAAATGCCATACATCTGGATGAGCGGCAGATAACAGGCCCTGTAGGTTGACGGAATGAACCCACACCGATGTGCGAACTTGTGCCCACGGCGACCAACTCTGACCCCAATCAAAGGCAAACCATTTCGAGACGACGAATCTCGCAAGTCGCCGACAACTGCTTCTGGCCAGACCATCTGACTCTGGTCGGTGAGATGGTCTGGCCCTATGGGAGAGCGGTGGGGGGGGCAGGAGCTGTGTTAGTGTGTTCATGGCCTTTGTCTGGAAATCCGCTGCTAAGTGAAAGAGGAACTCGGTCCCTTGGTCAGCAGTCATCGCAGACCGTTGCAGCTCGCCACGGCTCACAAGGTCGGAGGCCAAGAGGCTCGCGGAGACGGACGGACGGACGGGCTGGGGACAGCTACTACATATGTAGTAGCTACATATGTAGTAGCTACATATGTAGTAGCTACATATGTAGTAGCTACATATGTAGTAGCTACATATGTAGTAGCTACATATGTAGTAGCTACATATGTAGTAGCTACATATGTAGTAGCTACATATGTAGTAGCTACATATGTAATAGCTACGGACCCCGCACTTTCAAGGGCCCTGCGCTAAATGCTTTCAAGCTATCAATTCCGGTTCAGTGATTCTGCACTTGCTCTATTACTATAGTACTATACCGCCTTCAACTTTTACGAACGACTGGGTGTTTAAGGTTAGCGATTTGTCGTATTATCCAGCTGTATAGCAAATGAAAAAAATACAATTACTTTACTATGCAAGTCAAACAAAATTTGTTTGAATATTAAGTGTTTTTTTTATTTAGGGCCCCCTTTATAACATATATGCTCCAGGCTCAACACTCGCTTGATCCGGCACTGGCTGTGTGTGGGGGGGGGGGGGGGGTGTTGGACGTTGGCAATGGACGGGAGGCCGTCGAGCACCGGTACTGTGCGTTACCTCGCGCGTCGATGTCAACGAGGTTCATGTTGGCGAGCACCTATGAAGGACACCGCTTGCGAGCGAGACATAGGTGAGGCCAGCCCTCTATTGGGCCTCCTCTGTTGCCGACGTGCTGATGTTGACCACGCCACTGCCCCAGGTACTCGCGTAGCAGGCTGAGTCAACCGAGGAGAGGTCAAGGGCAGGTTCGCATGTCAATTACAACATTCCATTCTTGACGTAGACTTTTTATTTCTGAGTGGCAGAGGTTAGCTTTTTTCTCTTTCTTTCTGCTGCATGGCGAAGGTCATTGTGTAATTGAAGTCCCACAAAATATCCCGCTAAAAAGATGTTTTTATTTTTTTTGTGGTGCAAGAGCGCACGTGGGAAAATAACGGTGTGCAACAATTGCCATCGGCCGTGTGGCTCATTGGTGGAGCGAGCGAGTTCAAATCTCGGGTTTCGGTGTTGACTGTTCAGGTCTGACTCGTCAAATAACAATGGTTTCCTTTTAAATGTTCAACTGGCAGCTAAGATAACTGAAGTCAATATTTTTCTTCTCTTGCCAGGTGGCTCTTGCAGTGAGCCAGACAGATTTGGTTTGTGAACTGGGGATGAGGCATTGTGGCAGTTAACCTCTCAGTGGCAGATTGGGGGCCTCGGTAGTTCAGCTCGAGAGCGACCTCCTTGCCATCGGAAGGTTCTGAGTTCAAATTCTATTTAGGAATAAACTTTTTTTAAATGGTACCAGCTAAGGCCCACTGTGCTGTCGCATAGCTCTTTTTAAGAAGTGACCTGGCCACAAATGATAGCTCAACGAAGTGGCTTATCATGTAGAAATTCATAGCAGACAAATACTCTAAGCGCATGTTAATTTTAAATGTGGAGGGAAACATTGGAGGATGCAGAGAAAAATCCACATGACCACGGGGAGAAAGACATGCAAACTCTAAATATACAGGCAGCGTCAAGGTCGGGTTCGAACCCACAACCTCCTGTATTCCTGGCGAGTTAGTTAACATCTCGCCACCGAGGCACCATCAGTAGTTTAGCTGTAGAGCGAGCTCCTTGCAAACGGAAGCTTTTGATTTCAAATCCTATGAACTATAAACATTTTTATTTTATCTTACCAGGTAAGGCCCAATTTTTCAGAAGCGACTTTTACACAAATGATAGCTCAACGAAGTGGCTTATCATCACGTGGAAATGTATAGCAGCCAAATGCTCTAAACGCGTGATGTTAATTTTAAATGTGGAGGGAACAACCAGAGGACCCGGAGAAAAATCCACGCTACCACGGGGAGAACACGCAAACTCCAAATATACCGGCGTCAGGGTCGGGATCAAACCCACGACCTCCTGTATACCTGGCGAGGTAGTTAACATCTCACCACCATGGCGCCCTAAATTGTAGTTTGGGGGTGACTTAGCTGATCATCCAACAGGGGTCGATAAAATAAACACCGTTCAACACGTAGCTTTTCGCGACCAATATCATCCATAATAGGTTTGTTCGGTTATATCGCGTAAATATTCGACGCGATCGTAAATATAGGTTTAATATTTACGCGATCTAACCCAAACAAACCTATATTATGGAAAATAAATACCATTTATGGGGAAGTCAACAGTGGCTATTTTTATGGATAGACTCCGAAGAGAGGAATGTGGAATTCCCACCATTGTGGCAGGGCGCTGTAAACAGCTGATGAGCGCCACCTCAATGCTTGTGTGAGCAGGAAATGACTTTGACTTGACGCTCAACTGAAGTTCCGCCAAATCGCGATAATTCCACAAAAATATGTTTATTGATCCAAGAGCATATGTGGCAAAATAAACAGTGTACAACAGCCGTGCACACGGCGACAGATTTGCAATGCAATGTACACCTATAAGGTCATGACAAACGCCACCTTTATCTTTAACCGATGCATAAATCCAACGTTACTACGATACATACTCGATGCCCTACATTTTAATAGACGTACGCATTTTTTTTTTAGTGGTGGTATAATATAAATTAACAGTAGAAAAGAGTGATTTACAAGAACAAAACACGTACCGCTTTCACGCATTCTTGTTTTGGTTTTCAAGATTAATGTACTTGCCCGGGCTTTTGCGACCGGTCAGAACACGTGCACTTGCTTAGCTTCGGGTCGGATTAATTACACAGACAGACGAGACAATATCAAAGCTATACTCTTTGGTTCTTTCGGTAAAGTCACGTAGATATTATATATTTTGTCTATCCACGTAACTTTACCGAATGAACCAAGGAGTATGAATTCCTGCAGTCACGAAAGCCTCAAATCGAGATTAATATCAAAGCTATAACACACGATTATTATTAGAGCAGTCGGTGGCGTCTCGATGTCACTGCTGGGGGAGGGCCTCGTGAGTTGAGGCGCGTTGGTCGCCATGTGGCGATGACGTTCCATGATTAAAACACGTTGCCCTGCGTTTTGTGAATAGAATTAGATCTTTGAAAAATATCTATGGGACATTTTAGTTGTTGTTGTTACCGGTATCAAAGTATTAAAAATGAGAATACAGGTGTTTCCCCTTTATGGCAATAAATCAGGCAGTAAAATGTTCAAACCCCAAATAGATTCCATTTTCTTCTTGGTTCTTTCGGTAAAGTCACGTAGAAGGGAAATAATAAAATAATACAAATAAAACATAATAAAATAATATAATAACATATTTTATTATGTTATATTTATTTTATTTTATTATTTCCCTTCTACGTGACTTTACCGAAAGAACCAAAAAGATGAATCCGTGCAGTCACGAAAGCTTGAAATCGAAATTTAGATTCCTTTTGCAAGGAATCATGCTTTGCATTAACCACACAGAGTGCTTGTGTTGTGTTTGTATGTTCACCACAATAACGTGCGGCTAATGCGAACTTGACTCCTTGCAAAATTAATCTATTTGGTGTTTGAACATCTTAACACCTGTTTTGTTTTGCCAGAAAGGGTAAAACTTAAGCATATGTGTCGTTTAAAAATTGTATCTTATTTCCAAACAGATATTTTTTTTCCCCGTGTGAAATACTCTACATATAATCAAAGCTCTAAATACATCGTTATAATTCCCCAATGAAACCTGCTTGCTTCCCTGCATGACAACTGAAAGGAAACCTAGACTCATGGAGTTGTTCATTGGTTGTTTTCTTGAGTTGCAACGATTGCGGCGATTACGTAACACGTGGCAGACTCGTGCTGAGTTGAAACACTTCCGAAAACGTCTTTTAATTTCACCGTGCGTGCGTGCAAAGCCACGAAAGCGATGCAATAAAAAAAACATCGTACAATCGCGAAAACTGGTATCGTACCATGCACAATGACATCACGACAACAGCATTCACAACCCAGCTGGTATGTCAGGTTATTGTGCAGCTTGTTATGGTAAGTGCCTCTTGTGAAGCTGCCCTTTTTGCCTTCCTTGAAGCATTGACGGTTGAAAAATAAATCACTGAAAGCCTTAGAGAATCAAACAGAAATCCGGGTCCCACACACACGTCGGAGATGAATTTTGCAATGGAATTGCTCTCGAAATCGCGCGACTTCGTCATCATCATCATCACCTGCTATTGCGTTGTCCACATCCGAGCGATGAGTTGGCGCAGCAAGGAAACTCAACCGCGTGCTGTGTTCGGGATTGTGACGACACAGTGCCGAGTAGATCGAGGCATTAGAGTGAAGTTCATCCCGACTGTAAGCAACCAGTTGCAGAGACGTCCACATATATAGGCGATGCAGTTGCATGCAACTAAGTTGCACAACCGAGGCGTGTACCGGGCGTGAGTGTTAGAATGTGCCAGAACTCTGGACTCTGAACAGAAACGGTCAAACGTAACGAAGTTGCCTTTGATCATCACTGCAGCTAAGGTGACTGGAAATGTTGCATGGACGTTGCTATGAAATTTAATTTCGTTCGGCAAGGTGGGCTATGGGGCGTGAGCTGGTGTGCACAAGCATCAAGTGTCCTTACTTCAAGCAGTGACTCCCTTAAGAATATATATTTAAAAAAATATCATCTGAACCTCAACAAGTCTGTCAATACAAACTGCCCCGAAAAGAAAACCGTCAATATAATCGGTGACATTTCTGGAAATGACTCTTTTTCATATATGATAGTTGCCTGTTTTTTTCTATACATGCATATTATTCCCTTTCAGGGTAGTGTTATCGGCGAATGTTTTGAGATTCCGTGAAGTATATGATCATGTGACTTAAACAAAACTGGTTTTTGTTTTACCAGGTAAGGCCCACTGAGCTATTTAGCTCTTTGTCAGAAGCGGCCTGGTTACAAATGAAAGCTCAACGAAGTGGCTTGTCACGTGGAAATGTTTCGCCGGCAAATACTCTGAATGCAGGTTTCTAAATGTGGTGGGAAAAATCGGAGGAACCAGAGAAAAATCCACGCGGTCACGGGGAGGGAGAGAGACACGCAGACTCCAAATATACACAGACTTCAGGGTCGGGATCGAATCTACGACCTCCTGCATACCTGGCGAGGGAGTTAACATCTTGCCACCGGCAGCACCCATGGGAAAGACCGCGTGCCTTGATCACGTGTTCACGCCCGTCATAACACAAACAAACAAAGTCACTCGACTGTTTTTTTTTGTTATGCCACAGGCGGTTTGTAGGGGAAATTCCACATTTTTTGTTCAATCTACGTGTCGAAAATTATTTGTTATGGTAATGTTCACAAATAATTCACAAATAAGTAATCTGTTAACAGAGAAAAGGATTGTCGAAGTCTACAGTCACAACAATTACCATTTATGATTTAAAATTAACCTTCACGATTCATAAGATATTACATCAGGAATTTTTCAACATCGTTGTCTTAATCTTATATCAGAAGGAATCTGTTTTACAACAAATGGCCTAGTGTCCATCACGTATAAAGAAAGCCAATAACTTGGAGTCATAACCTGCTTTTTATTTAATGTGAAACACGCAAACGTTGTGATTGCCGAGCTCATTATGACATTAATCTGCCCGACTTCCATTCATGTGAACTGCAGCATTTTATTTTCGGGGAAGGTGACGTGATCGATGACAGTTGTAATTGGGAGTACACAATAATAATAATAAAATCTCGCTCCCTGGACAACTTCAATTACAGCATAATTGTGGCGTTTTCTGACAACGCGCCACGTGCACTGTTTAAAGTTGCAGATGTATTAATTACCGGCTGTCTGCTTGCAGGCCAACGACTGAAACGTAGCGGAAGCCAACTGTTTTTGGCCGAGGGCGACGGGACAGCCTCGCCGAATGGGGGTCATATTTATGACACGTTAATCAAAAAGCAAGACCTGCAAAGCCGCCTTGCACTTTTTCCTCGGGATGGATGGTCTGAGTGAACGATAAAAAAGGAAAATACAAACAAAACAAGAGGTGACGGCGGGAGACTTCGAAGTTCGACGGCACGCTCGCCGGCGAGACCTTTGGAGGGCTGCGTTCTCGACCCTCGTTCGTCACCTCTCAAGCAACACCGTCGGCCCACGTTGCAAAAGCGATCGCACGGGACGAGGGGTTTGTGGATCTGCGTTTGTGCCCGCGAGCGGTGATCAGTGGGTAAGTGTAGCGGTAAGCGCCGCGCTCCGCTAACAACCCGGCGGCCCGAGTTCGATTCCCGCTCGCGGCCAACAGCCAGGGACGATTATATGAACCGTTCCCGGGCCTCCCCTAGGTCGACTCAGCATCGAATGAGTACCTAGTGTGGTGTGTAAACATCGCCACTAGGGAGACAAAGGCGGTCGGGCGTGGTGCTGGCCACCCACCCCCTCGTGTGCCGTGCCGGCTTTCATAGGTGCTTGCTAGCAGCACTTGCCCCTACAGTCTGCCAAGGCTACGCGGGGGATCTTTGTGTCTACAAGGGTGAATTAATGCAACACCAGGACACAAGTAGTGACAGACACCGCAAGTCCCATCACACGTGCCGATGTTGTCGTTTTGCTGTGGGCGGCAACCTTATTTTGCGTACCGAGTATTTACAAATTTGTAGGAGAGAGAAAAACAAATAAACAGACCGGGCAGAATTCACACCCGAGTCCACTTCGTCAAAACTTGTTCTATGTTACTGGCCCATCCACATGCTCGTCTTTGTCATACGTTTAAATGAATAAAAACCAACACCCAAACACAACAAATTTCTCCCCCGGAGCTCCTCCACAGCAGATGTACAAATCTGTCCATGGTGGAGGCGTCTCGGGCACCTTCGACCCCTTTTAAATAACGCGACGGATGTCACCACCCTCACCATCAAGTGTCCTTCCGACCTTTCACCTCCGACACTCGGCTCACTCCTACAACCACCGCCACCGCCGCCACGACCTCCCGGCCCTCACTTCCCACCACCTTTCCGGCCCTTCACTTGCACACGAACCTGTCCACGACCGACGTGCACTTCTTGCACTTGACGTAGCAGCACCAGTGGAACTTGCAGTTGCAGCGCTCCACCACGGTCGCCTTGAAGTGGTCGTAGCCGCGGCCGCAGCACATGAGCTCGCAGCCGTCCATGCCCTCCGACGTCTTGTTGCACGAGCGGCCGATCGTGCCCAGCGAGCCCGTCGTCTCGTTGCGCACGCAGTAGTCCGGGCTCGCGTCCAGGTACACGAGATCGCCGGCCGACGGGGGGCTGAACTTGCGGTTGGCCGGCTCGAGCTTGGCGCGCCGGCTGGCCCGCGCCGCCGACGCGCTGTCGTACTTCTCCTTGAGGAACTTGCCCACCTTGCGGAAGTCGGCGAGCTGCAGCCAGCACGTCTTGAGCGAGCACGAGCCCGACACGCCGTGGCACTTGCACGCCACGTCCGCCAGCCCGTACACCGCCTGGTGCAGTCGCGCGCAAAATCCACAGCGCCGCCAACGACGCCGCCCAAGGTCGCCGGCGATCGGCGAACGGCAACAAAAAAAACGGGGAAAAGCGACGGATCAGGGTTGTGCGTTTGCAGGGCGCTTACTCCGATCAGCACCGTGTTGAACTTCTTTCGCGCCGTACGTAGCCAACCGAGCTGGCCGGCGGTGCGCTTGGCCGCGTACGCTGCGAAAGGCGTTCAACGCACGCACACACGACGCGGCATCGCTTGCATGCCGCAGCAACTCAGAAGCGCCCTGCATCGACATCTCGTGCCGACCGCTGCACCGCTCTGCAGCCGCAGTCGACCCCGGCCCATTGGCAGCTGTCCCTGTGCGGCAGGGCAGCGATGTTGCGGCGTGAGGGATTTATTTTTCCGAATGAAGCTGAAGGCTCAACAACATCCCCTGCTTGAGGCTCCGTGTGTTACACGGAGCAAATTGCTCGGATTGACAAAAGCAGACCGCGTGGTTAAGAATGTTGTTTGGCGTTTAATGTTTGTTTAATGTTTGTTTAAAGTTTGTTTAACAGCCGAGTGCCGGGCGATGCACCCCCGTTTAGACAAGGGCGCGGCTACTGCGCGTTGCATTGCGGGGGAAGTTCCGTGGTTCCTGACGCACGGTTCAGATCATTTGAAGCCACGGCGGACCGCGTGGTGGGTACCCGCCGGTACACCCGTGACGTGCACCATTCGGAGAAATCAGCCTATGAGCGCAAGCGACTCCCCGCACCTCTGGTGAGACGCAGACATACAGGCGGGCTCTGTGATACAGAGAGACACCATCACAGAGCCCGCGTGTCTCTCTGATACAGAAAGACACGCGGACTCTGTGATGAAGAGAGACAGGCGGTCTCTCGGTATCGT
>NC_136146.1:35000-217500 GCF_965212315.1 Lampetra planeri | reverse complement strand
GTGTGTTCTCAATAACCCCTTTTTGCCCATTCCGTTTATCTTCCCGATCCGGTTTCGATGACGTACATGTATGTGTACGTCATGGGAATGGAACCGGAAGAAAAAGTTAAGTAACTTTATCGGTACAGAGGCTCTCACAAGGCCATGCGGGAGGGCATGTGGCACAGTTTGGCACAAGCTATCGTAGAGTGCGGTCGTGTCGCTACAGTTAACTGCGGTGAGTAACAATGTCTTTACAAACAGCGGCGTTGCTCCTCTCCAAATAAAATTACCGCTCGCGCATTCCGCAACTTGAACTTGTCTGGGAACGGGAAAGGGTTAATAGCAATGCCTTGGGGGTACCCCTTGTGTCAGCTGTCCCTATGCGGCACGAGCTGACACCAGCACCGGTCTGAAAGTGGGCGACAACCCGCCAGGAGGAGACGATGTCGCTTTTGGTTGTTCCAATTTAAATCATTGGCTATTTTTTTTTTGACAAATACATAGACCGTGACGCCGGCACACGAGGGCACCTCTTTTTTTTGTATTTAATAACATCACGGGGATCTTTAAAGTCCACTGCGATACCACCCTGATGATTACAGCAGTATTGATCAGGGCGGCCCCTGGGCTCAGCTCGCACACCTCTGCCACAGCGGCAGACGGGCTCACGCTCCGCAAGCCTCTTAATCCACCCACTATGTTTTCTGGGCACCCAATCGATATGTGGATGCTCCCGTCATCTGCAAATGTATTTTCCCCGACTGAACGCTGTTTGTACATGGAAGTCAGCTGGAAGCAGTCTCTCTCTCTCTCACACACAAGTGCTCAGCTCATCCGATTAAAAAATAAAGGTATAAAGGTGCAGCCCTGCAATCACTTCCTTAAAGCCACTGCTGGTGGAAGGGTTTTCATTAGAGAGAACTTAATAGACCCCCCCACCTCTAGAGGTCATCACATGAACCTTTAGACCACTGAAGCATCCCATACACATCTACTGCACACACCTTGAATCCAAAGTTTATTATCTGAGTGTTTCGTGCAAGCTAAATAAAAAAGGAACCAATTTTTATTTTACCAGGTAAGGCCCACTGAGCAGCGTAGCGCTTTTTTCAGAAGCGACCTGGCCACAAATGATAGCTCAACAAAGTGGCTTATTACGTGGAAATGTATAGCAGCCAAATACTCTAAACGTGTGATGTTGATTATAAATGTGGAAAGAAAAATCCACACGACCACGGCGAAAGAGACACTGCAAACTCCAAATATACAGCAGGTGTCAGGGTCGGGATCAAATCCACGACCTCTTGGATAACAGGTGAGCTAATTAACATCTCGCTTTCATGGCACCCCTGATGAAGTACCCCCCATATATCCTGTCTGCGATCAGGTGCGCTTGCTGCCATCGCTCACCACCACTCGCTGGCGTCGACGTGTCTCTGCCAACCGAGAGACGAGAGGGCAGCAGAGAGGAGCAACGCAGGGAGTAGGGCCATGGCACTGTGCGGCCACCGCGTTGGGCCCTGGGACCTCTCTTTGGGCCCCACCCCCCGGGGCTGGCTGAAGAGTCAAGGCACAGGGGAGGCTCCTCCGCTCGTCTTCCTCCTCACACTATTGTAGAACCCCGCCGCAGTTTCGACCTGAAAATCACAAAGTGTTAAACAACAGCAACAGCAACGAGGCAGCTTGCATTGAAAGGCATGCATGCCTCCTCCGCTCCTCCTTCTCACCGCTCCCTCTATTGTCTTTCCTTTGACCTGAAGTTTTTCCTCTCTTATCCGTTCAGGTGCCGACATGAAAGTGCAGCGCGCACACCGCTCGCGGCCCCCACTTGCGTGGGGTAGTGAGCCCAATCCCCCCCCCCCCTTCTCCTCCTAAACCCAGGAGCACAGAGATGGGGCGACGAGAATGTCTGCAGGGTTTCCAGTTCCCGCTCCCTGCGTCGCGTTTTGCGCTCTATACTGGGCTTCTCATTGAAATAGAGTCAGAAAGTTGAAATCATTTTTTACGGAGGTGGCTGAGTGGTTTAGGGCGGGGGGGGGGGGTGAGACACAGAGATCTTGGGTTCGAGTTCGGAATTGAGCGATCTGCGATGAAAGTGGCATTCGGGTCGAGCGAGTCGACGGTTTCGAAACAGTCACCGATGACCGCACAGGGAGAAGAAAATCAACCGTCGTGTTAAATCGGGGGTGTGAATTCATTTGGCCTACTCTAGATGTGTATATATAAAATGTTCAATCTTGACTTAAAGCTTTCGTGACTGCAGGAATTCATATTCTTTGTGTCTTTCGGTAAAGTCACGTAGATAGAAGCGTCGTAGTTTTTTGTTCATTTTATTTCTATTAATTTGAACCTATCTACGTTACTTTACCGAAAGACCCAAAGAATATAAAATGTTCAGTTTCATTGCAACATAACACGCGATATTTTTCAATCCAATCAACACGTGAAAAAAAAGTTTGTGCCTGTTTAAGGCTCGATAATTGTATTGTAATCAAACTAACGCCGAATTTCTGTGGCGTATTTTTCTCTCCGCCGCTGTTCCCCAACACAACGCAGCGAGGGCACTGCTGGCTTGCAAGGGTTTCCAGATTGAAATTTCTTCATCACTTGACACGATACCGATAGCGCAATCGCAACACGGTTAGGAAAAGACAAGCGAAATCTTACAACAAAAAAATCACGTAGTTCAATCAAGGTTGTACGTATCTATGTTGAACTTCTTTTGCACCGCACAAAGCCGACCGTGATAATCGGAGGTGCGACCGTGCTCATCGTGGTATCAAGTATCAAGTTAGCACAGCGGAGAGTCTAGAGGTCTCCGGTTTGATCACCAGATGCAGAGGTTGAATCTAGGGTGCAAGTTTATTTTTAAATCACCTCCCGTGCCTCTGTCCACTCAGCAGTATAACACCGGTACACACCACAGTCAAGTAGCGGGTCGCCGTGCTGCAGAAAAACGTGTGAGTACTCCCTCCCTCTTCTAAGACATTTCGGCAATATGGAAGAGTAGGCCAAATACCCTATCGAGGGGTTCCATAGAGCTTTTCTTAGAGGAGGCCCCTCCATGAGCAGTGGCGTGAGCAAGCAATTGCAGGGCTGCACCTTTTCCTCCAGTCCAAAAGAGGACACGTGATTACAAAACTCGCCGTTTTACCCTCGTGTATGCGAGCCACGAAGATGCTAAGTCCACCACAAGCAAATGCTGGAATTCATGGGTTGAGTGCATGGACATGGATAGCAGCTGGAATCGCCCTTTAAACTTAGGCCGCCATGCGCAATCCACTTCTGGATGAAGGCCTCCCAAACCGTCTTTATTTCTCACAGCTCTGCGATGTAACAATCCACGATGAGCCAATTTCATTGCTCCATCTCGCACTCGGATGTCCTCTCAGACGTACGCTGCATAGCCATTAGACCCTTGTTTATCCGATATGATCGACTGTAATGGTTTACGTTTGTTGACAAGCACGTTCGGTCGTTCAGTTGTTTCCGTTAATTTTGAATTACACCGTGAGCCAATAAGCTCTTAGATCGTGTTTATTGCTGCAGGTTTGCGGTGCGTTTTGGGTCAATGCCATGCTTACGCTCGCATTGAATTTGCTCTGACTGTTAATAGAACGGAACCCTGGCGATACAACGGAATACATAGTCTGCAAAGATTTTAAGTTAGAAGGCAGATCGTCCGGAGTTCAGAGCTCCTTCCTTCAGTAGCGAAGGACATCACTGCATGAGCTTCGTAAATAACAGTGTACCATTTTCTTGGTTCTAAAGTCACGTAGAAGGGAAATAATAAAATAATTCTCACGACGTTTCGGCCACAACGCAAGCATGCGTTGTGGCCGAAACGTCGTGAGAATGATTTTATTATGTTTTATTTTTATTATTTTATTATTTCCCTTCTACGTGACTTTACCGAAATAACCAAGAAGATGAATCCCTGCAGTCACGAAAGCTTTAAATCGAAACAGTGTACCAATGTTAATAATAATAATGTTAATAATGCAACAGATTATTGTGCATTGTTTGGTATGTGTTTACACATATCCTTAGACAACGACAACAAATCATCAGCCAAAACAACATCAAACAATGGCAATGCATTGATTTTTCGAAGTGAAAACAACTAAATATAAATGGAAAAATTCCCACGTAAACACACAGCCAACAAAATTAAATAATCGATCGCATTATTGCTATTATTATCATTGACATTGGCATTGCCTTTTGACATTGAATAACAAAAAAACACACAACCAAAACAAATTCCCGCATACCATACACACACGCACACAATTGGGTACATTTGCATCTTTCTCGCAATAAATGAACGTCAATAACACGACGATGAACACAGTGGGATAAGTCGGAGCAATTATTTCTCTGACAAAGACAACGTCACGGCGATCCTCCTCAGCTCACATTTACCATCGAATTCAATTCCTTCCGCAAGAAGGCAGTTGGCCAGGCAGAGACCGCGTCCCACGTACCTCGAACACTGCAGGACCTGCGACTTGTCGCACCACGTTGAGGCACCGGCTAAGCTTTCACCATCGGCCACAAACCAAATTTAAAAAATAAAACTGAAACGAATCACGGACGGTCACTTGCAGCGCTCGCTGAAATAGCTGCGCGTGGCTCTGCCGCCAACAAACTTGCAGGGATAGTGGCGAAACAAAACAAGGGGCGGCCAGTTTAAATACCGCAACACCCCGCCGGTTTGCATTTGGGAGAATAACCCAAACAGTCGGCTGCAAACCAACTTGCAGCCATGAAACTGTTTCAAAGGGGGAACGGATAAATACGCGTCTAATGTCTCACAATGCTGCTGTCTGTACCTCTGAACAGACACGCAAACACCCACACACACACCGACTGGCCACTAATAGCTGTGACTGGCCATGAGTGTGACAAACTTCTAAAGGATATGCTTTGGGGTATGTGCTAACCTTACTTTCGCAGGGCGTAAACACGCCACAAGATTTACAACTACCGGCTCAATTTGCGAGCCGCAGCGTGCATACCGCGCTCCCATTATTCAATGTTCCGGCACCGCTGCTCCCTGAACCATGCACCCTCTGCATTTGACCTCTGTTGCAACGCGATCCATTGAGACTTCCTGTTGTAGTCATTGTAATGATGGCAATGACAATGGCCATCATTTAAAAAAAATCCTCGAAGAAACTGAAATTCACGCTAAACATGTGTGTCAAAGGTGATGGGCAAAGGTGCAAGCTCTGCAATATCTTGCTTACGCCACTGATGGTGGAAGGGCCTCCACCCCAGGGAACTTTAGACACCCCCTCTCAATGGGGTTTTGGCCTACTTTTCACTCCGGCCTCGTTGAGAGTAGCCACATGAAATACCACACTTTGACCCCTATGTCTCCACACACGATATCCAAATTGACTAACTATAAACAAAACCACAAGCTATTTTTTTTATTTTACCAGGTACGGCCCACTGAACTATGATTTATTTTTCATAAGCTACCTGGCCAACAAATGATAGCTCAACAAAGTGGCTTATCACGTGGAAATGTATAGTGGCCAAATAACCCACGGATCACGTGCGTACGAACTGACCTCATTGCTCCATCTCCTCGGCAGATGTACGTCCTTTCAGGCTGGTCCAATTAATTGGCTGGACTTTCACTGGAACGTGCGCTTGGAACAATTTTCGGTTCGAGAAAAAAGTTGTCAAAGCCATCGACTCTTGATGAAGTTCTGGCATAGAGAGATGGACGGGCGACTCGGGGAGCTAATGCCGTGTCAGAGCGGGCGAGCCGTTACCGCTGGCTGGGAGCCTGAGTTTGAATCCGGGTTGCAGCCACCGCTTGTGATTGAACCCAGTTCTCAGGTTTCGCGAGTTGATGGTCTCAGCCTGGTCACCAATGACCACACCGTAAAACTCAAATATATGAGGCTACATTAATTTGTTTTAAACTTAATTTTGGACAATTCGAGCTTTGAGGATTACACATTTTATTCGATTGACGTTTTTGAAAAATGAAAAAATATACTCATATATAAGGGTGAAGTTATTCCAATAAATTTAAGTTACGTAATTTAGTGTCCTTCATTTACCCAGGAAATCTACACTAATACAGGGTCCTGTATTATACAAATTTTCCCAAGCCCATGATCATCATTTGGTATGTGGTAGCAACCTGGAGAACCCGGAGAAATCCAGCACATACGAGGTGGATAACACCCAGAGCACTGCACAGATGGATTTATCTTTTGACCACGGGGCAGCTCATAAGGCTTGAGAGTTTCACATTCGTTCACCTATCCGTGTGATCCAACCATCAACCCCCGTCATGCGACATGCGCCACCACGCCTGGCTAACGCGGATTTTAGTACCATTTTATATATTTTTTTAAACGTCATTGTGGGGGCCTGCAAGCTCAGTTATTGTCGCCGGTGAATGAGAGAGAGAGGGGATGGGGCGACCCAATGCCGAAATATTTAATTTCACTCTCCGAGCCACAAGGTGGCACTGCGAATGCTCTCGTTCCAAGCCGCCTTCTTTCTGCACCACTGGTGCCCTGATAATTCGGCGTCGTTTGTGAACATTCGTTACACCGAACAAGGAGAGGGGATAGACGCGCAGATAGCGCAGGGAAGCACACATTTTTTTTTTTCAAATCACTGTTCTTAAGCGGAGTCTTTAGATATCAAATGCAGAATAACCAACGTCGTTCACGAGGCGGGGAGTGGAATTTCACCAACCCACACTCACCAATGTGGTGAAGTATGGTCAAACACGTTTTATAGCTGGCAAGGCACGACGGGAGGCCTTAATTCAGCAGGGGATTGACAAGAGTTGTAATTCTTGCATTTTTTTTTCAATAATAACAATAATAAAAAAAAACATTGTTCAGGCCTCGGTCAATCCACCGCTGGATGAAGGTCGTTCCACAGCGTTGTATATCATTGGACCAGCTTTACCAGACTTCACGGTGGCTCCCAGGACCGGTTCAGATACCCCTTGCCACCGAAGTGATCAACTCAGGTCACCGGGTTGGTAGCACAGTTGTGCCAACCACCGCACCCACCACTTCACCCCGTATATACACGCGCAAAGGAAGAGCACTTACGAAATAAAAAAAATCAAGAGATTTCAAATATCTTGTTGCTCCCTTCGCTCGGCGTAAAATAGCCGACGGACAATTTACGAGCGCTGTGTGTCGAATCACCAACAAGACCAAGCAGGCAGACAGCAAAGGCTGAGCTCGTGCAGTCGCGGAAACAAAGGCAACGTAACAACCTTCGGCAAAAGCCACATTTATCAAGCGGCAAATCCATCAGCGCTTGTGGCAACAGCAAACATCCTGCAGGAGTGCAGTGTCCACAACAAAATGCCAATCGGTTGATGGAAGGGGGGCAATGAAAACCGGGACATGCGGTCAATTATATATGAAACAAAAAAGGCAAATTCAGACCAAACTCGTGAACGCACGTACGTATGTTGAACTTCTTTCGCGCCGTACGTAGCCACCCATGCTAATCGGAGATTGCGCGGAAACCCAACAGCAATCCTTACACGACCGTTGTGTTCTCCAGATTGTAAGTTTCACCTCCCCTCCCCCCCTGGTGCTTTAAAGCTAAAGTTTTGGTGGATGCGTCATGATGATGATCCGGTAGCTGTGTGCCCGTGCGCGCGTGACCGGATTTTGTTAATAATTTTCTTGAAATTGGACACAAAGTTTGGGGTGGGTCTTGATTTGCGGACCGCTCCTACCATCTGCGGAATATTGTGGATAGTTCAGTCATTTATTAACTTGTCTCCGCCAGTGATTAAATTAATAGTCATGATTCCAGTGGCTTCAGGGAGTCACGCTAAGCTATTGCACACAACATATGTGAATCGCAAAGCATTTGATTCCAACGCAAGCCATCTGTTGCATGCATGATGAGATTAAAAACAATCCATGTTAATTATCACACGTATTGTTACAACGTTATTGTGTAACAATGTGTAAATGTGTCAAAAGAATGTGTGAGCTACTTAAAATATTGTATTTAAATATTTTATGTCATGGTGTCCAAAGATTTAGAGGCTTACTTTAAATTATATTTTACGGTACTTCAAGGCAGTGCGGAAAATCTATTGTTGCACCATACAGAAATTCTGCTTCGTCTATTGCACCCCCCACCTTCACCAACCAACAATGGCCAGTGTGGTGAAGTATGGTTAAAATAACTCGCACGGTGTGGGAAGGCCCCAGATCAGCAGTGGATTGACAAACATACACACACAGTATATAATAACGTCTAATTCAGCTTATATATATTGCGGCATGCATGCCAATTACTAAACAAAATGAACATCTTATAAAAAAGTATAAGAACACCACAGAAGAATAAAACAGAGACCCCTGGAGTACAAAATCAGCTGAGAGCACATTAATGCAAACCATTACAACGCCACTGTATAGTGATGTGTACATATTTAGTTGTTATAGCAGACGCAATTAATGAACTAAAATGTGCGCCAGATGGTTTTTTTTATGTCGTCAAGATGTCTTGCAGACTTACAGCCTTGACTTTAAAAGGTACTTTGTGGTACTGACATACTGCTCGCGTAAAAACAAGAAAGTATTCAGATCAGTTTAGTTTCGTAAAGTGCATGGTGATGTAAGTACTGTAAATTGATTTCCTTCAGAACTTATCCCAGTGACTCGTGCATCTTTCAAAGCGGCAAGAGAAAGATGTAAGGAATGCATTTAAAGTGATCGTCAAACGTTTAATAGCTCCACACTACAGCCACCCGGGTTCCAGGAACATGCTGTTACAATTTAAATGTACGTTTTAAAAGCTAAAGTTTATTTTGACTTATGCTGCTGCAACTGTTAAGTCTAGAGTTTCAGAGTAGAATTATTGCCTGATTTTTTTCCCCCCTTAGCTCTGTCTAAAAATAAAAAATATTACATTGGAGCAAAATTGAGTCTCGAGTTTTTGGTGTGATGTGAATATCTGTATACGCTTGTGTATTACTGTTGTTATTATTATTTCACTGCAGATGTATTTATTCATTTGACTGTTTTTTTCCAAAACGAATATTTAAATTGCATTGTTTTGAATACAAAACAAAATGCGGTTGATCTAAATACACACACACACATACAGGGACAGCACACTATAAAACTCTGTACAGAATAGTACAAAACAGTGGCAAATATGTGATACCAAAATATATTTATTGCCCCATAAATCATATCCCGGTTTTACTTTTAAACTGAAGACAATTTTAATTACATGTTTTTCCCTCGCAATGTTTTTGCTATTTTGCGAGCAGCGTACTGTCATGCGCTGTGCTTTCTCAGAGCAGTGCATCACTCTGTGTGTTAGAGCATAGCCCATGGAACCAGACATCACAGAACTACTTCTGACATGCCTTCAGCAGACCTTGTTTTTGTCCCCACAGGTTCATTGCATGGCGTTCGAACATATATATGTAATGCTTAGAAAAGGACGTTATTTAAATTAAGTGTAAAATCAAGTTTAATAGGATGTTATTGTGCAGTCACTGATAACTAGGGGCACCACGGTGGCGAAATGTTAACTTCCTCGCCTGGTATACAGGAGGTCGTGGGTTAGATCCCGACCCTGATGCCTGGTGCTGTATATTGGAGTTTGTGTGTCCCTCTCTCATCATCATCACGGCGGCTTGGAGATGTTAACTACCTCGCCTGGTATGCAGGAGGTCGTGGGTAAGATCCCGACCCTGATGCCTGCTGCTGCTGTATATTTGGAGTTTGCGTGTCCCTCTCTCATCATCATCATGGTGGCTAGGAGATGTTAACTACCTCGCCTGGTGTACAGGAGGTCGCAGGTTAGATCCCGACCCTGACGCCTGCTGCTGCTGTATATTTGGAGTTTGCGTGTCCCTCTCTCATCATCATCACGGCGGCTTGGAGATGTTAACTACCTCGCCTGGTGTACAGGAGGTCGCAGGTTAGATCCCGACCCTGACGCCTGCTGCTGCTGTATAGTTGGAGTTTGCGTGTCTCACTCTCATCATCATCATGGTGGCTAGGAGATGTTAACTACCTCGCCTGGTGTACAGGAGGTCGCAGGTTAGATCCCGACCCTGACGCCCGCTGCTGCTGCTGCTGTGTGTTTGCGTGTCTCTCTTAGTGGCCGCGTGGATTTTTCTCTGAGTCCTCTGGTTGTTCCCTCCACGTCTAGAATCGACGTCACGTGTTTAGAGTGCTTTGGGTGCTATAAATGTCCACGTGATAAGCCACTTCGTTGTGCCAGGTCGCTTCTGAAAAAATAACTATATAGCTAAGTGAACCTTACCTGGTAAAATAAAAAAAACAACAGTTTAGTTTAACTAGGCTGAGATAAGCAACTAAATCGACTTGAGAACATGGTTTATTCACGGGCAAACGGCACCGGGTTCGAACCCAGGACATCAGAGGTCCTGGCTCGATGCGCCTTATTCCATAGCCATGTAACAACCACTCCCCCCTGCACATTCTTGAATGCATCAACATTGGCAGGATTGCATCGGCAGTGGTGCACAAGCACAAATACAATTCACGACGTGCATCAATACACTGCCTGGTGGGTTTTCAGTCAAGATGTGATAATTTCACATTTCTTTTAAATGAGTGAATGCAGAGTCAGTTTACTTTGGAATAATTTGTTTGCTCATTAATTTATATTCATGGAAAACTCTTAATGTTGGACAAACGGTTTCAAATTGTTACCTTTTTTATACTGATAATTTTCTCAAAGCCCTACAGAGTCGATCTTCAACCTCGAGTCAATCTTTCTGCCCCTCTGTCTGCTCTGAAGACGAACCATTGCCTGAAACGTCAGCCCATCCAACACTTTTTTGTAACATTAAAAGGCATTTTGTGACGAATGGGAGAAGTGCTTTCGATCCATTCTCAAATGTACCAATAGTGCATCAAAATAAATGAAGAACAGCGTCTGACGCTGCCTCCCCGACAGACCTGGTCTTCACCTGAGAACGGCTTCTTACGTTGTGGCCGAAACGTCGTGAGAATTATTTTATTGTTTTATTTTTATTATTTTATTATTTCCCTTCTACGTGACTTCACCGAAAGAACCAAGAAGATGAATCCCTGCAGTCACGAAAGAAGCTTTAAATCGAAATTCAACTCTCCTCATTGACAAAGGCAAACTTTACCTGCTGCGATCGTTGTCGTTCTGCTACTCGTGCGAGACGTGCGTGCACAGCCCTTGACCACTCCACTGCTGCATTGCGGCCTACTTACCGCCCTCGCTGCCCGTGGTGGTTATTTGACCAAAGTTCACGACGCGTATCGGCGTGGGTCGACGTAGGTGGTGGAGGACCATAGACACGGGAGACAGAGTACAATACAACAATTGATGTTGCTTCACTCTCCTCTGCTGGCCTATGGCGACCCATTATGTAAGTGGTGGAGGCCCATCCCAAGCACTATCTGGGCTCAAACCCTGACACAGCTGTCGGGCTCCGGAGAGACGGGGGGCGCGCGGTGTGTGTGTGCATTGAACGTGGAGTGCTTGTCTGCCCAATGCAAACGTGTTGTGCTTAGTGCAGTGGTTCTTCTTCTTCTTAACCTGGGGGTGCACGCAACACCCATAGGGGGTGCGAGACACGGCCAGATGTTTTTAGGAGGTAAATAATCAAAAACACAAATTAAGCACGTTCAGTTATGTGTTTATTAACATTATATATGTTGACTTAAAACTTTCGTGACTGCAGGAATTCATATTCTTTGGGTCTTTCGGTAAAGTCACGTAGATAGGTTCAAAGTAAATAACAAAAAACTACTAAAAACTACGGCGTTTCGATCGCAACACAAGCGGTCGTCTCCAGGAACCTATCTACGTGACTTTACCGAAAAACCCAAATAATGTAACATTATATATATTTAACAATCGAGGTTGCAAAGGGGTACAAGGCTGCAAGTAAAGGTTCAGAACCACTGGCGTAATGAATCAGACATTTGTACACAAATACAAATATCCCCCGTATAGTCTGAACAGACTGTGGGGGAAAGTGTTATTTGCGAGCACCTATGAAGGCCGGCACAGCACACGAGGGGGTGGGTGGCCAACACCACGCCTGGCCGCCTTTGTCTCCCCAGTGATGATGTTTACTACACACCGCACCAGGTACTCATTTGAGGCTGAGTCGACCTAGGGGACGCCCATGACCGGCGCAGACAATCGTCACCGGTCTTGGCCGTGAACGGGAATCGAAATCGGGGCGCCGGCCCGCTCAGACAATGAACGCTCATCCATAATAGAGGTTTTTTGGGGGGGGGGGGGAGGAGGGGGGTTAGATCGCGTAAATATATAAATGTGTCGTTAAACCCGCCACCACCCGACACAGCCAACCAATGGAGGGTTGTAACGTAAACAGAAGCGTGCCAACGCTCAGTGACCGAACGCGAACCAGCAGGCGGCGGTGTGCAATGTTTTCTCACGCCACCTCGTGCCAGCAAATTGGTGTTGGTGGGGGCATTGTGTCGGGGAAGAATTTGCGACGTCTGACACCACTTTTGCGAGCGCAGTTGGCTGGAACCAACGACCTAAAAATAAAATTTCGATTAGCAGGGCCGCGGCCTGACATCGTTGACGAGTGACGGCCGATAGTAGGCTCCTGCACCGACCAGAAGTGGTGAAGTATGGTCAAACACGTCCTTATGACCAACGCGGCATGAGAGGAGGCACCTCCGTTTTCGAGCAGTGGATTGATAGCGGTATTTTTAAACGGTGTTACCGTAGTCTCCAGAATATAAGACCCTCCTGGTAAGTAAATTCCCGGTGTCAATAAAGTTCTACAAAGCTGGTCTCTCTCACACAAAGACAAAGATCCCCTGTATAGCCTTAACAGACTGTAGGGCCAAGTGCTGTTAGCGAGCACCTATAAAGGCCGGCACGGCACACGAGGTGGTGGGTGGCCAACAGCACGCCCGGCCGCCTTTGTCTCCCTAGCGGCGATGTTTACACATCGCACCAGGTACTCATTTGAGGCTGAGTCGACCTAGGGGATGCCCAGAACTGGTTCAGATAATCGCCACTAGTGTTGGCCGTGAGCGGGAATCGAACCCGAAAATACGGGGGGAAACGTGAGCCTTACAATCTAGAGAATGTTTTTGGAAGGCCAAGAATATACACTCGCACACATCCAGCACACACCTCGCCACTTGCTCGACACGCAGGACTCTCTCCTAAATTAGAAGTAAATTAGAATAAAAACGTGAGTAATGTCCTGTTCTTCAGAGTAACGATAAGAGTGCAATAATATTATAATGATAATATGCTGACATAATTGCATTAAAATATGTGCATGCACCATAATCATTCAAGATTGATTTTAAAAATATGTTAATCGAGAAATATTCTTGTTACAATGTTGTTCTTAAAATGTCCCATGGTTGTAAGTGTTCATTGCATGTAACATCTCTCTGTCTTCTCTCTATCGGCTATGAAGAAGGGCTGTTGCCTGAAACGTCACCTATTATGTGCATTTTTTGTTTATTTTAAGATCATAGTGTTATTATTGACGGACGTGTTGGGAGTTTTTTGTTATTATGAATCGTACTAAATGTATTCAGTTTATAAAAATGAAACCTACCAAACACTTGCATAACCATACATATCGTACCGTGTAAGAGACCAGCATATCATTGAATAGCATGAATTGGTGCAAACATCATATATGTGAATGACATGTAACATGTACAGTATGCATACCTGTCAACCCATATAGTTTACCCGTATTCTTGTACAGGGAAATTGAGTTTCCAGGCCCATATGGCGTACGGCCCTTTCAATACGGGCAACATTTTTTCGACTTTCTTTCATTTCTCCCTCGTGATGGGACTTTGTAGGATGAACGTTGGGATTTATAAGGGCACGGGTTGACCAATAAAGTCTGCATTGGTGTGTAATGAGGTAGGCGCTGGTAAGGGGTCGACAGTTACGAGTATATATTGTATATCAAATAAATAATAATAATATTTGGCTGAGACACCTTTATCTAGCAGTCGGTTTGTCATGGCTAAAGATGATGATGTTGGAGGACTAATCCATATTAAACCACTACATTCGCCTGGTGACTTCGCAGCCCATCACGCCCTATAGCCACGCTGTGGCCTGCGACAGCTGTACACAACACAATACAATTAGCGGAGTGTTAATAAATACCTTGCATCGATAAAGGTCGCGGCAATCAACCGGCTTTGCCTTCGGGGTATTTGATATAAAAAAAAATTGAGGCAGATCAATTTGTCATTGATTAAACCGGGGCACAGGCCGGCGAATTCCTCAATCAAGGTCACAAGGTCACGCGCGCGCTAGGGATGAATTTATTGAGCCGGCATCCCCCATCTGTGGTTCGCCGTTAATTAATACGTCAATTGCTGAGTAAAGAAGGGTGACTTTCACTGACACTTTAACTTCAGCCGGGTGCCAAGTCAGCAAAGCGAGATGTATGAGCGAACATCGCCACGGCATCACGAGGCGACTGAACTCATCCTACATTGGAGGCACGCGTACGCCGACCCGGGTTCGGTTTCTGGCTGAGGCTAGCCTCGGTGGGGCGTGATCATCCAACCCGGTTCTGTGCGCGATCCTTAACCACTGACCCGCACTGACCAGCGTGGTGAAGTATGGTCAGGAATCCACCCACAAGCTACACGGTGCAGAGAGGGCATTCATCCAGCAGTAGATTGACCGAGAGATGTAGGCCTATGTTGCCATATTATATGATGAATAATTAATATGTATAACAGATGCATAAAATGCATCTAAATAAGTGTGAAGTATCCCATTACGAATGTGCACTCATTTGTCATTGGAGGACGCTCACATACGAACGATGTACCCTTCATCACAGTATATTATGTACTCAATTCAACGATATATCCACGTTATGTATGCTGTGTATACATTCCCAATCATCCCATATTACCGCGTGGGATATGTTGGATGCAATTTAATGTATTGTTCATTGTCTGCATACAGTACTAAAAAGAGAATATGATTTAGTAAATTATTTTTAAAGTTTGAAGTTTTTCGTGACTGCAAGGGTCCATACTCTGTTTTTTTCGGTAAAGTCACGTAGGTAAAAAAATAAAATAACAATAAATTAAATCACGACGTTTCGGAGGCAACACAGGCTTCCGTCTTCCACCTGAAGACGGAAGCTTTAATGTCTGCTGCTGCTGTGTCCTCTACAGCACTTTGGCATCATTGATTAAAAGCGCTATATAAATTTAAATATGTGCGTATTATTCACTTATAATTATGTTAAAAGAATGCCGTCGTATGAATGTAGAGCACTCGCATGTAACTGCACAGAATTACATTCAACTTGCATTTCATTGAATGTAAAATAGCATCTATACCCTGGGTACATTAACATTGCTCACACCGCACACATTCAGCTACATGCAAAGATCCCCCGTGTAGCCTTAACAGACTGTTGGGGAAAGTGCTGTTAGCGAGCACCTATGAAGGACAGAACGGTACACGAGGAGGTCAGTGGCCAGCACCACGCCTGACCGCCTTTGTCTTCCTATTGGCGATGTTTACACAAAAGGTACTCATTTGAGGCTGAGTCGACCTAGGGGAGGCCCAGGACCGGATCGAATAATCGTCACCGGCGTTGACCGTGAGCAGGAATCAAACTCGGGTCGCCGGGTTCATAGCGCAGCGCGCTGACCACTACGCTACTGCTGCCCACAAATTGCACCCATTAATACAATGTAAGAGGCCCTTCGTTAATCCACTGCTGGATGAAGGCCTCGCCACGCCGTGTTGATCATAATAGGGGTTGTTTGACCATACTTCAAAACAACAGTTAGTACCGGTTGGTAAAGAGGGGGGGGGGGGCATGGCTCGTTCAGATATCACTCGCCACTCTTGTTACATGCGTCCTGGACTCGAACTAAGGCCCTCCGAGTTACAGAGCACTGCGCGCTAATCATTGCGCCACCGCTCCCGAAACTATGGACTTCTGAAAACGTCGCCTTTAATCAGCACGCATTGCTTGTTAAACAAAGCGCGTTTAACAACATACAAAAAAAACCGCGTCAAAATCGTCAACAACAGCGCCATTACGAAGGGTCGTTGCCCGAAACGTCGCCTACAATCAGTGCATTTGCTGTGTCCCGTTGAAATGACCAAAGCACACGTCCTGCAATGCAAACACGTGCAACGCTCGCTCACAACGGCGCAACGAGTGCAGAGCCAGACAGACCCCCTTGAAGATGTTGTGACCGTCCAAAAGGGGTTTTTTGGCTAAAGTTTAATTCCTCCATCCCTAAACAAATTTGTCGCCCACTAGGATTATCCCTTTTAAGTGGGATTAAGCAGTTACAAACAAACAGCACTCCAGAAACACAAACCACTCTCCGGGTCGCGCACGCAACCGTCGCCTTCCTGCGTTCGCGTTCGGGACGTTGAACATGCCCGTTCAATAAATCACAGGCAGGCGTACCATCGAATGGCCCGCCTATATGGGCTACAAACATCACACGGCTGTCGGCGCAAGCGATGTTAGCGAGCGCCTATTATGAGGATTGGGGGAAGGCGTGGCCAGCGGCACGCGCGGCCGTCTTTGTGTCCCCAGCGATGATGTTCACACAGAGGCGCCAGGCACTACTCATTCAAGGGGTTAATAGACCGACCTGAGGCTGAGTCGAACGTGTTCAGCAGATAACATCACTCGCCACTGATGTTAGCCGTGGCCGGGAATCGAACTCGTGTTGTTCGGGGATTCGTAGCGGCAGCGGGATAATCGCTGCCCCACCGCTCCCTATCTAACACACGCACGCTATCTAGTATTATATATATACACACACACGTAGCATTGCACATGCACACGTGTATAGAATCTCACGTAACAAAAACGTGTTTCATGTGTCTTACCTTCAAAAGGGGTAGCTTATGTCCCCTCAAGATACAAATGAAAGCACGGCACTTCCCAACTTTATATCACAGGCACGACGCGCGGCGGTCTCCTCCTCCTCCTCGTCGTCGCACCAGGAGACGAAAGTCACCCTTGGAGCACGCCTCGTCAGAAAATGGCATCACTCGTGCAACACAACGCCAGTAAATCACGGATCAGCGGCGAGCAGCTCCTTCGGAATATTCCAGCGCGCGTGCTGTGCGTTCGCTCGCTCTGACAATGAACGCGGTTCAAGGCGGCCTGTTGTTCCGCTTCGAAGTTCTGTAAAAGCCAAGTTGGTCCGCTGTCCACTTCGGTTGGCCAAGTTGGTCCGCTTTCAAAGTTCAGTGACTGGGCAGCAGCAGCTGCTGCTGCGAGACGATGGCAAGAGGCTGGTTTATTAATGTTCCACAATAGCGCAGTTGTTGTTGTTCTCCCTCTTTCGTCTCCTCCTCCTTCTTTTTAGCCCCTCTTCCAAAGTCCAAAACCGCGCTCCAATCGCTCCGAAATCGCGCTCCACGCGTGTCCGGCCCGGCTCGCTGCTGGACACGCACACACACACAGAGAGTCGAAGAGGGAGAAGACAAAAAAAACCCCAACCCACTTATATAAATAAATATATGAGCCGGCTTCCAGGGGTGAACACAAAAATCCAACCCCCCTCTCTCCCCTCTCCCTTATTAGCGTCTTACACCACGGCAGCGTCTACAATCCACCACCACCACGCACGGCAGCATTGCCTCCCTAAGGATGCTGGACTCACAACTACGCAGGCGCCGACTTTGTGCGAGAAGTTAGTGTTGTTGTAAATGTAGTCCATTACAATGACAACGGCGCTTCCTATCCGTGGCGAGCTGTGGGGGCAAGGATGGGTGGGTGGGTTGGAATGGAGACCCGCAGTTGCGGATCTTGTTTATCCGTGCGTTTACTGGCGAGTTAAAAAGTTACAATCGCGGATAGTAGAAAGAAGGCCCCCGTTTTTACAAAACTGGATATGGAAAAATAACCACGCGTATAATTCAGAGCTGTCTGTATGAGGTTTCACAGACAACAATGCTTCTGTAGAATTCTACCTTGTTTTAATCATGATTAATGTGTGATTATTTATTCTTCTTCTCCTACTCCTTTGTTTGAACACGTGGAAGGAGTTGTTGGATTGTTAAACATGTCGAGTATCCAATGTCCACGCAAGAACGAAGCACAAACCACGACATCCCGAGGAGAGCGAGCGACTTTACCCCCCCCTACCCGCCAAGCTTTATGGGTGAAACGTGAAATCGACTGCCTGCCAGAGGCATGCGAAGCAAGAAGCTTTAGGGCCTTCGGACAACTCAAAGGACCCTGGATTCGTGACCAAAACTGGAGGTTGAACCCAAGGCCGTAATTAAAATATATATTGGAGGGAACACATCCCTCCCCCCAAATATTAAAATATGCTCAAAATCCCCCCCCCCCTAATATATTGCTATAAAATGGATTTATGTTCATAAGATTGTGGTTATGGTTGTACTTTATTAATCCCTAATCTCTGCCACTACATACATTTAAACAAGAAAAGGTAAAAAAGAAAAAAACAGAGCAATGTAATACAATACACTATTAGACATCATTGTAAAAAAAAAAAGTCCATCCCATGTGTTAGTGAATGTTTTAATATTTTAGGCAGGAAATTCGTTTTCAAATTTCGATTTTTTTTTCTGGGGGGGGGAGGGGCTCCCAGACCCCCTGGAAGATTTGGTCCCCCCCAATGTTGACTCCATGGCTACGGCATTGGTTGAACCAAATCCATTTGAAATCCTTATACGCACACGTGACCAAGGTGATTAACATTTCTTTAGACATGTTTTTTGTGTTTAGTTCGTTGTCACCCCCCCCTTCCCCTGCTCGCCTGCACCTCCGATTAGCACGGTTGGCGACATACGGTGCGAAAAAAGTTCAACTTACCTACATACAATTGATCTCTCTCATCTCTGATCAGGTCTGATCTCGTTTTCGCTCATCACATTACATGCCAAGCAATTTAAAAAAAATCTGAACTTACATCTCTATCTGTTGTCTATAGGATGTTATACATTGAAAAGGACCCACACACCCCCAATATGATTTCTGCTTAGGTTTCCCCAATGGGTTAGCAGCGCCAAATTGCGTGCAATGTTAGTGTCTAGTTGATTATCCCAAGAGTTTTGCGACCAGTTAATTAGGGATGACGAAACTTCCTTCGCTAGGAAAGAAACTGAATAGAAATTCCTCCTCCCCCCCCCCGTCATTCTCTGCTTTGCCGTGGTTCTGCATCACAGACAGACGCACACCGCGCAATCAATTTCAACTAAGTCTGCTAACGGTAACACTAAAAAACAACAAACGCCGCTTGCAGTTTCTTGCGCGAGCGAAAAATAGTTTTACCCATGCATTTGTGTGTATGAGTAACAGCACTTGTCCCAACAACCTCCGTAGGCTGTTGTCGTCGAAGGCAATGATGCTTGCTGGGCCTCTCTTTGCTCAAGCAGGTACCTGCGTTGCAAATAACATTGCCGCATCCTTTGTTGTTGTTGTTGTTGTTATTGTTGTTGCTTAATATTCTTAGTTCTTTCGGTAAAGTCACGTAGGTAAAAAAATCAAATTAAAATTGATAAAAATAATTTTAATTTCATTTTTTTACCTACGTGACTTTACCGAAAGAACTAAGAGTATGAATCCTTGCAGTCACGAAAGCTTCAAATCTAGAATTGTTGTTGCTGCTACTGTTGTTGTTGTTGCTTAGATGCAATGCTGGTGTCAATGTACGCCCACTGGCCAATGCGGAGCAGTGGCACAGTGGTTCGAGCAACGCGTTGTTTGACAAACTGGGCGAACCCAGTTTGAATCTCGGCCACGGCTAACATTGACAGCGCGTGATAGCTGAAGCATATCTGCTCACCCCCCACACCTCCCTTCATCAACTCGCGCTGACCGGCGTGGTGAACTATGGTTAAGAAACCCCCAGGATCGATAAAGCGTGGGTAGGCCCTTCACCGAGCAGTGGATTGAACAAGGGCTGTAAAATAACAAGGACTTGTTTATGCACGCCTGACACTCGATGAGGCCCAAAAGGGTGGAATTAGTCCAGAGTTTGCTTATTTAGCTACCGCTGCATAACGTAATTCATAGCGCCAATTGACCAACGTATATTGAATGCAGAAGATGCACATTTTGCAGACATCTTTTGTCAATCCACTGCTGGATGAAGGCCTCCCGCATGCCAAGTCGACCATACTTCACCACGCTGGTCAGTGCCGGGTGGTGATGGGGGAGGGGCAGTGAAGGGCGAGTCGTGAGGGTCATTTGACCAAAGGCTCACCAGGTTGGTGAGGTTTGGTGAAGGTGGGAGGGAGCAGAGAAGTGTAAGCGCAAAAGTACAGTACAACAATCGATTTCTCTGAACGTGTCACCTTCTGCCCACCACATCGCCACGCACGCCCCATATGCTGATCTATAACAAACAACCCGCGGTGTTCAAGCATCCAAGCACTGTCCAGGCCCTTAACCAGCTTGGCTTGGGTCCTGAGATCGGGCCCGTTCTGGGCGACTTCATCACAATCTCGATGTGGACAATCTGAATGGAACATTTGTGTTCATCGTCCAGAATGTGCTTACCCGCGGCGTTCGCACAAGTATTTTTTTAAACAACCAAACGCACGTTAATTCAATTATCACTCTCCCGCCTTAAGCGTTATTATTCCCAGCAGGCTGGTCCGGGGGTAACGCGTAAAATTCAGTTTACAGAGAGCGCATTTAAGCGAAGCCAACCTAACCGACACTTAAACGTTAAGTGACACGCGCGCGCTTTATCCACCAACGTCACTCATCGTTGTAAACATCGTTGTAAAGGATGACGCAGGAGTGCACCGCTAATTGAATTTACAACTCTCACGTATTTATACATTTAGAGCGAGTGTGTGTGTGTGCTGGAGTCGGGGTGAGGCTGGAAGTTTTGGCACTTATGTGGTACAATAACAAAAACAACAACAAACCCCAGGACATATCCAGAGAAGAAGAATATCTCACAAAACTGCAAGGCTAGAGCACCTCATGTTAATGGTTGTGCAGTCTTACAATGGCGTTTAAACTGCCATTTGATCATCTGGATTCATTCTTAATAAAATAAAATAAAGTTATATCAAGTCCCTGTGGTGCATCGTGCAGTCTACAACTATTATTCAATCTCCCTGGACTCTCTAGCTCCCTGTTAGAAAGCAATGTCTTTGCCCGACCCCTTCATATATACCGTAAACATATATTTTTACTCAAAGGGGACTGTTATTGACAAAAATATAGAGTGTATTGTTGGTATATTCTTGGTTTTTCACACCTGATGATGATTGCTTGTGTTGCAGTCGAAACGTCGTGAGAATTTTATTGTTTTATATTTTTATTATTTTATTTTTATCCTTCTACGTGACTTTAACGAAAGAACCAAGAATATGAATCCCTGCAGTCACGAAAGCTTTAAATCAAAAATGTATTGTTGTTGTTTATGCTCGTGCACCAACCACTACCGACGCTGTGTCACAAACTAACGTGTAATGCACGTAAATGACTCCTTGTAAAAAAGGTGTCAGTTTTGTTGCCAGATAAAAGGGTAAAAAAACAATTATCAAGAGGATAGGTACCCTAGAGAGAAGGCATGCTTATGGCATCGGCCATTTGTGAACTTGGCTGTATGGCTGTGAACAAACAAAACGAATGAAGTTTAGAGAGGTGAATTAACAACGCGTATTTATATTCATAAATAACTAACCGATACAGTGAGGTGGCTCAGCTGTCAGAGTACTGAACCAGCAATGTAGGAGGCCTCTTGCTCAATGGGAATGTGCCAAGCGCCACAATGCAGGACCCTACCAAATGGCAACAATTTGCATGTTAATGTAAGAACGTTGAGAGGCCTCCACGGCGAGTGCGCTGAGGTGGCTATGTTCAGCATGCTCGCCGTTGAGGCATTGCTCGCAGGTGAAATGAGGTGCCCAGGGGTTTGTCTTGATCCACGACAGGCATGCCGAAATATGCCTAGTAGGCCTCACACATCTTAGCAGATGCTTCCACAGAGTACTTTTTCGCTCTCGTCTTGATGAATTGCCCGCAGACATAGCAAAATGCGTCTGCCTGATGCTTGCAGCCTCATGACGCCATCTCAGAAAAGTGCAGATATGTATCCATTTAGGCAGCTGGAACTAAACTGATCTGCTGGGCTTAAGGCCCCTGTATTTATACTACTATTTATATTACTGGAAAGTTCTAGAATGTTCTAGAAGTTACTCCAAGTTTACCCAGCACTGAATATATCAGGAATGTTCTGGAAAATAGGTACATTTCTAAATATCAATGTCCTGGTCACAAAATCAAAGTTTTTGGGGAATAATAGCCATCTTCTGTACTGTTGAAGCATAAGCAATTAGAAAATAACACTTACTACCCAGCAACAAAAAATATTGTTACACAGTGTAATCATTGAAGCCTCTCTGGATCGATTAAAGGCGTGACGTCAGTGCGCATAAACTCGACGCACCACGCACATGCACTCAAGAGAGTGTGCGGCGCCCAGCCAGACAGGAATCCACGCAGGTGATCGAGCCAGAAAACTTTTTTTTTATAATATAGCATGATGTGCAACCCCACAGTAACATACATGTGCGCGTTCTGCGAGAAAGTCGTGTTTAATGCATGGGAAGTGAACACAAAACACTGCATGTTTAGGTTCACGTGGAAGAAAAACGGAGTGTTGTGTTTGAGCAAGCCCAGGCCTCTACGGTTATGGGAGGTGTTGGTTCTAAGCTTTATCACGTAGAATTAAAGTCCGAAAAAATATAAAAATGTATTTTAAAAACACGAAGAAAGAGCACGTTTTAAGGTGCTAACATTTCAGCTCATGGACATGAAATTGCCGGCGCTGATGCAGCACTGACAGAAGAAAATCCGACAGGTTGATCTGCCTCATTGTCTATCCTTTTTTTAATTCCATTGTAAAAAAAGAAATAAAATAAATCCCATGGCCATCAAAAACAAAACGGGAAAAAAATATTGTGATCGACGCTGCAATTCATAGCTTAGTTTTCACCCGAGGCACTTTACGGAGTGCCAAAGACCAGACTAATCCACTGATATTTCCCATGATATCATCTCTGAGCATTGCCCATTGTCAACACGCACTACTGACAAAATACGGCACGGCTAAGTGAGTCTGCCACTGGTGGCAGGGCCAGGCCCCCATCCTTACAAAAACACTTGGAAGGGCTTGTGCATAAAAAACTCGAGCGATTTACAACTATGCCACAGCCTGTTAAACGATCTGGAACTGCACTAGCCAGAGATATCTGTTCGAGACTTCGCAGCGTGTGTTACATGGTGGGTGTGAGCACATGTGTTTTTCACGTAGACAGTAGGCGCGGTGAGTCTACGAATAAAGATGTAACCTATTCCCAAGCCTTACGTTCTCACTCTATATTTTCCAGATCGCTGGCTCGGTCGTCCTGGAGAACGAACTATCTGCATAAGGCACTACCACTAGAGTACAAGGTACGGCTATCTATAATAACCCTGTGTTATTGTACCATATGTTCCTTAAGTCCTACGAACAGGTTTATTCGAACAAAAATTGTTTCAAAAGATAATATTGACAAACTTATTCCTGGAGCAGTTTTCCCGACTGATTCCTATCCATCCCAATTATCCAGCTTTGATAAAAGACTGTTGGACTAAATGTTGAAGAACTCGTATTTTGATTCCCACATCCCCCCATCTCCCCCCCCCTACCCCGCCCCCCGCCAATGGAATGTTATAGGCGTGCCTCTATTGGGATATTATCATATCCCACATACACCGTTTAAGCGAAGAAGCCACGAGAGAGAGAAAGAAAAAAACAAAACAAATTTGAGCAACGTGGTGTATCAGGCACGCATTTGCTCTCACGCAGGCATGTATGCACGGTTAATGGGCCGTTTAAAGCCACAGCGGTGCATTGCACGGCAGCAAACAGAACAGCTGAACTGATGACTTTAAATTACCTGTTTTCTTTCCTCAAACAAATGCCAACGTACACACTCGCGCATTTTTGTTCTCTCTCCTCTGGCCCGCACGTCGCGTTGCACACCGTAAAAGCACAACGTGCGCGCGCACGCGCCCAGCTCGGTCTCATAGGCACACTTTGTTAAATTTATAATTTTCTATGAATGCTAAAATTGTGTTTCTTTAAATCTTCTACTCAAATGATGATTTACACAGGAAACCCTCGCTGGTGTCTAGAAGTGGATGTGATTTGTTTTTTTATCGCGGTTTGCCGAGCGTAGGCTTTAAAGGCCCACAATGCCGAGCGGGCAGGCACACACATCACTGTTGAAGTTGCAGTCGATGCCAGGGGATACGTGTCTTGCATTGAGCAATGGTTGCAAAAACTTGCCATGCATTACAAGTGTTACACCTTGCTTTTAAGACGGCGAGACGAAACTGCTTGCATGTTACGCTCACAAAACATATTGGCCGATTTTAGCAGCAATACAAGAAAGGTAATGACTGTACAGAATAGTCAATATTTTTGGCAACTTACCGATTTGCGTCAGATCCTACTTTGAGGGCCACATTCAATGGCAAGCAATAAAAGGGGGCGAACGTTACAGAAATATTAGAAACACACTCAGCAGCTGCACTTTGGACACCGATCACCATCATCTTTTATTGAGGGTGAGAGGTTCAACAACCAGAGCCGGGGGCTTAATGTGACAGACAATGGAAATACATCTTCCAAGTTCAAATGCTGCGTGATAGAAAGCAATGATGGATTTCATAAACAGATGGGCCAATATTCCCAATTGTTTATACTTCATGGTGAAACACAGTTTATTCAACACAGAAGTGAAAAAAAACCATAATACATTTTATATTAACAAAATAAAAATTCCATGTTGGGGGAGAAAAAAAATATACAGCTCCTCTCTCCGTCACGATTCTTCCGCCAAACATCACTTTCGTGGATTAGCGGGCGTTTAAGATTGCGCCAAGGAATGTTAAATATAAGCACTGCTGCGTGCACTTCAGATGGGGCGTGCACGCGCGAACAAAGGTACAGGACTCAGAACAAGCACAATTAACAAACAAAAATAACTCAACACACTCTATAAACTATTTTCTTTTACAAGGGAAGGCCAACTGAGCTTCATAGCTCTGTTTCAGAAGCGACCTGGCCACAAATGATACCCCCCCCATGAAGTGGCTTATCATGTTGAAATGTGTAGCAGCCAAATACTCAAAACGCGTGTTGATTCTAAATGTGAAGGGAAAAGCCGAAGTACGCGGAAAAAAATCAATGCGGCAACGGCGAGAACATGCAAACTCGGAATCGAATCCGTGACTTGTATACCAGGCGAGGTAGTTAACATCTCACCACCGTGGCACCATAGTCAACAACACTGCCTTTTATAATAAAGGTTTTTGGGTCAGATCGCGTTATTTATAAATGTGTCGTAACACTCCACCACCCGACGCGGCCAAACAGTAAAAAATGTGTCACGTTTTTTAAAGGACAAAATAATTCACTTCTTTAGCCCACTGGTGTGTTGAAGAGAGAATCAACAGCATTTTGAAATGCCGGTGGGCTAAAGAAGTGAATTATTTTGTCCTTTGAAAAACGTGACACATTTTTTACTGTTTGGCCGTGTTGGGTGGTGGAGGGTTACGACACATTTATTAATAACGCGATCTGACCCAAAAACCTATATAATGAATAATATTTGTCGCGAAAGCCTACGTGTTAAACACTGCCTTTCGAGAAAATAATAAAAAATTGGCAACCTTTTTGGGAAATGGTCCTTCTGCATAGCACACTCAAGGAGAGGCTCACTGAATATTAGCAATGGGCAACCCTCGGAGACAAAAGTGAAAGTGATTTACTGGCCAAAGTGAGCGTTGAGATGGTGCTCATGTCTTGTTTACAAGTCTGAGCTAGTTGCGGGAATTCCATATTCCTGCGGCAGGGACGAGCGTGTTGATGAAGACAACCACTGTTTACTTCCCTGCGAGGCGGCACTCATGCTTTTATCAACCCCGAAGGATTTCGGCTCGCAAAACTTCCAGTTGCGAGCCTCCGCTTTGCTCAACGCCGAACCACCTGGCTGGATTACATCCCCAAACGAACGGTAGAATAAAGACCTCACCAGCGTGGGCAAGCGAATAACGCGACGTATCGCATTCTGGAGCCGCACGCATGCGTAAGAGCCGCGCCACTCGACGACCCCGTGACCTTCCCCACGGCCTGGGCTTGAGTTTGGCGAGAGAGTCAAATTTTTTTTTTTAGTTTTCCCGTGGCCTGGATTTAACTTGCCGCGACGAGCCAGAGGTGTGGCAGTTGCAGAGCAGAGGTCCCATCACCCCCCCCCCCCCGCAGACCCCTTGGGCCACCCTGACTGCTGCGAGAGGGTGGTGGTGGCGCCTTGACGCTTGCTGTGTCCCCCCACACACACCCCCAACCAGTGCCGGATGAAGCGAGTGCGGGGCCTGTGGAATATGTTATATAGGGGCCCTAAATAAAAAAAACATTAATATTTAAACATTGTAAAGGAATTGTATTATTTTAATTTGCTATACAGCCAGATAATACGACACATCGCTAACCTTAAACACCCAGTCGTTAGTAAAAGTTGAAGGCGGTATGGTACTATAGTAATAGAGCAAGTGCAGAATCACTGAACGGGAATTGATAGCTTGAAAGCATTTAGCGCGGGGCCCTTGAAAGTGCGGGGCCCGTAGCTATTGCACATGTAGCTACTTTTGCTACTAGGATAATCCGGCACTGCCCCCCCCTCTCCCCGCTAGCCCCCCACCAGCTCTCAGCTGTGGCAGTAATTTTAGCTATAGGCACCCGTGCATGCCGAGCAACAGCTGAGGGAAATGCCCTAAATGAGCCGTGATTTACAGCGTTGTCTGCGTGTCGTGCGCGGTGCGCTCTCTCTCGATTCCTCCTGGTTTTTTTTATCCGGAACTTTTCGATAGCCGCGCAAAACTCCTCGCCCCGCCAAGCCGTCCGCGGCGAGCCGCCCATCGCGCGTGTCGCGGCACCCGGTACCGTGAGCGTACCGCGTGCGTGCGCGCGTCGATTAATCATCGTCTCAGCGGCGGCCCCCATGATGTTTTTTTTCCTATTGGTTTTTTCGGTAAAGTCACGTAGAAAGAAAATAATAAAATAATAAAAATAAAACATAATAAAATAATTCTCACGACGTTTCGGCCACAACGCAAGCAGCCGTCCTCATTCTTCACCTGAGGACGGCTGTTTGCGTTCTGGCCGAAACGTCGTGAGAATTATTTTATTATATTTTATTTAGTTTCATCAATATTATTTAATTATTTCCCTTCTACGTGACTTTACCGAAAGAACCAAGAAGATGAATCCCTGCAGTCACGAAAGCTTTAAATCGAAATGTTTTTTTGTTCGTCTTCCCTTCGCCCCATTTAAAAAAACAGGTACAAGCTCGCAGGGGGATGCAACGCTCGGGCTCAGAAATGCTTACGGCCGCCATGCTTTCTGTTTGCGAAACGGCCCCCCCCACTGCCCCCCCCCTCTTCCTTTTCCGCCCCCCCCACTCCGCCCCCCCCTGTCATTAATCTGCTACCGGGAGTGACCGGCCCCCAGCGTTGTCCATTTCAACAGCTGTCCGCGTGTCCACGTGGTGTCTCGTTAAAGCGGAGCATTTAATGTCATTAGCAGATCGGACACACACACACACATCCACACACACTCACACACGTGTGTGAGTGTGTGTGGATGAGAATTCTCAGAAAGCCGTAAAAACGCGGGCGGCTTGGAGTTTTTTTTTGTTGAAGAGGCTAAAATAGCTGGCGTCGCTCAGAATAACGGCTTCAAAAGCAATGAGTGTATCGAGCGAGGGGAAATGTAACGGAGTACAGCAAAAACAGAATGTCAAATAACACAGCGCGACTGTGTTTATACAATTCTTTATTGGCGTTCCTATAACCCGGCAAAGATGTGCGCCGCGCGCGTGTGTGTGTGTGTGGCTTTCGCGAGTTCATTTGTCTGAGGAATTTGACACGAACCCACTGTGATCAATGAAAACATTAAAGACGTAAGGTCCCGATGCTGAAATTATGAATCGACCTAATTGCTTAAAACTGCATGGCAGCCGACGTGCTATCAAAGAACGTATTTCGTGGCTTCTTGACCTCATCTCCGTCATGTTTGGCCTTGGCCAGTCACCCGATGAGAGTGAAGCTTTTTGAGAGGCATTTAAATGAACGTAATAAAAGGGGCATTTCGCTTTGAAAGCATTCTTATCTAATGGTAAAAGTTAAAGCCCGGCAAGAGCCAAAAGACTTTAAGAGGCATTTCCCCCCCTCCCGCCACCCCCCTCCCCCTGTTCAGAATGTTTTGCTTTTGCTACAATTACGGTCGAATGCATTTTGTAAATGTAAACAAAATGAAATAAATATCACATATCAAGTCGCAAATATGAGTAAAGCAATTTTCCAGTTTCTTGTCTCTTTTGAAAAATGTTGACTTCCCCCCCCCGCCCGCCTGCCTGCCCACTAATTCGCCGCAGATAAAAATTAAACGTCAGACAATTTTGGAGAAAATGGGCAACGTCTTTTGAAACTATGTTCTTCTCCTGTAATTAGGCCACTTTACGAAAATATGTCACGGGGAACATGTTATTGATGCAAGGTTAACCACGGATACCGATGGGAAAAGATACTTGGATTGAGTCCACAACGTAGTCGATAGGCCCTTAACGAAGATCGAACCCGTAACAGGCATTTACTTTTGGCCACTTGATCGTTAACAGACACAGCGTGCTTTCGCTGATCCATGCTGCGTTCAGCCTAATTTCTAAACACAAACACACATTAATGCGCGTCAAAGAAAAACATTTTTATTATTCTACAGAATGTACTTAGGGTTGAAGAAAAAAAAAATTGCCCGTTGGTTGTTTTTTTCTTCTCCTCCAGACACTCGAAGGTGGCTTCCCAACACACAAGAAAGGCAATCGTCAAACATGCGAAGCAGTGCCCTTCCTGACGGGAAAGAAAATAACAACAACAACACAGTCTAGAATTGTTGCTTGTGGATTTGCTTTCTTATGTCAACGTTTTATTGCTTGAAGTTCATTTAAATTCCGTCCCGTGACGGGGATTGTGCCACAATTTCGTGCTAGATTTGTGGTTGTTTTTTTTGTGTGCAGGAGGAGGGGGACGTTTAAATAAACAAATTACCATGAGGACAATGACTGCGGCCAGGAGAAAAAACTAGCCGGTGCTCCACACACACACACCCGATAAGGGGTTAAACTGCGCATTCCTGCCTTTATGGCACATGACACAGATGTGTCCTGCTGCGCTGTAAAAGTGCGGCTTTTCACTCTGCCTCCTCCACGTGTCCCTGTACGAGAGAAGACACAGACCCAATGGCTGCAGTGGCTGTTTTTCATCATGGAGTTGTTTTTTTGCCTAACCGTCTCCCCGTTTTATATGTTTGGACCGCGCTCTCGTGTCACCTTTTTTTCCAGCGGAGCGCGAGTTGGCACAGTGGATGGCACAACGATAGCTGCAATGAATCTCTGAGGAGTCCCATGACGATAGCCGGCAAAACGGCGAATCGTACGGTCGTCTGCATCGCTCTTCCTGCGCAGTGAGTTAGCAGTGCCTCGTCCTCCTGTTACTGCAGGGGTACGGGTGGCTCACGCCCGTGACCCAGTGACCGAGAAATGCCAACTTTTAAAAAATATATTAATAATTCTCATTTGTATGCCATTTATTTGCCAGGGAAGGCCTGGATGGGTCTAAATATGTGTTTTTTATTCGGGAGGTTCATGCATCTGGATGTTTGGCCTATATCTTTTTGTTGTTTTGTTTGAGGTCGCGGTGCATGTCCGGTAAGCACGCACTTTTCTCTCCGATGAGTTTTTCATTCGCAGAAAGCACGAGATGTGCGGTTTTATTGCTACCCTTGGACAGTGCCAGGTTGTCCCCCCCACCCCCCCAGTCATCGGGGGGAAGGGGTGCCCACACGAAGCTTCTCGAGGCACAGAGCAGCAACGATGGCTAAACCGTACCGATGATTCCTAACAACGACGACATCGATGCGCAGTCGCCTCACCGACTTGCCGTCGCCTAAAAAGAATTACGGCCACGCTTTTGACTCCTTTTGAGCCGGTGGTCTAAAAAGCAGGGCTGTGTGCAGCGCACACGGGGGGGGGGGGTCTTTGATGTCACGCGACATGCAAACCACGAAGGGAGGAGACCAATGTCATGCAGCAAGCTGCCTTGCGTGAGTAGAGTTATTGTGGCTTTCTATTCTGCGTTTGCCATATTCCACGACGCAGTGGATTTCTGGGCCGCTTTGCAATAAAAAAAAAACAACTCTAAAAACCCAACCGGTAAAATGGCCCAAGCAAACTATTTCAGGAACAAAGTTTTGAGGCTCTGTACGAGGCTTCTCGGTAAATATCATACTATTATCGTTGTTTTTATTATTACTCCATTAGCTAAATTGCAGCAGAGGGGGGGGGGGGTGCCGAAAGATCCGCAATTGTCCTATATTTTATATATTAGTACGATGATGTGGGCCTTGCCTGATAACAAAAAAATGCTCCTGCATCTCTGCTCCCCGCCTTCAACCCGCACTGACCAGGGTGGTGAAATGTGCTTCAGATAACCTGCCCGCCACCGCCATGGCGCTGGGAGGCCCTCATCATCCAGCAGAGGATTAACAAAAAAGCACCATGGGCGCGTACATCGGCAAGGCCACCCAAGACACAACGCAGGATGCTGATGTTGAGAGACATGGTGAAGATTCAGCAAAGGTTCATACTCTTTGTTTTTTTCAGTAAAGTCACGTAGGTAAAAAATAAAATAAATGAAAACAACTCAATTAAATCACGACGTTTCGGGCGCAACACAAGCGTCCGTCATCAGGTGGGAAAGCATGGCCTACTGCTGATGCAGAGTCTGATATTATTCAGTTGTTTTCATTTATTCTATTTTTTACCTACGTGACTTTACCGAAAAACCCAAAGAGTATGAATCCTTCAAATCTAGAATTCAGCAAAGGCTCCGCGTTAAATTCAACAGAGCATGGGGCTGTTTCTCTCTCTCTATGTGTTACCTTGGGCTAAAATTAACGTCAGCGTTTCTCAAAATACTTTGAGTAATGGCAGAAAAAACTTTTAGAAATAGACGTGGATCTGATTGTTTTGCATTGCCCAACATTTCCTAGTCACTAGCAATGCAATTTTATTACTATTATTACCCTCCCTCTCCATCGTCCGTCCGCCCCTCCTGTCATCTATTAAAGGTTCTAGATTTGAAGCTTTCGTGACTGCAAGGATTCATATTCTTAGGTTTTTTCGGTAAAGTCACGTAGGAAAAAAATTAAAATTAATTAAAGTAAAAAAAAAATAAAAAATAAATCACGACGTTTCGGAGGCAACACAAACCACCGTCTTCAGGTGGAACTGTCACAGCACGATAGCTGTCGTGCTGTGACAGTTCCACCTGAAGACGGAGGCTTGTGTTGCCTCCGAAACGTCGTGATTTTTATTTTATTTTTTATTTTACTTTTATTAATTTTAATTTTTTTCCTACGTGACTTTACCGAAAAAACCTAAGAATATCTATTAAAGGTAATTTCAAGGTGAAGCTGTTCATGGTAGAAAATAAAAGAAAGCAGAAAAGTGTGCTTCGTCGTGTTTCGGTCCACGTTGCTGAGTTTCGGCAGAGTGGCGGGATGAGCCGCCCACAACTTGCGTTTAAATAGAGACCTGGTTTAAATAAACAACAACAACAACAACGAGCTCGACACGTTGCATATTACAACATGGGACCTTTTTGCCAGTATCAAAGTATGTAAAAATAAGAAGGGCCTTTACCCTTTCTGGCAATGAGACAGGTGTTAAGATGTTCAAACACCAAATAGAAACCTTTTGCAATGAATCAAGTTCGCATTAACCACACACAGAACTTGTGGTGCACATGCAAACAAAAACGTGCATTGCCTTTGTACTGGTCTGACACTGGTGAAACTAGGCCCTAAAGAAGCCTGCCTCTGGTGTAGGCCAATCAATTTATAAGACAATGCCATATATTATCACGGCATGAAGCTCACTGTGGGTAGGTTTGATGTGATCCAAGGCCAGGAATTCAACTGAGGCCACTGGACTCGTCAGTGCGGTGTGCTAACCACCGCACCGCCGCTCCCATCCCTATTGAATAGCTGGTAAAGAAATATATTAATAAATTAGAGGGCTGCGCACAGAACAATGCATTTAATTGTGCGTGTGCGTCGTAATCTTACTGAAGGGTCGCCCTATCGCTGCTCCAGCGTAGTCAACTGTCCGATTAGATCCTCAGTAAATGGATAATTAGGAGAGGCAATTATTGTGAAGTCTGAAAACAAACTGGGGGAGGGCTTTCTCCCCAGCTTGTTCCCAGACTTGCAGTCTGTTTGTGCAGAGTTTTTATTCCCTATGCCTATCTGTGTTTCTTGGGGCAGACTGATCAGATATGGGAAATGAATGACAACTGACCTCCTCTGCACCCCAACAGAAGATGCTTATCTACAAGTCCCCCCTTGTTCAAATGTCTATCTGCTGATCGCTAGAGGAGATAGTCACTCCAAACGTGCCCTTGTTGGGGAACACCGCACTAAATAATTATTACAACAATACTAACAAACACACACAGATAGGTAAACATATTCATATGATGTTGTTGTTGCTGCTGTTGTCAGCCTGTAACTTCCCACTGCCGGACAAGACTTCTCCCATTTTCTTCAATTTCATTCCATTCCTTATTTTAGTTCCCCCAGCTGCTACTGTCCAGTAGCGGCCTCCAAACTATTTTATTTCATCTCCCTTCCATCTCTTCCGCTCTCTCCCTCTGCTTCTTTTGCCTTCCCTCGGTATCCACTCTGTCATCGATAGGGTCCATCTTGCGTAAACATATTATCCGTCATCTTAATATAAACAATATTAAATACCAATACATAGATGGGGTGGAGCGATGCCGCAACGCGCTCGGAACCTGCCACCCCGAGCTCGATTACAGGCCACGGCTAACATCAGTGGTGAGTTACATCTTTAGAGGTTCCAGGCCGCATCTTGGACCGATCAGCATGGTGAAGTATGGTAAAAAAAAACATAAGCGACGCAGCAAGGGGACGCCTTCATCCAGCAGTGGATTGACAAAAGGGCTATACAAATACATAACCACATTTTCAATGCGAAACCTGTCAAAGGATAATCAAAACCTCAACTAGAGTTGTCAAAATACAAAGATAAGCGTGTTCTCCTTGGTGTTTGGACTCAGTGAATTTACGCTGCATACGTATACACCACGATAACAGTGGAGGTAAAACACAATGAAGAGACTGAACGCTGTGTATCAAAAGCACAACATGTGTCTCATCAAGCTATCAGATGGTCCAAAAAAACACAGAAGGCATTCATTGCGCGCATTGACTCTTCTCACTCAGTCGAACGGTGACGGCAAATGGGTGACCCAAGCCCAGCAATGTCCGCGCGTGCAGATAGCAGCATTCGGCTCCCTGGTTGCGTACGAGACGGATCAGCCCATAGCCAAAAATCAACAGTGATGTTTGTGGAAGGCTTGGGAGTGATGAAACGAGGATTGGAGAGGGCTCTTGGGATCTTTACGCACTGCACATCGGGACAGGAAATGTGCCATAAAATTCAAAGAATCACATTTGTTTTACTCCCACGCCGCTCCCGCCCCCCGCTGGAGGCGTCGGGACATCCCCGTATTCCCGGACAGCCTCTCAACTCTGCTCTGCTTCGCCCTGTGGAATGTGCAACGTCACACGCGAGTGGCGTGCCGACACAGACTTTGCCGTTCGCTGATGAACAAATTACTCGGGGAAAATAAATAAAATGCATGCCATTACACCGCATCGAACACAAGCTTAGAAAAAAAGTAAACCAACTAGCGTGGTCGTGTAAGTACATAGTGAGTTTGACACGCAGGTTCTCGCGACCAATATTATTATTATTATTAATGAGGTTTTTTTTTAGGTTAGATCGGGGTTTGCCCGATGATACTGGATGTGATTACCAGCGAAACGTCAGACTCAAATTGTAAACGTTGTGGATTCACTCTCCAACACACCGGTGTGCTGTACTAGTGACGAACTGGCACGTTTCGTTTACGTGACAACCCTTACTAGTTGGCTGTCGGATGGTGGCGGGTTAATGACACACATTTACACCGACTCAAAAAAACTTTTATTTTGAATAAGTGCATCGTGGTGGCGCAGTGGTTAGTGGACTGCACTGCGCTTGAGTGAGATTGCTGGCACACAAGTGAACAATGATGAGGTTACTTCCCTTAACTCACTGGCCCGCACTGACCCGGCATGGTGAGGTATGGTCAAACAACCCCCATTACTGACGCGGCATGTAGAGACTTTCATCCGGCAGTGGTTTCCCACAGGACTGCAGATTAACATTATTTATAGTGCATATAACAGGGACTAAATTTACCTTTGTCACCATTAGTATCATCATTGTTAAAACCCAGTCGTATAATATATGCACAGTACTAGTAACCCGCTTTCCATACAACTTAAACGTCACACTCAGTACGAGTCAAGATACAGTAATGGGGTTCGCTGATGATTGAGGTAAGTCTGTTTTAAAATGTTTTTCGTGAGTTTATTTTATACAACAGGCGAGAGCACTCAAAGAGGAGGCTCTAATGTGCAAGAGTGAAACGTGAACCTGGTTTAGAACTTTAGGCTTTCCTGGTCCTACTAATGAACATCTGTGATGTGAAAAGCAATGTTCGGGCATGAGTTGGAACAATTGAGTGTTTTCTGTGCGCGTATTTTGTAGTGACAGGCATAGCGCCGACTATGTTGTTAGTCGACTTTAAGCTAGAACATGATTACTATTTATATCGGTCACTCAATCATGGTCACGGCAGTGACTCAGATGTTGTGTATGTGCTCTATATCTACCCGTTTATTTAATTTCAAAATGCAGAATTGAAACTATGGCACGGTATTGGGTATTCACTCCGCATACAGCACGATAAATGTCATTCTTATCATCATCATCATCGTCATCATCATCGTCATCGTCATCATCATCATCATCGTCATCATCATCATCATCATCATCGTCATCATCATCGTCATCATCATCGTCATCATCATCATCATCATCGTCATCATCATCATCATCGTCATCATCATCGTCATCATCATCGTCATCATCATCATCATCATCGTCATCGTCATCATCATCATCATCATCGTCATCATCATCATCATCGTCATCATCATCATCATCGTCATCATCATCGTCATCATCATCATCATCATCGTCATCATCATCATCATCATCGTCATCGTCATCATCATCATCATCATCGTCATCATCATCGTCATCATCATCGTCATCATCATCGTCATCATCATCATCATCATCGTCATCGTCATCATCATCATCATCATCGTCATCATCATCGTCATCGTCATCATCATCATCATCGTCATCGTCATCATCATCATCATCGTCATCATCATCATCATCATCATCGTCATCATCATCATCATCGTCATCATCATCATCATCGTCATCATCATCATCATCGTCATCATCATCATCATCATCGTCATCATCATCATCGTCATCATCATCGTCATCATAATCATCGTCATCATCATCATCATCGTCATCATCATCATCATCGTCATCATCATCATCATCGTCATCATCATCGTCATCATCATCGTCATCATAATCATCATCATCGTCATCATCATCGTCATCATCATCGTCATCATCATCGTCATCGGACAAGGTCAAACCCATTGCTGGATGAAGACCTCCCCAAGTCGCCACGGCACCTCATCATCACGTGATGCAACAATCCACTCCGCACACGAATCGATTTTATCGCTCCATCTCCTCGGGCGTACCTCCTCTCGGACGTCTGCCACTCCGTTATCAAGGGTTTCGGCCATCGGCCCTGCGAGTGACGCATGCCTGACCGAGCTCCACTCACTGACCCTTCGTTCACGGTGTTGGATGATGTCGTTCCCAAATTCACGTGGTTCCTCTTTCTTAATTCCAAGCAATACACATATCTCCACGCTTCTTTTGGCACTTTAACACAAAACAAAAACAAATACAGACCCGGTTCTGAACGATATGTCACAGCAGGTAGTATGCACTGGTTTTTTTTGGAACAAATAAAATAAAATAATTCCATTTATACAGCGCGTTTGATCAAGGATCTCAAAGCGCTGTACAGGACACAGCAGCAGCAGACACTCAGCATAACGATAATATTATAAATACATAAAAAAAAAACATTTACTAAATGAACTAAACATTTGATTACTAATAGTACAACAAATGGCCTCAAAATGAGTTCAACGGGGGAAGTAAGCTGAATATTTAAAAAAAAGTACATAATTATCAATATTTCTGCACGTCCGGTAAGCACGGTTATCTTTGTGCGATGCGAAAGAAGTTCAACCGACACAATTTGTGTTGTCTGTTATGTATAACCAGGTCAGGAGTGCTGATTTAGACCTGCCAGACGCACAATCTGCGCCGTGAATTGGAATATTTATCAAAACCCATATCGAGGGATATTTCCATTTCAATTGCCCATTGGGGAAAAAACTAAACAGTCATCATCATCAATCATCATCTACGTGTCAAGCAACTTCCTTATGAGCTATTGGCCCTGCGGGAATACCCAGTGCATGCCTGTTAATGGCCTTAAATGTTTCTGGAGCTTACTCTGTGCCGTAGCATTTACACATTCAAAAGTGGTGTAAATAAACAAGTACATTTAGTTCCTTATCTGCCTCTATGTTATTTCCTATTCTGTCTCTCACGATATTCGTTAATGGGTTCTCTAATCTCATCACTGTATTCCTTCACTGTCTTTGTCACCATATGGACAGAACTACAAATTATGCATATACATCCGAAATAGAGGTTTTTGTTGGGTTAGATCGCGTAAATATAAATGTGTCGTTAAACCCGCCACCACCCGACAGTCAATTAGTAAGGTTTGTCACGTAAACATAAACATGCCAATTCGTCCACTATGCATATACATGTTAGCATGTTAAGTATGCATGTTCAACTTTGTTCGCATCAGACGTAGCTAACTGCGTTAATAGGAGGTGCATGGGGAAGGACAGCAAACTGAACACAAAAAGCAGTGACTAAAGAAATAAGTTTCCAATCCACATGATTTAAAAGTGCATAGCTCCAGTGGCTTCCGAATATCGGAAGGAAGAGAATGTTCCAGACGGCCGTAGAAGCGCATATGAGAAAGCACGCGATGATGTGACCATTTGTTCTTATATGGTCAGCCAGCTATCATCAAGATTCTTAAAAATAATGAATTCAAAGTAACATTGTGACTGGCCTTTGTAGACTATCACGGGGATTACAATGACAAATAATATATACTAACGTTTGTTCGGCACTGCTGTCTTCCCAGAGAAACCTCAGAGCAAGTAACAGCGAGCATTGAATCATGGGGTGAACAGGCACCGACAATATTTGTCACCAGATGAAGAGGCTTTGAAAAAGTTGTTTTCTCTTCAAAGGAGGCCTGAATAAACAGAGCTAATCAAGTGATTGCCTCGGGGATTAATGACAAGAACACAAATTGCGCAACAAGAAAACGTAGTGTGACACGTGATAAATAAAGACACAATTAGAGCAAATGAAAAAAACATTTACACTTCCCCCCAAAAATGTCTGTAAATGCTGTGATGGGATGAAATCCATGTAAAGTGACCGACACTAATTCACGCTTTTGTATTATCGCATTCAAATTATGTTCAGCGATCATAAATTGTCATTTCTAGACAATCACGTTCCTTAAAAATCTGTTTGTAATCATCTGTGCGGCGCTTTGAATGGAATCTCCCCATCTGCGTGGTCATTCTCTGGCCATTCCAGTGTCCTCCAGCTTGAAGCCAAACATCTCCTTCAGGTGGGCAGCATCGACGCAGAAGCCATAGGACGTACAGTACAACAATGGGATTTGCTGCATTTCCATCCGCTGCCAAGCTCGTTGGAATGGGGGCCACAGCATCCAGAGGTTGCGGACAATTCTCTCAGCGCAACATCTCTCTTGTCCTCTCCGTAGCCCCTCGTTCTCTCTCCCTCCCTCTCTCTCTCATCTCTCAACTCTCCCTTCTGCCGCGTTCCCTTGCCCGGCCTAGCCAGGACCACCATCCGTGAGCCCAACCGGCTGCGCGCCTTCACCCTTTGAAATATTCCCCGTGTGATCCGCCCCTCTCCGGGGGGAGCCGTGCGGCGCCATTGTGTGCTGCAGGTACCAAGTGATGATCCTGTTACTGGGTCTTTGTTACACGGTCCTCCTCTTCGCTAATCCCTAACCGCCCCCCCCACCCCAACATCCCACCATGCAATCCCAACCTCCTCCCGACGAATAATGGGCCGAATGCTGCAGCCAACGCATTCCCATCTTCTCCCGCACGAGGCTGGCCGGGTGGCAAGAGGCGGGCGTGGGGTGTTGGTGGTGTGGTGGGTGGCGGGGAATGCGGATTTAGCGCCGATGCCACCCGCGGCAAACGCAGGCACGCATGCCACAAGCACACGCGAACGGGAGAGTAATAATTGTGGGATTAGGCGTCGGAGTAGTAGTAGCAGGAGTAATAATAACCATGCCCGTGGCGATATTTGTGTCGGTCTGTTTATGTCTCTCTCTGCAATGGATTTTCGGGTGTTTACTGAGCGTTGTTCGGCGTGCAAATTTCGACGTTTCGCTTCACGCACTGGGAGCTTCTCCAGGAACTGAGTAAATCTGCATGCAGAAGTGGATAGACGACGACTAATGTTGCTGCTGCTGATGATATAGTTACGATTGGTTCAACGTGCTGCCTATGTTCGTGTCAAGTTGTTCATGTGTTGTTTGATGTCAAGTTTGTTGTTCATGGCAAGTTGTTCACGTGTTAGTAGTGGTTGTCAAGTTGTTGTTCATGTCAAATTGTTCAAGTGTTGGTTGTTTCGGTGGTGCTGCGTAGCTGTACGTGCACAGGAACTGGCCCAAGAACCCGTCGGGGAGTTCATCCCCGACGGAGCGAAACGTCGGACATCGTGCCAAACAACACGCGGTATAACCCGAAAAAACATTGGAGAACTATGCAGCACAAGCACGAAGTCCTACACAGTAGTTGTGTTTCTTCTTCTATGACCGCGTGATTGTGCGTGTTGCGTTGGTGTTGTGGTTAACGCACTGCGCTACGAACCCGGTGCATGAGTTCAATTCCCTGCCATGGTTAACGTTAATGGCGAGTGATACCAGAATTAGTCGTGGGTCTCCCCTAGGTTGGGTGCCATGGCGGAGAGATGTTAACTACCTCGCCTGGTATACAGGAGGTCGTGGGTTCGATCCCGAACTTACGTCTGTATATTTGGAGTTTGCATTTCTCTCCCTGTGGTGGCGTGGACTTTTCTTTGAATCATTCCGGTTTTTCCCTCCACATTTAGAATCCTGCGTTCAGAGTTTTGGCTGCTATACATTTCCACGTGATAAGCCACTCTGCTGAGCTATCATTTGTGACCATGTCGCTTCTGACAAAGAGCTGTATAGATCAGTGGGCCTTACCTGGTCAATTAAAAATATTTAAGTTTAGGTTTAGGTTGGGTACCTGGTCCGCTGTACCACCAGCAGCCTTAATAGGTGCTTGCTAACAGCACTGTACGGCGATATGTGGGATATGTGTTTTGCTGTTGTGTTTTCTGGTTCCAATTTTTAAGATGTTGATTGTGCAAAGGGTAGAAAGCATTGGCTAGATGTGGTGGCATCAATGGCTTTGGTGAACAGCTTCATGAATGTAAAATTAAGGAGAAGCCAGAGTGTGATGTTGGCTATGCTACGATGCAGAAATTATTCTATAGGCTGCACACGAGTTGATTTCATCTCTTCACCTCCGTGATGTACGTCCTCTTGGGCACTAACAAGTAGTGATCTGGATCCAACAAAACAACAAACTATAGAGTGCTACACATTAAGATGCGTTTGTCTTTGAGATGACTCATTTTCTGTAAGAGCCTCACAGAATGAAAACAGCATCACAGGACTCCTCATTATACCCATGATCATTCCATGGGATGAAATGTGTACTCAAAAGGCTCAGCCAACACATAAAAACTTGGCCGTATAAAAGAACGTATAAAACGCGGCTAAGAGCATTTTCCTCCAGCCGGGGCAATCCCCATGTGAATGCAGTCAAAGCGCTCATAAAAATAATAATAGCCACGCGGGAATGGATTTCCCCTTCTCTGAATATATTCTACAACCTCAATTTTCCGTATCACAATTGTCAGGGCTAAGTCTTGTCGGGGGGGGAGGTGGGGGTTTGTAGAGATGCCCTGCAGGCTTCGAGGAGTCCATTTTCTCAATTAATAACCTTGCCGGGGCCTGCGTCATTACCATAACCTTTCATGTGTGGCCCCTTTGATGGTGGGACAGATTATCTCGGTGAGCCACCCACAAATCAAAAGAGAGAAACCCCCCCCCACCCACCACCACGAGCTAAAAGGAGAACCGGGCCCAGCCATGGGCAATGCCGAAACGCCGGCTGCTCGGGTGCCATCGCCCCATTTGAAATTGAAAGTTGAGCAAGGCGCGTGGGACAAAGGGGGCGGAGATTATGCTTGAATTTACATCCACATTCATCGGGGGTAATGCAAGGGGTTTACTAAGCCCCCCGGGCGCTTCAAAAGAGACAGGGAAGAATGCGCCGCAGCTTCAAAGGACTCCGCCTAACACGTATTACCGCGGTTCTCATGCGATATATAACGTAACCACGTTTTAATATATTATTGTATTTGATGTAATATTGTATATAATGTGTGTTATATATAGGATCGTGTTGTGTCGTATATATTAATATTATATGAGATATATAGTATACTATTGACACGTGTATATCTCAAGAGACATATACAGCAGTATTCAAAAGGAGACCATGTAGACATCAAGTCATCGCCACCATCATTATCTATCCACTGCTGGACAAAGGCCTTGCCAAGCCGCTGCCGCGGTCCAGTGATGTAACAATAATAATGATGATAAACTAAACAATTTTTTTTATTTGACCAGATAAGGCCCACTGAGCTTTCTAGCTCTGTTTCACAAGCGACCTGGCGATCACAAATGACAGCTCAAGGAAGTGGCTTATCATGTGGAAATGCGTAGCAGCCAAATACTCTAAACGCGTGTTTCTAAATGTGGAGGGGTGGAAAAAAATCCACAAAACCACGGGGAAAGAGAGAACATGCACAACTCCTAATATACAACAGGAGTCAGGTTCGGGATCAAACACCGCAACCTCCTGCATACCAGGCGAGGTAGTTGACATCTTGCCACCGTGGCGAGATGTTGATGATGATCCACCCAGCACCTGCTGCGTGTGGACCCATCTCACGGCTCCACCTCTTCGGTGGACGTACCCTTGGACGCTCTCCACAACAATTAAATAATAAAGTGACATGTGAACTAGTTCTGCCCTTACCCCACCTTCACCATTACCAAATAACAAGCATGGTGAAGCAGAGACAAGAGACTATCCCAATGACAGATGTGGCCCAGAAAGTCCATGATACAGCAGCGGATTGATAAAAGGCTGTCAAATATTATTATTTTTTAGCAAGAAACTATAGACTGCTTTTATGCTGCCTGGGCGGTGCTGCAGAAACACAACAAATAACACAAATTCACCTATTTAGTCAAGACCGCTGCCGTAAAGAGGAAACACAATTCTGTAGGTGATAATTTTTTTGAGCAACGACCCCTTTATTTCAATGCCCGACATGTCGCCAGTTACATACTTTTCCTCTTTAGGGCAGGGCGTATTGATGCACGTGCTTTAGATTTTTTTTCTCACAACGGAGCTGGCCTACACTTGCGTCAATTCGACGCTTGCACTCCGCGGTTTATTTTCTGAAACGTTATTTTAACAAACCGATAATTTGAACTTAAAACTTCCTCTGCCGAAGTTGAGGCTTCGTAAGTTGTTGTCATGGCAAATATTGACGTTACCGAATACGGGGAAGGAATGCGACGTGAGATGTTTTCACGGATAACGGATGCTTACAATGAAATGCAATTACATTTTAAAAAAAATGTATATCCTAAGCGGGAGCCGAAGAAATAAAATGGTAAAAATTGTCAAAGAATTTTAAACAAAAAACAATTGTAAACGTAATCCCACGCGGATTTTTTTGGCATTCGCCAAAATTGACAACAATTGAAGCCAGGTTTTTTAACCGTAGCTCCCAGGAATGTGCGGCTAATCACATTATCCCAGCCATTTGCTTGAAAAAGCGCTACAGTTCACTTTCCACAAACCTCCACTCAAAAAAAAGTAAAATAAAAATAAAACGACCCTCCACCAAGCTCGGGGTCAACTGGGCTGCCAGGACCTTAGAGTTGAGAGAAAAATAAAGATTAATAAACGCGATCCGCGACTGCAGCGCTGTGCCCATCACTCCGCACTGTTTTTCTTTGCGGGCTGACAGGACGCGATGGTTGTCTGACGTGAAAACAACGTGGCCACGCAGGGACGAGATTTGTGACCAGGACTTGAACTTCTCGCAGGTATTTTTGTTCCACGGCAACAGATATAGCAGCCTTTTTACGCGTCCGCGCAGCATCTAGAATGGCAGAGGCAAGTGCATAATCCCAGCAAATTTGCGTATCAAACAACCTTTTCTGAAAATGATCTCTTTCCGGTATGATTTAATTTAAAAAATGTTTAGCGTGCTAGCATTCGCACGGGAAATATTTTCTACGGCGTCCGTTAGAAAATATGCGTGCCGTACAAATGAACCGCACTCTGTATGTATATATGTACATACAAAGACAATTATCCATCCCCCGCTTCGTAGCCTTAACAGACTGGTGCGCCTGATGCTGTTAGCGAGCACCTTTAAAGGCCCCTGCAACGCATGACGGAGTGGTCTGGCCAGCATCACGCCTCTGTCTCCCCAAGTGCTGACGTTGACACACAGGTACCGGTTACTCAACCACTCGTTCGCAGCGTCTGACATGTGCAGTGATCCTCTTTTACAACTCAAGAAACCTGCACAACGCACGAGGTCCCGGAGAAGAAGGGGCCTTGCCGAAAGCGTTCCCAGACGGACAATAACGAGGGAACGGAGGTCGACTTCTGTTTTGCAGAAATGGGCACGAATGGCTGCTTGTAAAAGTTACGTAGTGCAAGAATATCCAGAGAAAGAGAGAGAGACATCGGAGCACATTTTCTTTTTTTTCAGTGAAAAGAACGAGAGAAAAAAAAACAACCAACCCACCCGGACCACCATGCAGCAGAGCCTTTACACAAGCCATCAATCTCTTACGCCCGCCGCCGTATTTCCCCAACCCACCACCACCACCGGCTGAAAAAAAAACCTTTGAATACATCACTGCAAGCAGTGGGGCCGGTCAAATGGTGGGTTTCCTTTGGCAAACAGTGCCGTGTTGTACACGTAATGGCTCGCAGCGCGAGTGCGGTTGGCCGAGAGCCCATCCCGGGGTCAAGGTTGATGGAACCGCAGAGCGACCCAGAAGGATTCTTGGCCCTTAGCGCAGCGTTTATGATTAATCCGGTGCGGGGAGGACGACTTCCCTTTATGCGCAACCCCCCCCCTCCCCCCCCCCCCGTACAAATCAATTTCACGCCGTCACTTTCTCTGGCTTTGTGTGCGGGCAATCGTTACCGAAGGTTTTTTTTTTAGTTTTACGGTCGTGTGGCCGGGAGGGTAGTCTGGTTGGGGAGATCGGCCGAGCGCTCGGTTGATGGTTCCACGAGTTCAAATCCAAGCTGAGATTGGCTCGGGACCACCACCACCATCATCATCGTCGTCGTCATCATCATCATCATGGTGGTTATTGCATCAGGGTAGGTTATATCAGTATCGGCTGTTTAGCGCCAGTTGGTGGGAAGTCAATAGTTTCTGTATTATGAAATTAATAATAATAATACAGAGCCCTTTCTCAATGCCGCGCTGGATGAAGGCCTCTCCACACCATGGTGTGGTTTGAGTTTACTTCACTACACTGGTCACTACAGGTTGGTGAAAGAGACATCACGCTTGGCGACGTGCTGTGTGGAAGAGGTTCAACATACATACTTTACATCCGAAGAGAAATGCAGAATGTGATGTCAGGTGTATAGCCATGAAAGCCATGCAGTGTAAAAGGTGTAGTCCTGAGATTGCTTGTCCATGCCACTGCTGATGGAAAGACATCCACGAGATGGAGTTCTAGAAGGCCCTATTTAGAGGATATTTGGCCTAATCTTCCATGCCGGCAAGACATCATTAAGTGTAATAATGCATTATAAAAGGGAGCTTAAATTAACTTCCACAAAAAAGTTCTCATTTTGTTCGTGAAAATATACTTAGATCTACCAATGTTCTATTCTAAATCCAAATAGTGTCTTGGAATTTAATATATATTACAATTCTAATACAATATCTAGAACATTGTTGACATTTCACCAAACCTAGCACGAGGCGTTATACATGAAACCGTGTGAAATGCATTACAAAACAACTGCACAGATTAACATCGGACAAAAACCCGCGATAAAAATGTCCAAGGCTTGCTGTTACGTAAAAGGTAAAACGAAGGCGCATCGCCTGCATTTACTCGCCTCGTGCTACTGCTAGCGGAAGGACCCACACGAAAGAGGGCGTTTGGCCTACTCTTCCACTCTGACTACCCACACGTTATCCCGCCACGCGCGTGACCCTACCGACGGAAAGGACTGCAGTGCGCCAATTTGCACTTCTGGGCGGACAGAGTTGGGTTGGCGGTCGCGGGTGGAGGGTTTGGTGTACAGGATCCTTGTGCCATCCGTTGCAACTGCCGCGCCGGGAGATCGAACTGACCTCCGCGACGTGTAGATGGCTGACCATTGCGGCCGTGGCAGCGTGGCGCTCCATTATATAACTTAACGTAACAATCCCTCGGGCTGTTTTTCAAAAGGTTTTTTTTTTTATTCAATCTTGATTTGAAGCTTTCGTAACTGCAGGAATCCAGACTCTTTGGTTATTTCGGTAGAAGAAAAATTTAAAACAAATCACGACGTTTCGATTACAACACAAGCAATCGTCATCAGGTGGAAAAACCACAGCAATACAATTTTTTTTATTCTTCTTCTCCGCAGTACTGTCACCCAGAATCAGGTGGCCATTGTGTATTTTCCCACCCGTTCACGGTATTTTTGGGCAGATGTAAATGTTTTGTACGAGAGTTATCGGCAACTCGTCGAAGCCTCGTGGGGAGAGACTTTGTCCCAGCTGTAATCCACCGATGTCCCCCACCTAATGCTCGCGGTCTGAGCCACCAGAGCCTTCCAGACAAACCAACTCGCGGGGAAAAAAAACAAAACAAACCCCACCCCGGGGGCTTGAGTTGACGATGGTGGCTTGAGCACCACCCCCCACACACACACCCCACGCCTCTTGCCCTGCGACCGACCCCACAGCGCCCCGAAACGAACGCCCACCGCCACAGTCACCACCCACCCACCACCCCCTAGACATGCAAGCCAACAATTAGCCGCAATCACGGAAACCTCCCCAACCCCCCCCCCCAACTCCCGCAACAACACGGCTTTCTCACCCCCCGCCAGCTAGCCCGCCCGCCTGCCTGCCACCTAACCCGCAAACCCACCCTGTCTTACGCGAAGCAATACTGCTAATCGATTTGGCAAGGAATGGCGGTGGTGTATCTGCCCGGACATCGGTGGCGTAAGAGCGCAATAGTGAGCAAGTGGAGTGTAACGACAACAGGAAGGCGGTGGTCGAGGTGGACCTCATTCCATCCCATGCCAACGACAATAGCGAGCCCTGTGACTTTGCTTCCCTGCCCAACGAACGCTTTCGCGTTATCGGCCGCGAGCGATCTGCGGGAGATGTCATAAATATTTGAGGTTTGAGTTTCTCGGCCCTTAGCCTCGCTGTCACCAGGACAATAGGCCAACTCAAAAGAAGATGACTTTAAGTGACAAACACGAAGCTCTTGCCGTTTTGTGCGTGTGAACTACGTTGTGCGGTGTGTTGTTTCTTTTTTTTACATTTCAACAAATGTCAGGGCGCACGCACGCCAAGAGCCGCTCGTCAGAAGGGGGGGGGCCCTTATCCGTCGTCACTTGACGGATCTTGTCGGAACATTATGACCGCTGCATTGTGAAGCACAACGAGATAGCAGGGGAGACAGAATGGAGCAGATAAGGCGAAAACAACCATCACATTTTGGTGGGGAGTGGGGTGGTCGAACACAAATGATCCTTTTGTAATGAATGTTACAAGGCGTAATTGTAATTGATATCAATTTGTCTTTTCCAGAATTTGCTTGAAGGTAGAGAGACCTTTCTAGTCTGTTCCGAATGGCTTGCATCAGTCATGTATACACGTGTGATAAGGGGCGAGTGGTTCCGTAATTCTTCAAATAAAAAAATACTATTATGGATGACATTGGTCGCGAAAACCTACGTGTTAAACTCTTCAAATAAGTTTCATCTCCCTTTTTTTAATGCAGTTTCCTCGTTTTTCACGAACTTGCCTTGCGCGATTTTGGCTATCCGCGAATCGCATATGGAACTCAAGACGACTGCATCGAGAGAGAGAGAGAAAGTGACGAGATAAAGCGGTTACGCGTAGCAGCATAATAATAATAGTTTAAGGTATGTTAATGTACAAACTATTATTTAATACTTTAATATTTGTTTACTTTATGTTTATTATAACACATTATTATTTGTGTTTTTATGATAATTATCATGTATTTCATAGCTTATTCATGTATTTATTTATTGAAGGTATTTAATTGAAAAAGATTTTCGTAGGCCAATATCATCATCCGCCTTATTTAAAGGTAGAGAAACCTTTCCTACTCATACTGTATACAAATAATTAATGGCTTAGGAAAAGGCTTCGTCCAGCAGCGGATTGATCATGGCCACTGCTGACGATGAACACGAGGAGTTAAAGCAGCATGGACACGGAGAGAGAAACTCAGGACAAGGTTGCTTCCTGATCGGAAGTGTTGGCGCAGCATTGACCAGACGAGCTGGGAAACAAGTGCCGACTGAGCACACAAAGACTGGCTCCCACCTTCACAAATTGCCGTGACCACGTGTGGAGTCTTCTATTCACACAGAAACCCCACCGGTGAATTTCACAATGCGCCACAGACAGCACCCCGTTCTCTTACTTCGTGTCACGTCTTATTGTTTTTCTCATCAAGGAGCAAAAACCATCACGTGAACTCCGGTCATCCACGCAGCGGCGGCTTTTGGCCAGCCATGAAACAAAGACGGTGGTCACCGCATCGCTCGCACTCGGATTGCGCTTCTGCGGCCGTCTGGAACGCTCTTCCGATATATATTTGGAAGCCACTGGAGCTATGCACTTTAAAATCTAGATTTAAAACGCATCTCTTTAGAACTGCTTTTTGTGTTAAGTTTGTTGTCCTTCACCCGCTCCTCCCGATTAGCACGGTTGGCTACGTACGGTGCAGAAGAAGTTCAACACGCATGCATACAAACAAACACACATACGTGTATAATTACATTTCATGACCAAATCTTTTGGAATGCGCCCGATCCCATGAGATGCATTCTTCTTAGCCATGAGGCTGGCTGCACGGATTTTCTCACCCCGCCTGCTCCTGCTCTGTGCCTCTCGCCACATCCACAGCCTCTCCCCGTGTCTCATTCCACCGCATGCTGCCATCTCACCCACGGTCTCCCTCCACTTCTTCTGCCCTGCATCGGTGACATCTCCGCAACCCGTCCATGGCAGAAGGCGAGCAGGGCTGAACCTGGACAGCGCCTGGATGGGTGACCACCACCACCACCATCACCACCATCACACACACAACGATGGGCTAGCGTCGTCGCTTTGGGAACTTCTGTGCTTGTCACCGTCACCAGCCCGCACTGATCGGCACGGTGAGGGACGACAGACGAGAAAGAAAAAGCAAAAACTGCCGTGACCCGCACGGCGTGGGAAGGCCTCCCTCATCCAGTGGTGGATTCACCGAGGGGCTGGACACGTCTCCCTCCACTGCAGCTGGATGGCTTTGTTGACATTGGCGGAAAATGTTTTTTGGAAATTTACGGGAAGGGCCCTGATTAATGGAGCGGGTGCAGTTTACTTACTTACACCTGGGGAGAGAGGCCTTCTTTGGAATGAAACGAGCAAGTGGCTGGAATTCCGGCGTGCGAGCGGCGGTGTTCAGAATCATCGGAATCTTTATTTAGCCGTGGAGGTGTTCACCTTGTGCCCCTTTAGGTGCTGTTTGTTGTTGTTGTTGTTCACCACGATCGCAGCGGAGCGAGTGGCCCGCAAGCCCGAACGTTGTGCAAAGTTCAAACCCCCGTAGGTCAGTTGACTCAAACCCACCGCTTCTCCTGCCGGGTCGCGACAGAATAAGCACCACGTGGTGATGGTGGTGAAGTCGACGGCGGTCGTCCTTCATTCACAGCTGTGAATCGCAAGCGTTGGCCACGAGAGCCTACAAGGGAGTCGTTGCCCCTGCCATAGGAATGTGGAATTTACACCACTGGCTCAGCGCAGTAGCAGAGGGTGAGCAGTGCACGAATCACTGTCCGGCCGCTGCACTCAACTGGTTACAAAAAGCTTGTAAAAAATACGTTATAAATCAGCAAAACTATTATTGATAGCGATAGTTTTTTTATATTATATTGTTGTGTATACAATGTCTATGCCTCAATGATGTATACTCAATGATAATAAGAGTAACGCCTTTTTTGTCTCCTATCACTGTCGTCGTCTAGATTCTACAACGCCCAACAATCGGCAGCATTGCATGCACGGATGCTCTCAGCCTTATCCAGACCACCAGCTCAAAAAAAAACTGATCGTTGTGAATATTTAGTCGTTTAGAATCACCGACTCGATGAGTTGAGGATAGTTGATCATCCCGATAGGCAGCAGTGAAACAAAGACGCAACTTAAGACTGGTTTCATCCTCATTAGGTCTCATCAGTACAGTAATCGGTTATTCGCTCCTTTCTCATTTACTCCGGTCAGCCTCGCAGGGGCTTTTGGCCAACCGTCGAACAAAGACGGTCACTGCATCGCGCGTGTTCACATGCGCTTCTGCGGCCGTCTGGAACGCTCTTCCGTCCGCTATTAGGAAGCCACCGGAGCTATGCACTTTTGAAATCATCATCTAGATTGAAAACTAATTTCTTGAAAAGTGCTTTTTGTGTTTGGTTTGTTGTCCATCCCCTGCGACTCCGATTAGCGCGGTTGGCCACGTACGGTAGCCAATCGTTTTATAGCAGTTTACACGTAATAGTTATTTGCTTCATATTTCACATGGGTTTCTTTGCATTAGGCAGTAACAACAATAAAAACTAAAAAAACTTAGAAGGACCGTGCATGCGCATTTATTAGGTAATGCTTTGCAACGTGCTTTTATCTACGGAAGTATTTAATAAGTATGGGTACAGAAGCTGATGGGTATCTGCCGGGGAAAAAAAGCGTCTTTATATTTGCCCTTTTCGCTCTGGTTTATGTCCGGAAATCCTGGCAAATCATTTTGATCAATTTGGCCTCCAACAGCAACATGACTTAGCTGAAGTTGTGTTCATGTTGGATCATCTGTACGAGAGTAAATCATGACTCCATGTTCCAGACGGACAAATGGACAAAGTGACAGACAGACGGACAGAGCTAATGCGTTCAGAAGAAAGGGGCATTCGAGCAAGGCAAGGATTCTAGATTTGAAGTTTTCGTGACTGCAAGGATCCATACTCTTTGGTTCTTTCGGTAAAGTCACGTAGATGAAAAATAAATAACTAAAATAATAATAAAATGAAATAACTAAATTTAATCACGACGTTTCGGAGGCAACACCAGCTCCCGTCTTAAGGTGGAACAGCCACAGCAAAATCATTGTAGTGAATACAAATCGCCGTAGTGAATACAGTGATTTTGCTGTGGCTGTTCCACCTGATGACGGAAGCTTGTGTTGCCTCCGAAACGTCGTGACTTAATTTAGTTATTTTATTTTATTATTTTATTATTATGTTTCATCTACGTGACTTTACCGAAAGAACCAAAGAGCAAGGCAAGAATTGCACGCGTGTGGCGACTGTAATTTTTCCACGGTGCCACTTCAAGTCGAAGCCCTTATAACCCCAACACAGAGCCCCATTGGTACTCTCGAGTTATTAACTAGCCGCCCTTCAACTCTCTTCCAAGGTATACAAATGGTTGAAAAATGTAAAACTACATTTATATATTCAGGCCAGCCTAAAGATCACTCCCTAAAACACGCGAAAATGTCACTTCTACAAACTTTGGCTTTTAAAATGACAAAAAAATACCTCTAAACAAAATAAAATGAAACAATTTTTTTTTTAAAAGTAAATACGATATTCTCTATATACTTTGTGCAAACGCTGAAGTGAAACAATCCATCACGTGGCTCCACTTTGTAACCAAAATGTTTATGGGAGCGCCTGTAGAATCGAAAGGCATCGCGGCGCAATGATGTCCAAGCTTGCTTCACATTTGAGCGATATGGGAAATGAAGGTGAATGGTTAGTCGGTGGTGATGTCGCTCAACTTTTGACAATGAAAACAAATTCAACGAAAAACATGTGGATCCATGTCGGTGGGAGAGCAGCATATATTTGAAAAGACAAAAAAACATAAGCAAATGCAGATTTAAAAAAAGAAGTCGTATTACAGACTCTTTAATGACTTTTGTAGTTGAAAGAAATAGCTTAAGAAATATAGAGCACGAGTTATATATTTTGGCTCAAACATATTTAGAATCTGTATTTTCAATGAATGCAACATTTAATACTTGTAAAGCTGATTCTTGACTTAAAGCTTTCGTGACTGCAGGAATTCATCTGTTTGGGTCTTTTAGTAAAGTCACGTAGATAGGTTCAAATAAATAACAAAAAACTACGACGCTTCGATCGCAACACAAACGTTCATCATCTTCCGAACGCTTGTGTTGTGATCGAAACGTCGTAGTTTTTTGTATTTTTTTGTTATTTATTTGAACCTATCTACGTGACTTTACCGAAAAGACCCAAAGAATATGTAAAGCTGATTTCTATTTATTCGTTAAAAATAACCGCATTTAAAAACTAGTTTGATTGCAAGATTCAATGCCCTATACTTTATAAGATTATTTAGCTCATACGTATTTAAAAATACGTCCTTATGATCAATAGAACATTGAAGAGTTCTTCACTAGATATATTTAAAAAATATTTTATTACGTTACATTTTTTACTTACAGCTTGGGAGGAAATAGTAAATATGAAAACATCAACTCCTGCTTCACGGCTCAAAGTTTTAGTTATTACGATGAAATTTGCGTCTACGGTAACCACAAGCCCGATTAGTTTAATAAGGGGCATTCACATTTTATCGCCACGATAAAAGTATCGCCAACTCGGTATGAACAAAATATACAGATTGAAATCTCAGTTCTTCTGATTATTTCCGACCATGAGACCATGAGCTCAAACGGACTTCTCGTGCCTCTGCCATATTGACCTAATATTTATATTTACGTGGTATTTTTCAAGTCACTGATACCTAGTAATTATCAGATGACCTTCCTTATCTCGGCGAGCGCGATGAATGGGATAACACGGCGTGTTTGTGTCAGTAAATGTCTTGAAAAACGATGAGAAGAGGGAGAGACCTTGACTCCCATCCCACGCCAAGCAGGGACACGGTAAATAACACCACATTTTTGGCCTTTCAAAAGCCACGCACGAAACACACGCGACAACGTGTTTGCGTCCCCAGGCGTAACCGCTGATCTCCGCTGTCCGCGAACGCAGGCAGCACGCGCAGCCACAGCCACGCAGCGTTCGCCCGACTGAGCGTCTGCGAAATGTGCTCGACGCATGCGGCTTCGGTCACGCGTCAGGTCGACCGTGAGAGAGCCGCGTTGTGTAATTTTATACATGTAGGGGTTGGAATTCGAGGGGGGCGACGGTGGGGAGGGGGGTCCACGTGCTTGAGGGACGTTATCTCAAGCACGCTAACCAATGTACGAAGCAGACCACCAATTCGCCCGTCCGCTGCATCACCGTGCTTCCACATGAACTCTTTAGGTGCGACGTGCGTTGTAAGTAAAACTTTTTTGGTGTTCTAATTTCTAATGTTTTATCGAGGTACGCACACAAGTCCGGTACAACGTGCCGGGGTGTCAGGGGGCACAAATTATCAGAGTATGTTTTTAGTTTGCATTCTGACCACAAAGCATTGTGATTAATGCAGACGCGATTCCTTGTAAAAGGTTTCAATTTGGTGTTTTAACATCTTAACACCCGTTTTGTTGCCAGAAAAAAGGGGAAAAACTTATTATCATTATAAACAAGTTAAGTTTCTTTAAACAAAAACGTTTCTTTGATACAAGCGGCGTAGCGATCGAGCGTGCAGACGGTGGCTACTGCACACCGGGGCCTGCGTGCCGGAAAGGTCCAAAGCACCGGGTTACTAAGACGGGGGGGGGGGGCAAATGAGGCAGGGGGAAAAGGGGGGGGGTGCATTTCCTTCCTTGCACCAGGGCCCAGACCAACCGCCCTCGCCACTGTTTGATACTCAATATCTGCGAGGAGAACTTCAAAGTCAAAGGGATTTCCTGCCCCACGTGAACACCGAGGCGTTGCTCAACTCCTGCTTAGGGCCCCGAACCCGTGGTGGAAGCGCCGTCTTCCGACGGCAAGGGCGAGTCTCTCCGTCGGAAAAAAACAACTGTTGACTTAGTCTAGCAAAGTGGGGACGAATTTTTGTTCGACCCCCAGAGGGATGATATGGCCGAGTAAACGCCCAAACGGGGCTTGAACTCGTAACCTTCTGTTTTGCGGGGCGCTTGCTCCAACACTGAGCCGCCTTAGCATTGCGATGCTACGTGCTCAACGTCACGCTGGGTTGTTACTGCTCATCTTTTGGTTATGATTGGGAACTCTGGGGGAGGTAGTGGGGGGGGGGGTCACTCCTTCTTCTTGGCTGGCCCTGGTTGTCCATAGCTCTGCTTCCATTGCACTCTTCAATTCGAGACTTAAAACTCTTTTTCCCTTCCCTGACAAATCCCTCGCTCCCTCCCGCGTTCCCTTTTACCTGGTAAGATTTCGTTGCAACAACCTAGAATTTTACAATTTTGACACAACTTCTCTTTTGCTCTGGCTCCCGAGCAAGCACAGGGCCCATCCAAAAGCACCGCCTCAACGCTCATTTGAGCAGGAATTACAAAAATACACACATATTTATAAACACCTCAACACATTTGTCAAGAACACTGTGACCTTAAGTGAAAAAGATATAATAGACGACGTATGAGGTTAATGGGCCCTCCTCATGGTACATGGAAAGGCCATTGCCTGAAATGTCACCGATGTGATGTATTTATATATATTTAAAGGCCACAGCGTTATTGACGAATGTGTTGAGTTGTCGTCTTGTATTCCACGCGGCCGACGCGAGCCTTCCAAAAACGCGGCCACTTTCGCTCGCGAAACTCCGCACGCGAACTTCTCTGTCCGCGATTGTCCCCCACGCTCGTTCGCCCTGGAGGGAGCTGCGGCATGTTTTCGGCAAAATCGTGGCTTATTTCGAATCCCAAACAAACGGTGATGCATGCCCATCACCTGCTGCAACGGATCCCTTGACACGACTGAAAGGGCATCTGTTTTCGGAATCTGTCGCAGCGAAACAAAAGGGACACGAGGCAGAGCGTGGGGTTCCCCCTTTCAACAGGTACATTGAGCACCGACTTGCCGGAGAAGTTTTCATTCGACCTCTTTCTCTCCTTAAGAGAGGGCAAAGTGGGCGAAAATGTTTTGTGCAGCCAAAAGCAACGCTTCAAAAGAGTGCTTATGAAGCAACAAAAGGCGGTGAATGACATTCGAGCGTAATGCGTTTTCACTCCTACGCTCATACAAGGGAAACACTTCACGCGCGCGCAACGCTTCTGTAACGCTCTCCAACATGCGTCTGTGGGAATGACGTCACACGGCGTTTGACACGTGACGTCGCGCGGCGTCTGATACGTGACGTCACACAGCGTCTGACACGTGACGTCGCGCGGCGTCTGACACGTGACATCGCACGCAACAAACGCCGTCGACCTTGGCCATCGAGGCGGAAAGTTTTAGCGTCGTTTTTTTAAATTTCCCTTTCTCCAAGACGAATTCCCTCACGGCAACGCAACTTTACACTGAAGTTCCGTTCCTAACCGGAGCATCGTTTCAAGATCATCGTGACCCAGCGCTACAGACGGACGGATGGACGCAACTCATTCCGTCGTGCGTTTCAATGCTTTCAATATTTGTCGGAGAGGGTTAATAAAAAAAAACGTTGTAATTTACTCACCCAGGACTGCCGAACTGGCTGTCAATATGCTTATTCAGAAAGGTCCTGCATGGCTATGTTGGGACAATGTTATTCGAGGAGTAATTTGCACGTGGGAGGACATTGGAGAACGTGCACTTTTGTCAAACAGCTGCTCGATGAAGGCCCCCTTTTGCTGTGCAGGCCGTCACGGTTTTTTGACCACATTTCACCAAGCTTCACATTGTGGGTTGGTGAAGGCGCGGGCCATAGACATTGTAGAATAGTACAGTACAACCTTGGAATTTGCTGCGCTGCACTTGGCTGACAATCTTCTTGGTTCTTTCGGTAAAGTCACGTAGAAGGGAAGTAATAAAATAATAAAAATAAAACATAATAAAACATTATGTTTTATTTTTATTATTTTATTACTTCCCTTCTACGTGACTTTACCGAAAGAACCAAGAAGATGAATCCCTGCAGTCACGAAAGCTTTAAATCGAAATTGGCTGACAATGTAACAATAATTGCTTTCATTTTGTATAGCGTCATTCACGCTAACAGCATCCCATAACGCTGTACATTAATTATATATAAGGACCAAATCCCATATACAGCCACTACCAAGCAAATGAAAACCCTAATACCAAGGGAAATAAAAAATGAAAAAACATTCAGAAATGGCACCAAAACAACAAAAAAAGCACAAACAACAAAGAAGTTATCACAACCAATAAAATGAGTCCATGAGATATCTACTACACATCCCAGAACCAACTTCCCAACCAAGCCAAGCAAAGCTTCACCAGAAGGGTGGTGGTGGAGTGCCATTGGAGCCGCCTACAACGCCTGCTTTATGCATGGCGGTAACCCATCCAAACACTCGTAATCTATCTTCTTGGTTCTTTCGGTAAAGTCACGTAGAATGGAAATAATAAAATATTCAAAATAAAACATAATAAAATATTATGTCACGTAGAATGGAAATAATAAAATATTAAAAATAAAACATAATAAAATATGATGTTGAATTTTTATTATTTTATTATTTCCATTCTACGTGACTTTACCGAAAGAACCAAGATGAATCTCTGCAGTCACGAAAGCTTTAAATCGAAATTGAACTCGTAATCTAGTTTTTTTTTCGGTTGGATCGCGTAAATATATAAATGTGTCGTTAAACCCGCCACCACCCGACACAGCCAACTAGTAAGGTTAGTCATGTAAACAGAACGTGCCAATTCGTCACTAGTACAGCACACCGGTGTGTTGGAGAACAAGTCCACAACATTTACAATATCCAACATATCGTTGTGCTGTACTAGTTAATTGGCTCTGTCGAGTGATCTAGCCCAATAAACCTATGTTATGGATGCGAAAGCCTGCTACGTGTTAAACATCCAAACACGATCCACGTTCAACTCACCTGCTGAGCTTCTGAGCCCTGATGAGATAGGATGTATTCCGAGTGATCGATTTGTAGGTTGCTGGAACCTGGAGCTAGGAGTGCCGCGGTGGCGAGATGTTAACTCCCCTGCCTGGTACGCATGAGGTCGTGGGTTCGATTCTGGCCCTGACGACTTCATATTTGGAAATTGCGTGTCTTTCTCCCCGTGGTCGCGTGGATTTTTCTACAGGTCCTCCCATTTATCCCTCCCATTTATCCATCCACATTTATACACATGCATTTAGAGCATTTGGCTGTTATAAAAAACAATCCACGTGATGAGCCACATTGTCGAGTTATCATTGCGGCCAGGTCACTTCTGAAAAGGGAGCTCTATAGCTCAGTGGGCCTTACCTGGTAAAAAAAAAATAATTTAGTTGGAATGGAAGCAAAATCATAAACTGCATCATAGTCACTGCAGCGTGTTTCCCTTGGCAACGCGTAAAAAAATATGAGCTCACGAGTATTAAACATGTCTTGTGTTTTTAAGAAATAAACCCCCTCAGCACATTAAAATATATTCTGAAGGGCACATAAGTGTTTTCATTTCTTGTCAGATATACTGTTGGACATTATTAAGAGGCCCTCACAATCCGTCAAAGTGTCTTAACCCAGCTGGTGGGTTTCCAGCCACTTGAAGCGCTCCTTTTGGCTATTGGCTCTCGACGAATGAATGGAGTGTTTTTTGTGTGAATTATGTTGATGATACCATTGGATGGATTCTGCCTCGTTGCAATGGTTTCGCACACTGGGCGTACAATCCCGGGGTCTCTCCAGCGCAATCTCTGGGCGACCCTTGCAAAACCCGTCGCGTCGCGCGTTTGTCAAACCGTTGTTGGTTTTTAATTTGGAGACAGTGGGTGTCGGAAGAAATTAGCCGTCGTTCTATCTTTGAAGCCGAGAGCCTGTCCCAAGGCCCCCTTGGGGATATTGCTAAAACAGTCTTTCGAAAAATAAACCACAAACCGACGGAGTGTCATACTTCTCCATGCTAAAAAAAACGCCTCATAACCAACCAGTTGTAGGTGGTTTTTACGTGAGAGTTAGTTTTCCCGAGGGTCGAAAAATTCCAAAGATTTAAATGGCATTTTAACGCCGAATTCTCGACAGTCGCCCCCCCCCCCCGCAAAGGTAAACAGTTTCATGGCTGACTTCGCTTCCGACAAGTAAAACACGATCGACAGATGGAGAAATACCCCATTTTCATTCATGTGATTTACACGGACAGGCCATAAACGCTGTGTAAATGAACGATAAAATAAAAACAGCTCCCTCGAATGCTGCTTTGTAAAACAAAACATGTCAGCGGCGATGACGATATTGGCCAACCAACATGAACAGAAATTGCTTCCGCGTGTGTTATTTGCAACGACGATGTTTTACTGTTAAACCTTGACTTAAAGCTTTCGTGACTGCAGGAATTCATATTATTTGGGTCTTTCGGTAAAGTCACGTAGATAGGTTCAAAGAAAATAACACACTTTTTCAAATATATTTTTTTGTTATTTTCTTTGAACCTATCTACGTGACTTTACCGAAAGACCCAAAGAATATGTTTTACTGTTGTTTTTGAATTCGTTACCAAATAAAGCCATCGTGTGTTGGTGCCCCTGCAACTATATTGGACAGTTCCATGATTTCCGATAGACTACTTGGGCCCTTTAAAGATGCGTGTAAATCATTCGCGTCATGAAATGGCTTTTTTTTTACTTGGGCATAGTACGTCAACCAATTATGACTGTAATTCACAGAGAAGGAACTTGTTGTTTATCATAGAGAAATGTTCATAAAAACCACGGCTCCGGACAAGCTCAAACTGATTTTTTCAACCACTCTGGCATCACGGTGATTGCGCGAATAGCCTATTGACGAAGTCCTTGAAGAAGCCATATTTTGGTTACCTTCAAAATGACACTCATTATTTCGAGTATTTAAACAAATATTTGACAATGAACCCCCAGAGTGTGTGTGAAACTGCCCTATTTTGGCCATTTTCAGTGACGACGGCACTTGTTTATAAGCAAAGGCAAACGAAGCAAAAGAGTAAGGCCCCAAGTAAAGCAAATGCCCACAGATTTATTAAAAAAAAGTATGATTGCATCAAATTTCCAGCTTGAACTCGGATGCTTATGTACATTTTGAAAGGTCATCCTTCCTAGTGAAGTGATTAAAATACTTGTAATTGTAAATCGTGAAACGAGCTTAAATGTCACGTAACTGGAATGCACTTAAGTTCAATACGTAAGCTTTCACGACCAATATCATCCATAATACATGTTTTTGGGTTAGATCGTTAGTTTTAATCGTTCGTTGTAATTACTGGCGAAACGTCGTACTCAGATTGAAAATGTTGTGGCTTGGCTCTCCAACACACCGGTGTGCTGTAGTTGTAACCAATTGGCACGTTCTGTTTACGTGACAAACCTTACTAATTGGCTGTGTCGGGTGGTGGTGGGTTTAACGACACATTTATATATTTACGCGATAGAATAAAATACATGTTTTATGGATGTAATCCACTTATGTTTCGCAGTTTGTGGTTAACGTGATATTTCAAGACACTTGAATGCCGCCACAAATTCTATCTTGCTTTGGCCAGTCCGGCCGCCACCACCGCCGGCAATCATCTCAGAGGCGAAACTCTCCCCCGCACCGTAATGAGGTCAAAAGTCGGAGGCGATTTCCTGCTCAATCGCCTCCTGAGCCGGTGGTGGAAATTCCACGTTCCTATAGCGGAGGCCAGTCTGTGCGTAAAACAAACCGCCGTTGAACTCTTCACAGCGTTACAACATTTTATCGACCCCCCCCCCCGCCCCAAACGAGCGACGAGCCGAGTGAACCCCCAACATGGGCTTCAAGTCGCAGCCTTGCGATTGCGATCCGCTGGCTCTGTCTCCGAGACCTTCATTCGTGCTCACGTCGCAGTCGCTATCCGGGGGGCGCGGTTTGCCGCGCGTAGACAAACCAAAGGGCGGACAAAAGAGAGGAGAGAAAACGAAGCGAGGCAAAGTGTGAAGCGCACGATGCTGAGCGTCGCTTTGTACGGTCTGTTTCTGCGCTGGTGCTGAAACAACACGGCTGCGTGGCATGTGTCGAACGCCTCCCCGCACGGCGGAGATGTACTTTGCTTTCTCTCAGCGGGGGTCACCGCCTGGTATTTCTGCAGATTAGCGCCCTGCCGAGCTGCAGACAGCTAGCATCACTCACTTCTCTGACACAGATCTGACGAGGAAACCTGTCCCTGCCACTTGCTGACAGAAGGTCGGAACGTGCAGCGTGCATCGCACGCGCGCGCACGCACGGAGACCGCATGCACGGTGTAGGGGCTTCGTCTTCCGATGCCCCGGAGTGATGCCTGGCACACTGGACATGGGATCCAGAGGTCGCCGGGTTCGATCTCCCGGCGCGGCAAAAGAAACAACGGGGAGGCAAGTTTCACAGGTCCCCTTTGACTGTCCACTCGGCCGGCAGGAAGTAGATGGGTTTGCCACAGTTAGTCGATCGGTGGGTCGCGTCTGGTGGAGTAATGTGTGGGTACTGGCACCTCTTTCAACAAGTCTGACGGGTAGGCCAAAGCACTTCTTTAGGGGGGCTCTGGTGGAAGCCCTCTGCCAGCAGTGGGGTGAGCTGGCGATTGTTGGGCTGCACCTTTACCGTTTACCACCTCCTACTCCTTTAAACAATTATTGTTCAGCTGAAACGAAACAAATTTTTTTTTACCAGGTTAGGCCCACTGAACTATATGTTTTTAAAGCGACCTGGCCACAAATGATAGCCCAACGAAGTGGCTTATCATCATGTGGAAATTTATAGCAGTCAAATACTCTAAACGCACGAATCTAAATGTGGAGGGAAAAACCGGAGGACCCGGAGAAAAATGTACGCGACCACGGGAAAAGAAACACGCAAACTCCGAATATGAATTATGAATTATGGTAGTCATGGAACGCTCCCGTGATTGCATCCGTGAGGAGATGGAGGGACTAAATCGGCTTGTGGGCACGTCCCGGGTGGATTGTCACATTGCAGGATCGTGAGAGGAAGCGACTTCATACAGCAGTCGACTGACCAGGGCTTACTGTGATGGTGATGATGATGATGATGATACGAAATACTAGTCAGCTTGTAATTTTCAGCTTCAAATTAGCGTTCACAAAGTATTAAAGACTGGACAATTACGATAAAAAATGGTTGTTAACAATCCACTGCTAGACAAAGGCCTCCCCATGCTTGATGTGCACGGGAGGTTGATTCCCGTGGAGGGGTGCAAGGAGGGGGGAGGAGCGACACCGGGATTGGGCACAGGGAGAAGGAGAGACAAAGAGAGGCAAAGATTGGGAATGAAGAGGACGAGGGAGGTCGTGGGAAGGAGGTGAGAGAGGCGAGATGAGGTGGGGGGCAAGGCCATGAAGAGAAGACGTTGACCCCCGTCTGCCATGCAATGTTCTGCAGCAGCTCAGGGCTGACCACTGCTTCCGGGGTGAGGGGGTCGAAGCGCGGGACGTCTTAGTGCATTTGCGACACAATTTTACGTTGAACGTCTTTCGCACCGTACGTAGCCAAGCGTGTTAATCGGAGGTGCGGAGTGTTGAGTCCATGGGCAGTCTTGAGTCTATTGGCAATGTTTGAGTATATGGGCAGTGTTGAGTCCATGGCCAGTGTTGTATGTGTGTACTTTGAACTTCTTTCGCACCGTACGTAGGCGACCGTGCTGATCTTGTGGTTGATTAGACTGGCGCGGACGCCGCTGTTGGAAGAGTCGCGTGCATTACGCCCCACGTTGCGCCAACTCGTTTCTCATCCGAGGCTCACCCTGACCTTGGTTTTGTTGCGGGCCCCTTCGAGATGGCTTCTAACAGTCGGGCTCCCATCCAGGGTCATGTCGAGGAATGTGAGGAGGGGGAGGGGGGGTGGCTTTAACATTTTACTTTCTGCCCACAAAAGGTCAGCTTAAGCGGCCGGGTGGCAGCGTTGCTGGTAGAATGGAAAGCTGTCACCGTTGTCTTGACCGGGCTTGGATGTAGCTTCCACCGGTGGAAATACTGGTCAGCACGGCTTGCACGTACTTACGTATGTTGAACTTCTTTGGCGCCGTACGTAGCGGTGAAGGTGGGACCTTGGACCAATTCAGATGTCACTCACTGTGAACGTTAGCCATGGCCGAAACTCAGGTCACTGGGTTCATAGCACAGTGCGCTAACCACCGTGTCACCACCGTGCCACCGCTGGGCAATTCTTTAAAAAAAACCGAGCGAAACGTGATATTTTTGTTTGATTCTTTCTTCTTGACCTCTCTTCCTGAAACACTTTTTTTTTTACCACCGCGTGCACACGCACACAGTTGTGCTCGCAGGTACAAGTCGTCAGCGTCGCCTCCCAAGCAGTTCACGGTTTGGCTCGATGCAATGGGCATTAGTGTGGAATTCTAGGGGACAGACACCACGTTATTATTGCCGCATTTGAATCGTGCCAGGGTTTCTTTGTAGTCTGCAGTCACTTGATCATCGCCAAGGCTTCTATTCCTGTGACCCCTCCACTCAGCTGCCTGCCCCGCAGACTCGCTGTGCCCGGCTGGGAGACGCCTGTCGCCCATGGCTCAAAAATCGCCTAAATTGCCCCACTTAAGTTTGCTGTTTAAGTCCGTTTGATGGTAAATATGTGAGTGACAGGGCAATTGTGTGAAATGCTCGGCGGTTCAGTGAGCAGCTTTTAAATCCTGGGGTGGGGTGACTTCTCTCACTGCTTCCTGCAAAGTATTTTTTTTAAATGCAAGTCTCCCTCTAATATTTATCTTAATGGGTTTTTGCCATGTCCTGTGTAATGTAAACAAACAAAACAAACTTGTGTTTACTAAGTTATTTTAAAATTATACAAAAATATAAGAATCATAATTGATGGCCCTTTGTCAAACCATTGTTGGATGCAGGTCTTCTCCCACGCTGCGTCGGTCATGGGGCTTGTTTGACCATACTTCACCACGTGGGTGGTGACCATCATGAATCCAGATGCCAGTCGCCGCTGATATTAGGCAAAGCCTGGAATGAAACTCAGGCCAAGGTACCACTACAGCTCTCTCAGGTCGAGGCTCTTATGCCTGCAGTAGGGCGTCGCGGTGGCGATATGTTAACTACCTCACTTGGTGTACAGGAGGTCATGGGTTCAATCCCAACTCTGAGGCCTACTGTATGTTTGGAGTTTACGTGGTCACGTGGTTTTTTCTCCGGGTCCTCTGGCGTTGCCGTCCACATTCATGAATATGCGTTTACAGTATTTAGCTGCTATAAATTGACACGTGATAAGCCACTTCGTTGAGCAGTAATTTGTGGCCGGGTCGCTTCTGAAAAATAACTATATATCTTCTTGGTTCTTTCGGTAAAGTCACGTAGAAGAGAAATAATAAAATAATAATAATAAAACATAATAAAATAATGATTATTAATCAAAAGTAAAGCATATAAAATTGCTTATTTTTTCATGTTTTATTTTTATTATTTTATTATTTCCTTTCTACGTGACTTTACCGAAAGTACCAAGAAGATGAATCCCTGCAGTCACGAAAGCTTTAAATCGAAAAATAACTATATAGCTCAGCGGGCCTTACCTGGTAAAATAAAATATATTTAACTTTTTAGTTAATGCAGTGTAAGCCATGCATGGCAGGGCTGCACCTTTACCTTTTATTATTTACTTTATTTCCCAAGAAGACCCAGATGAATGTGGTTGCATAAGGTTGTGTCATTAAATTAAGCCACCTGAAATCACGAATCCTGGAATATAGCTATGGCAGAGTTGCAGAGGCTAAGAAAGTAAGACTTTAACAGATGGAGAGGTTTTGAGATATGGGAGAAGGCTGAAGATCTGGACTGGGCATTGTTACGAGATGTGAAGGCTCATAGAAGGAAGCTCTAAAAGGAAGGAGGAGATATGTTGCATTGGAACTATTCAGAGGAAGGCAAATACCTGATGTGGGCGTATGGTCAGAGGAGAAGACTTTTTCAAAGGGGTTCTACGATGAACGATGCCGGGAAAAAAAAGATTTAGAAAAGAGGGCACTTATGCCTGCAGTAGTGTAAGCAAAAGCAGGACTCTACGATGAAATGAAGAGGCAAGCACAAGGTCAGACTGGATGGAGGGAACTTGAACCAAAAACTTGCACTCAGGCAGAGAACTCGAGGAAGACTGGGAAACCGTGCCCTGCTCTTGTGCACGTGGTCACAGGGAAGCTCATCTCCACTTTGCATACACGTCATCATCATCATAATCATCTTCGTTATCGGCCATGACGAGTCCACCCCTGAATGAATGTCTGCGCGAGCTGGAATAATATTACATGTTGTCAAATATGTTCCATTTAAAAACGGTGCAAGGCTACTCTGTAAAAAAAGAAAAAGTAACATTGGCAGCAAACGGGCAGCCAAGTGTTCCAAAATGTGAGACTGGTTTCCCTAATGATGTCCTGTAGAGGTGCCGTGATTCAGTTCTATGGAGATCCAATGATTCATAACAAATAATAATCTGCCATGTTCCATCCACTGTTAGATGAAGCTTTCCCCAAGGCATCGCCATCTTTCAGAATGAGAATATTCATTCAGACTGGAGGAATCTGATGAGCTATGAAGCTTCTTCTCACAGACGTCATGCAATGTAATAGTCCACACGTAAAGCACAACACATGTGGAGATGCATCATCCAACTGCGCTTTGAGATGTCATTAATCCTCTTGTTCAGATGACCGTAGAACACTGGGCACTCATTGCAGGATGTGTTGACCTTCGAGTGACCTTCACCGGATATAAAACATTAGACTGAACTTAGGTCACTCAGCTGCCAAAATGAATGCGCCAAGTTTCATCGCCAATGTTCATACGAAGCTTCCCTATCCAACTTTGAGGTTGTGGCAAAGCGGGCACGTGGCATTACAGTAGCATCATAATTTGAATGCCATTTTGTAGCAGCCCCCAAACATCGGGGAATTTAGCTCCTCGTAGTTACACGAGGCGCACACTAGAGCACCGCCCAAAAAATGAGAATAAACCGAAACGGCTCGTGACCGATGGCAAATTTCAATAAGGCAACGAAATGAGGGCCTCGCCGAGACGACAAAACGGCGACATTCATCGCGAAACAACGAAGGTACATAACCAGAGGGTTAAAGGAGTTCTATGAGCATACAAAAAAAATACTACAAAAAAATGTCATCTGCTTCCAATTTGTGCTAATTGCTGCAATAATAAAGGCTCGCGAGTGGGAAACCCACATTTTCTGAGAGGGGACCGAAGAGATTTGCAGATAAAATCGTGGCGTGTCCGGTTGCAGGTTACTCGGGAACTCTGCTGGAGCCCGGCATCCCGTCTCGGGGTGGTGCCCCCAAGGTGTATCCCGTGCGGAATTTGTGGATGAAAGCGATGTAAGCAGGACGCATGCAAAACGTACCCATCCTATCAGTTTTCCCAAAGAACTTACGTTTTTTTTAAAAAGCGGCACTTATTCAAATGAATACGCAGAATTGTAAAGCTGGCAATAATCAGCGTCTGGAGATCCGACCACCCGGCCTCCAAACGCAGCAGCCAGCAATGTGACACACTTGGTCACAGCAAACATAAGAACAACTACAGTCTGATGTGTCTTACATATGAGTGAAAATATGTTTTCGACCATTTGCCTATTGGTTTTCCGGAGCGATATTATCCAGCGAGATGCATTGAACCAAGCAAACTGGTTTCAATTTTCTGGGGTTCATCAGCAGTCAAGCTTGTTAAACAAATCCCTCTGGGTTACCAGATGTTATTGGCAAGAGCACCCCGTCTAAATAATGGGGCTATGTTCAAAGAAAAATGAAACTTTGCACGAAAACTAATCTTGCTTTGCCACGGAGCATTTTGGGTGAAAGCAAATAAAGGCAGAACGCAGTTCTTCATCCGGCCACATTTTTAAATTCGTGGTGTGTGGAAGGGTTTACGAGTGTTCGATTATATGCCCAGAATTTCTCCACTTTTTTTGAGTCGGTGGTCTAGACAAGGCCGAGAGCATTGCACAATGTGATGCGATGCAAGCCAGGCGTATGGATCTGAGTCACGAGGATGGGAGTCGTTGCCTTCCCGCCGTTTATGAGCAGCACCTTTTGCGTGCTGTTATTTCTGCCTACGAGTGCCCAACCAAAGCCTCCCTCAACCCTACTCCCACCCTCCACCAAAAATCACATGGGCCATGATTAATGGGAGGCGAGCCTTGAGCTTGGCACTTTTTAATTTCAGGATGTGTCCGCCGCACTTTCAAACAAAGCAGAAATACATGATAAACGGCAAATGGGTTCACGGCGATGACATTGACACATTATTCAATCGCGAATTCGGCACTTCGTTAAGACTTCGTAAGATGCAGGCGACGATGGTAATTTAATTTGTTTTTATTTTAGTTAGTCATTAACTTTTTTAACTCTTCAGATTAGAAGATTGAGCACTGGGATTTGGGCACGGATCAGAAGTACAGAGTCTGGGATTGATTCTGGGTCGATTGTGATAGAGTTATGGGATAATTCCTTGCACGGCATATCACTTCGACTGTGATCAGACATGTACGCTGTGTATGTATGTACGTGTGCTGAACTTCTTTCGCACCATTCGTAGCCGACCGTGCTGGTCGGAGGTGCACTGCTGTGTGTGTGTGTGTGTTTATACTGTCAGATTATGTGGGAGGGTAAATTGGTGGCACCAAGTGGTGCAGCAGCTGCCTGACATGGGGACATGAGCGATGAGTTTAGAGTTCACCTTCACCCCCTGTAGACGTCACCCACAGTGCAACAGCGGCAGTATTAATATTTTGATAGAACTGCGACTATTAACACACTTGATCGACGAAGATTTGGAATCAACTACTTTTGTCGCAGTCTATTACTTGGGACCCTTTAAATATGGCTGCCTTTCGAAGGCGGGAAACCCCCTGCGAGCCACGCCCACCAGCGTGACCCGACTGGTGATGCTCAGGACATAGCCGATCGCTCATTATGACCACCCGTCCAGCGGCACATGTCTGTCGGAATAGAAGTGAGACTTTTTTTTAAATAAATTATATTCGTGTTATCCGATTAAGTTGAGTAATTAAAACCATAATCCGTAGAGTAATTGGTGACTTCGGCAATCAGACAGCGCGGTAATCAGACAACAACCCCTACCTTCTAAAATACACCATCGTACTGCAGTCGGAATTTATTTGTGCGACATTCAACCACAAACCACGCATCTACGTGGCACAATCCCTAACCGTTTTGGAGATTTCTCCATGAAAGAGCGACGTTGTGAAGCCTGGCATCGAACCAAATAAGGGCATGACCGATGTTGCATTTGAGGATGGTTTTATAAACAGGTGGTAAAGGTGCAGTGCTGAAAATTGCTTGTATGCATGTATGTTGAACGTCTTTCGCATCGTACAGAGCCAACCATGCTCATCAGAGGTACAGGGGAATGACAACAAACTAAACACAAAACGCAGTTCTAAAGAAATAGGTTTTCAAATCTATATTTCAAAGATTTGAAGCTTTCGTGACTGCAAAGATTCATATTCTTAGGTTTTTCCGGTAAAGTCACGTAGGTAAAAAATGAAAATTAATAAAAGTAAAATAAAATAAAAATATTTTTATTTTACTTTTATTAATTAAAATTAAAATTAATAAAAGTAAAATAAAATTTAAAAAATGTATTTTTCTTTTACTTTTATTAATTTAATTTTTTTACCTACGTGTCTTTACCGAAAAAACCTAAGAATATATATTTCAAAGTCCATAGCTCCAGAGGCTTCCTAATATCGGGAAGGTAGAGTGTTCCAGATGGCTGCAGAAACGCATCTTAAAGCGTGCGATAAATCTTGATAAAGCTTTCGTGATTGCAAGAATTCATATTCTGTGGGTCTTTCGGTAAAGTCACGTAGATAGAAAAAATAATAACCATAAAATAATAAAAAGAAAAAGAAAATAAAGTGAATAAAAAATATCACGACGTTTCAATCGCAACACAAGCAATCGTCATCATTCATATTTTTTTGATATTTCGGTAAAGTCACGTTGTTAGAAAAAATAATAACAATAAGACCCAAAGAATATGCGTGTGATAAACTAAAACTAAACTGTTTTTTTTTTATTTTACCAGGTAAGGCCTACTGAGCTAAAGAGCTCTTTTTCAGAAGCGACCTGGCCGCTACAGCTCAAGGAAGTGGCTTTTCACCATGTGGAAATGTATAGCAGCCAAATACTCTAAACGCATGTTTCTAAATGTAGAGGACCCGGAGAAAAATCCACACAACCACAGAGAGAGACATGCAAACTCCAGCGTCAGGGTCGGGATCGAACCCACGACCTCCTGGATACCAGGTGAGTTAGTTAACATCTTGCCACTGCTACAAACATTTCTCTGCAAACTTCAGCAACCGTAAAAATTACCAGGCAATATACTCACTGGAGCAGTGTGGAATATACTGCTCACACGACAAAGAGTTGGCAATACTTACATGCGTAGTGGTCTATATACTTGCATATACAAGATACTCATATGGGTGGGAACTACACTCACATCATCGGTGGACAATTATGAGTGGAAAATATACTGGAATTATACTTGCATACGAGTGGGCAACATGCTCACGTGGGTGGGAAATATAGTGACATAAATGGCGGCCAATATACTCATATTTGCAGCGGGCAATATACTCGAAGGAGCAGTTGGGGAAAAACACGAACATGAACGGTGGGAAACAGTAATATACGCAGCAGGCAATATACTGTACTAGTCTCACGAAGAGAGGGCAATACACAGCAGCAGTGGGCAATATATGAGTGGTGGGAAGTCGGCTCACATGAGTGGTGGGTAATATATTTGCATGGAAAATTGCGAGCCGATGCAAAACACTGGCCACGCGATAGCCCTTATTTTGTGCAGGGGCACCACGGGGTCTTTACAGTTTACCTCCGGATGAGATGACCTTAGCCTCAGGTTCATTCCTATAATGACCGCGCTTTGTGGTGCTGCATCTAATAAACAGCAGTGAGACCTGACTGGGGTTTGAACCCGTGACCCCACGAACTCTGTGGTGGGCGTGGCGCCACCGAGGCTGGCCCCCTCGTTCGCAGATGAACCCACGAGCGTGCGTTGAAGATCACCTCGGGCACGTGTTTGTACGCCATGCGACTCTCACCCGATGTGTTTGTAGATTTGTTTCCCGCACGTTGTTTGTCACGAGGTTCCGTCAGTTTCACTCAGCGTGCTGCGAGCTCCCTCTAGAAACTGATTTCGTTTCCTCAGACGCATTCAGAGAAACTAGCTGCAACTTTTGCATTGGGGGAGAGAAAACATTGGGCACGTGAACAAATCAACGAATCCTCCTGCTTGTGCTTACCTCGGTGAAATGCAATGATAATTTGGAAAAACACAAATAGCCCATTTTTTCTCGTTATTATGTTTCTAATTCACTGGTATGTCGGAAGAAAAGTCACGAGGTTGCTTTAAAATAATTTCAGAAACCCTCACAGGAAAGGCCTGTTTACAACGGCAGTTTTAAAAATTCCGTGACCTTTTGAGAAAAATAATTGACTGAATGTTTATTTAGCAGTTGTGTTTTTTTGGGTGAGACATACATTTAATAATAGAACAAGGAATGCAGCATGGAAATGCCACGGTAATCTGTCAATTGGCTACGAACATTGTGGTGCAAGAGAAAAACAAATCATGCAAGCTACTTGCAAAACATCACGCGAGACTTTTATAGAGTACATTTTCTTCTTTTTAAGCAGAGATTTTTTACATTTTGCAGCCATATATATTGCTAAAGATGCAACACATTCATCTATAACTGGGGTCAGCAGCCTGCGGCTCTGGAATCACATGCGGCTCTTTAAGGACCGCTACTTCGTGACACGTTATTTATTAGGGCCCAACACCATCTTGTATTCACCACCACATTGCGCCTTTTTTTTACGAATTTGAAAAAATATATATCTTTCCATTTTGATTGCCGACCTCTGATCTATAACAACACCGTGGCCATAAACACAAAAGTGCATAATAGGGCGATGTGCTGGGAAATCTCCTTTCTTCATCGTATGCGTATTCTGTGAAGAATGCCCGTTTCCCAATGCGTGGCCTTCCCTTTCATGCACCAAGACGGTATCACAGAATAATTTTTCTCACTCGGGGGTGGCGGAGCAGTGAGCAACTTGTTAGCACACAGAGTTCGATTCCTGGACCACAGCTGTCATTGTTGGTGAGTGATATCCAAACCGGTTCTGAACCAATTCCCACCTTTGCAGATCTGAAACTTGCTATCCAGGTGAGGTATGTTAAAAGCAATCACCATGGTAGACAGTGTGGGGAGGCATTCCTCTCGCAGTATCTTAAAAAAGCCCATACATATCTTACTATAAATTAATATAAAATAAGTAATATTTAAAAATACTTTTTTTCAATCACACGCTTTATGAAATGTACCGTACTAGTAATGGCAGAACTCCACGACTATAGGAAGTGGCCCCGAGGCTTGCCATAACGTAAGGGACCGTGGTGATTTACAGACAACGTCAGTTGAGCGTGGACAATTAGACCCAAGCCGAAACATAACATGTAAAAAATAACGATTTAAATATATATGTTTTTTGTTATTTTTTTATGATGGAATATAGTATTGTCCTCAGTATGACATAAGTATACCAAGTTTGCAGTCGATACCACATTGGGAAGTGGGTTAAAATTGAGTTACAAGATTTGAGGATTCAACAACGAAAACGACGACGACAACAACAACAACATCAGACAGAGTGAGTTAAATTAAAGCGTGTAACAAAAACACAATAAGTGTGTAAAACGATATTCTTAGCATTGGATTTAGACCCAGTCAAGAGATATTTACTCAGCAGTGGTTAACATGGCCCATAGGCTCACGGACTGCAATGAAATAACGACAGCTGCTACTTGACTGCTGTCGTTATCCATGATCTCTCACTGTACGAGACGAAGACGCTTTCTTCGATTGGTAAAGAAACGCCCGATAAGCAGTCTGCACCAAGGGTGGCACAGTCGGGTTTTTACAATCGGGTTTAATTGTCTTTTTATATTAAACCCGATCATCTGAGATTGGGAGAAATCCGGTTTAATTGGTTCTAATTGCAGAACCGCACTTCGCCAACTTCTCAACGATGGGCTTCATCCATTCCAAGCCAAGGAACTCACTGGCGCCCACGATTGTGGAGGAGAAGCTCGTGTTCATCAAGACCAACCTGCCCGCCGCATTCTACGACTACCCCGTGCCCGACGGCCCCCCGAGTACGATAGCAGCACCGACGAGGAAGCAGCCTAAGCCTATCAGAGTTTCGTATTCATTAAACCAGGTTTTAATTCCCCGAAATCGGGCTTAATTGTATTAAAGACAAAAACAGATGCCTGCCGCTGGAAAAACCGGGGTTTTCCCACCCATATTCTGCAAGGGCTCCTGCCCCGACACCACTCTCGTGTCTCTGCCTGCGGGTCTTGGTGACCATTTACAGATTAACCTTCACGCGAGAGTGGGGCCCGCAACGAAACGCTCTATTTGTGCCGAACAAAGTAGCGGAGAGCGGTGTAACCGAATAAAAAAAAGGGTTATGTCCTTGAGCGTGTTGGATATTAAAAATAAAATCCTTTTTTAATGACTTCAACACGAGGGCTTGGTGGGTGTGGCGGTGAGAGAGGGGAGGTCAGAGAATGGAGGAGAAGTTTACATTGCTGCTCGGGGTTTTCACGATTTTACGGTAGAGTTCTCCGGTGGCTTTTTGTAATTATTGGCGTGCTGTTTAGCGTTGTGTCTAACGTGCCACTCCAAGTGCGCCACAGCGGCGAGATGTTAACTACCTCGCCTGGTATACAGAAGGTCGTGGGTTCGATCCTGACGTCTGTGTATGTGGAGTTTGCATTTCTCTCCCTGTGATAACGTGGATTTTTCTCCGGGTCCTCTGGTCCCCCCCCCTATACCCCACATCTATGGCTGCTATATAAATGTTCACATGATAAGCCACTTCGTTGAGCTATCATTCGTGGTCAGAACTGTAAAGCTCAATGGGTCTAACCTGGTAAAATATAAACATTTGTTTAGTTCAGTTTAAAATAGTTTATTCACATTACAAATTAGTAAGGGAAACTATTCGGTTGTCTGATGTTCCACTACACATGCTGACAGCTTCTTCAGGATCTGAAGCAGAGGCAGGAACTATTCATTTCTTGACGAAGCTCACAGGAGTTGGGAGAAAAACGTCGCCTATCGTGACGGAACAACACGCGGTACAACCTGAAAACACATTGGGCAGCTATGCAAAAGCATAATAATACGCAGAGGACATTGACAGTTTGGTCAGGGAAACATTTGAAAATTTGAATTACTTCGCATTTGTTTGTAGTTGTGGGGGTTGGTGGGAAGTGTAGGGGCAGGACGTAGGAGTAGATGTTACAGCGGAGCCATCAGGAAAAGTCTGCACGATTTCTGTTGAACTGTCTCAGAGGTGGTCGTGGGCGGCGCCTTTATTCGTGACACATGGCGAATCAATCCCAGACGGGGTGGGCCCACAGCGGAGCAGGGCACGGAACCAGGTCAAGCCTCCAGCTCAGAGGCAGAAGTTAAAAAGTAATAAAAATAATGGGAGGTGGGGGGGGGCACGGCTTCGCCATCGCGGGAGATGTACACGCGTGCGCGTGTGTGGGAGCGATCACCGTAGCGTTTACAAATTAGGTGCGAGCTCCGTGGCCTATGAGTTGGATTTATTTTTGTTAAGTAGGCAAATGACAGCCGAGGCGCTTGGCCACCGTCATCGCAGAGCTTGGCGCAGAGAACGCAGACGGGATGGAGACTTCTTCTTGGTTCTTTCGATAAAGTCACGTAGAAGGGAAATAATAAAATAATAAAAAATAAAACATAATAAAATAATTCTCACGACGTTTCGGCCACAACGCAAGCAGCCGTCCTCAGGTGAAGAACAGGTCTGTCGGTAAAGTCTACGTGACTTTACCGAAAGAACCAAGAAGATGAATCTCTGCAGTCACGAAAGCTTTAAATCGGGATGGAGACTGTTTTCGATGGTTGTAAAGTTAGGGATATTTCGTTTTGTTTCTGTTTATGCATTGGGTGTAGATATCAACATTAAATGCTGTCCATACACGATTTTGTTGTTGTCGTTGAAGCACAGGTCAGTCAAGGTATGTCTAGCCCTTCAAAAATAATTATCGAGTACAATTATTCGTATTATTCTACATTTGGTTATTATTATACTCGATTAAGGTATCATATGAGTATGAAAATGTGTAAAAAAAAATATCTGGCAAATAACATGGGTAAACTCATAATTTAACAAACTCACTCTATGCAAGCCGTATATAACACTTAACATTTTCACGTTATCATTTGCTAATGTCCTTTTTAAAATTAAAATAAACGGAAAAAACTCAGGCAGCTCTGCCAAATTTGTATTTCATCACGTGATACGTGACCGTCATTTCAAACGCAATGATACAAATAATTTTTTACGTTTTATTTTTGTCATTAAAGACGATACGTAATAACTGGTTATCTGCCATGTGAAGGCCTCCCCATGATTTTGCCACCGCCAGCTTTAGCGACTCGGCGATTGCACTAATCCACGGAACAACTTCACACAAGCCGATTGTGTTTCTCATCTCAAAGTGTTTATTATCGCACCTCCATTGCCGCTTCTGGTCGAGTCGAACACGGGCGGGACTCATTTGCTGGCCACCTCGGAAGGACGGCGCTGCAACTTTTCAGACGAACACAAAGATGCAAGGACCTTTTAGAAACGGCTGGCGTGACACCCGGCAGCAAAAACGCATTTGAAAATATTTTTCGTGAGCATTGCATACAAGGAAGAAAGAAAAAAAAATGCAGTGTGCATATTTGTCAAATTGCAGACGCAATAAATAGTTAACACAGAAAATATATTCCACTGTACAAAGTCTACAATGTAGGCTGGTTCAATCATCATCCTTCTTGGTAAAAAAAAAAATGTTCAGCTCTTAGTGGACTATTCACAGACACCTTTAAAAAAAATCGCTTCCCAAATGTGTGTGGAGGAGATGTGGGTGGGGGGGGAGTTGCAATTTGTCAACTGAGGGGGTCACATCGGGCGAGCGAGCAAGTGAAACCCGCAAATGCTCCAAACGATCGAGCATCAATAGTTAATTAGACACTTATATATATATTCACACACGTCTATTAAAATAAACTCTCTGCGTTTCTACAAATAGACATTTGGGCATGTGCTTTGAAGAGTGTGAAGAGGAAGCATAAATTCCAAATGCGCACATTTTTCTACGGTATCGGTCCGAGGCAGCTTGAGTGTTTTTTTGTGCTCACAAGTGAGAGTACTCTACCTATAATAACGTGTCCTATTATAAGTATTCGACTACTAAAAAAATATCTCACGTACGAACACAATTTTGAGTACTTATAATATTACTATAATAGTAATTGATAATACGAATAATTTATAATCATGATGCTATGTTACTGATTTATGCAGGAAAGCCACGCTGGGTCAGAGGACTGTTTTTCACGAGGGCCCTGCAATTGGGATTTTATTTGTAGATGTTTTTAGCCCAGTAATGTTAAGTGTACATACTAAATGCTGTATGAGTGTATGTTGATGCCAAGACACGGTATGGATGAACGTACGTTGAACTTGTTTTGCGCCATACGTAACCAACCGTGCGAATCGGGGGAGGGCGGGGGAAGCACAACAAACTAAACACAAAAAGCAGTTATCAAGAAATGAATTTCGATTTAAAGCTTTCGTGACTGCAGCGATTCATCTTCTTGGTTCTTTCGGTAAAGTCACGTAGAAGGGATGTGAAATCCCTCCCCGTAGAGGCGGTTAAATTTAAAGCTTTCGTGACTGCAGGGATTCATCTTCTTGGTTCTTTCGGTAAAGAAATGAGTTTGCCAATGTATGTGATTTAATAATGCGCAGCTCCAGTGCTTTCCTAATATCGGAAGGAAGAGCATTCCAGACGGCCACTGACGCGCATCTGAAAGCGCCGCGCGATGCAGTGACCATCTTTGTTTGATGGCTAGCCAAGGGCCACAGGAGTGCAATGAAAAAAATACTCGTAAACATCCTTTTGTGAAACACACGGTTGGTTAGCCGACGGAGAGGTCACGTGCTGCAGTGGCCGAAAGCATGGGCGGCCAGTGCCACCTCTTCTTCAAGACGTCTGGCCAGCTCACGAGCGAAGGTCAAAACTTCGCTAGAGGGGCTCACGGAAGTTATCCCTAGGAGGGGCCTCTTTCTGTCGGCAATGGCGCGAGAAAAACGATCCACAGGGTGGTTGTGTTCCATCACCTGCACCTTTCAGCACTACACATATAGATACAATGTTTCCCCTTATCTGTGTTGATGTGGATTGCGATGGTCCTACGCTTTAATTTGCAGTTGCCCGTGGGTATTGCTCCTGCCACACCACGCAGCTTTCCGCTGATGAACACGAATAATAAGTACGTTGAACCTCTTTCGCACCGTACGTAGCCAACCGCGGTGTTTGCCACGTAATGATTTGGTGATAACAAAATTACTCAATTGCTAGAATTTACGCTCCGTGCACTGGAGCTGAGCACAGAGATGTCAACGAGCTGCCGACAAAGCAACAGAGCGCTTGGGCAGAGAGCGCTTGGGCAGAGAGCGCTTGGGCAGAGAGCGAACGTGGCGAAAGGTAATCCCATTTCTCGCCATGCCATTCGCTCGTTTCAATCCCAACGTGTTTGTCTTTGAATAGGAAAGCGGTGCAAGAGATTCCCTTCTGCAAATATGTATATATTTTCAAAATCTATATTTTGCTTATATGTTATAGATTTAAGATATTTTTTATAAAAACTTCATATATTTTTCTACATATATATACATTTTAAATATTTATAAATACATATTTTTTCTTGGTGTGGCCTCTAGGCTGTGAAATTCATTTCCACTGGACGTTCGCTTCCGCTGACTCAGCCCGCTTTTATTAAAATGGCGCCGTAAGCAGCAACTTATTTTGAAGAAAGTATGTTTTCTACTTCCATGTATCATTTGTTTTGTGGGTGGATCTGATCGATTGGTGCGAGCCAGCGACTCAGCCTCAAACGAGTACCTGGTGCGGTGTGTAGTAAACATCGCCACTACAGAGACAAAGGCGGCCGGGCGTGGTTCTGGCCACCCACCCCCTCGTGTGCTGTTCCGGCCTTCATAGGTGCTTGCTAACAGCATTTGCCCCAACAGTCTGTTAAGGCTATAGGGGTGATCTTTGCCTTTGTACAGCGTACTGTGACCTCCGCGTGAAAGGTGCTTTAGAAGTGTCAATTATTACGATCTACAATCCATGGCACACACTGCTCACGTAAAGATGGAGAGACTACTCAAAGTACATTCCCGAATCAATCTGAGCCCTCTCTTTATATTCAAATAAGTTAAGTGCCAGTTTCCTTTAAAACATGTAACGGCGTATCTGCAGTGGATGCGTTGCTTATACGGTGATATCTGTAATGTGTAGTTCATTCCAAGTTGAATGCGTTCAATTAATTCACTTAAGTTAATTAATGTTTTTATTTTTTTATAGCGAGGAGCATTTTGTGTTTTGGAAGAACGCACAATATACATTTTTGTCCGTCCTCTCAATTTTCCAAAGTAACTCTCACTAGAATAAGCGGCGCTTGTTTTAATGAAAAAAAAGGCGAATTAAAAACCTGGTAACAGATGTATGTACGTGTCTAAACGCAATCAGTGTCTGTGCATCTGACCACCCAACCTCCCAAACGCAGCGCGTGCCAACCGCGTGTAGAGCAGCCAGAAAGCACACAGTCACAACGAATCCAGGGTGCTTCAAAAATGTTTACCACTTATACGGGACTCTCGTTTTTAATGGAAAAAGAACGGACAACACAATGTAACATGATAATAAATGTCATGTTAATAGCTGCAAAGAAGTCAAATAGTCTCCACTTGTTCGCCATCATTGTCAACACGTGCCTGGAATCTTCTCCATGTGGTCTCCAGAGCCCGGAGGCACATTTCGCGTGGTAATTGTTGCCAATTCTCCGAAGTGTTCACATTTTTTTGAAGCATCCTGTGTATAAGCAGAAGGCCCCGTGCTGCGTTTCCATAGATAAATAAAAATACGTTGGAGTCAACCGCTCTTTCACTTTCCTTTCCAGATCAATGTTATCACGCAGTATTCTTCCGTGAGATGATGAGTTGCACGATTTCTTAGAACGACTACACACCTGGGCCCTCCCCCCAACCAGGCTGCAATAACCAGAACAATGCATTGCTTTTACATGAACATGCTGATTATAAAAAATAAGTGAAGGTGCAAATTTTGCTCACGGGCAATGCTGGCCGAAGGGCCTCCACTTCAGGGAGTTCTGGAAACTCCCCCCCTCTAAAGAACAGTTTGGCCTACTCTTACATGCTGGCCAGATGTCTTGGAAGAGGTGGGAGTGTGCCCACCTCCACCAATGTATGCCGCTGGGTGAAGTTCTACACCGTTTAAACCACCAACGCCGAAAGATGGAATCGAACCGGCGACCTTTGGATTGCAAGTCCAGCTGCTCTCACCAATACGCCGTGGCATAAACTCCACATTCAGTCAAGTTCGGCTGAACAAAATAAAGCACCGCGGTCCTTACAAAGGAAGCAAATAATTTAGGAATGTTACGACAATCCCCGATCGGACTTCAAAACTTTGACACCACGTTTGCGATACATTTTTGAATTCCTCCAGGATAGGTTTTTTTTCGTTTTTTTTTTTGCCAAGGGTGTAAAAGGAGGGCCGCACAGAACGGCCACACACGAAGCGTTGAACCCGTCACCGGCTCCTGAGAGCGTCGCTTCATCAGACCCCCCCCTCCCCACCACCCGTCGCAGAGCCACGTGCTCTCTGCACGCGCGGAGTCGCTGGCAAAAAGGAATCGCGGCGAGAATTAGACGCGGGCCTCGGAGACCTAATCAGAGGACCCTCAAGTTCCTGAGACCACTCGGCGAGCACCAGCGTTGGGGATGGAGAAATGCTGGGTTACGCGGAACAATTTGAACTCTTGACCCGACCAGGCGCGGAATTAAACTAATAAACACCAGCGGATCACCGCGCAATACTGTATCCCAGACCTTGAGTTGCGCCGGATAAAGCAGAGCAGGGGCTTGGGGGGGGGGCTGGCTTGGGTTTGGTGCTCGCATTCCTGAACGTTGGCGAGCAGCGTTAATAAATCTCTCGCTAAATGATTGGCTCCTGTCCGCGCATTAGCGCTTAGCATTCTGGCGCGCACCGCGGGAGAGAAATGTGACAAGCGCGCCGCTGCCGCTCACTAACCCAGAACCTAAAGTCCAGCACGCGGTTGTCCATCAACGAAATACCAATCTAGGCCCTTCCTTGGCTGAGAACTAAAACAAAAAAATGCACGCTGAATATTTCAAGAGGCCGTACATTATTTTGAACGGGCATAAATATATCCTGCCAGTTAAAATGTATTAAAGCACTAATAATAATAATAATAATTGCGTAACCATGCCGGATCAAAAGATTTAAGGAGGCATTCATCCAGTCGTGGATAGATTGTGGATGATGATGATTATGATGACTGTGATGACGAATTATACTATTAATAATGATAACTTACAAAACAAAGTTTCCCTGAGTCTCAAGACTGTTTTCGGTGGCTTCTGGATTCGGATGTTTGGCCAATACCATAAATGTGATTGAGAGAGAACCTTGAGCAAAACCACCACCATCGGCAGAGTTTGACTTCTACATTCGGGGGGTGGGGCAGGAGTTCGCTTTGTTCCTCACATTAGGAATTGCGAGTGAATATAATTTATTTACTTTTGATCTAAATTGTAAACTACTGAACATAAATTAAGGTGTCCGTGACTCCCCCCCTCCCCGCTCAAATGCCCAGCACCCCAAACCAATCCACACTGTGAAATGTGCCGGGAGGCCGTCATCCAGCAGTGGATTAACAAAGGGCTATACATTATTATTCTTGTGAGTAGTAGTATTATGAATGCACCATACAACAGCAATATTCCTTCCTGTACACGTGCTCTGCAATATTGACTTGTTTTGCCTTTGTTTTGCTGCTGCTGCTGCTGCTGTGGTCATGGCACCACGGATCTTTCTTTGTACAATAGCAACTGGCTGAACGGGATCGGTCCGTGTGACAAGTTAAGATCAACTTAATGTACACAGAGAGTCTCATATTAGGTCACGGCGAACGCTTTTGAAACGTTAGTGTCTGACCAGTGCCCGACCTTCTTACAGAACCGTTCAAAACGTATTGGTCACGCCGTGCCCTTATAAATCTCAACGTTCATCCTACAAAGTCCCATCATCACAAGGGAGAAACACAAACAAATTTGCCCGTATTGCAACGGCTGTACGCCGTATGGAACTGAAAACTAAATTTCCTTGCAGAAGAATACGGGTAGCCCGTATGGGTTGACAGCTATAATGTAAGCGCCGTGTGTACTTGCGCTGAACTTCTTTCGCACCTTACATAGCCGACCGTGCTGAGATCTCGCCGGAGATCCTCCGCACGAGCGCGTGGTTGTCGGCTGTGCTCGGCGAATGAGTTGGCCGCGTCCTCAGTGGCCACTCGAAGCAAATACGTTCCGCCAGTGCGAGTCGATCAAAGCGCCACCATGATTAGCAGGCGGACTATGCCAGACCACCGCTACTGTCATTTGGATCACTTTAGTTCCGCAACAAAATAACAAATACCCGAATTTTTTTTGAAGCCACACTTTTTGTTTACACTGCTGAAGAATTTCGATTTAAAGCTTTCGTGACTGCAGGGGTTAATCTTCTTGGTTCTTTCGGTAAAGTCACGTAGAATGGAAATGGTAAAATAATAAAACATAATAAAGTAATTCTCACGACGTTTCGGCCACAACGCAAGCAGCCGTCCTCAGGTGAAGAATAGGTATGTCGGGAAGACTCTGTTCTTCACCTGAGGACGGCTGCTTGCGTTGTGGCCGAAACGTCGTGAGAATTACTTTATTATGTTTTATTTATTTACCGAAAGAACCAAGAAGACTGCTGAAGAAGTGAAAATGGATCAACTAGCATAAACATTTGAAAGGTAAGAGGCGCAGCCCTGCAATTGCTTTGCTCAGGTGACTGCTGGCAGAAGGTGCCTGCACGAGAAGGAGCTCTGGAGAGTCCTTGCAGAGGGTGTTTTAGCCTACCCTTCTACGTTGTAATTGAACCCAGGTCTACCAGGGTTGTAGCATGGTGCACTGACCACTGCACTACCGCTACCACTCGATAGACACAAGCGCACACGCACAGGCTAGAGAAGCAAAAGTATCTTGGAAGAGGAGGGAGTAACCACATTTTACCCCACCGCATGCGAACTACCAATCGACTGACCGTGGACCAGACCGTTCGTGCCGAAACTTGCCCTATTGTCTCAGCCGCCACGCCGGGAGGTCAAATCAAACCTCTACGACCTCTGAACTGCAAAGCGCGGGGCGCGTTAAGAATTTCTTTTTTTTAATAAAAATGCGCGTGATTGTATTAATACACGAGGTACCACGCGCTGACCTTCCTAAGACCGAGTTATGGCAAAACGTGTCCTGGGAAAAAAAAGACAATTACGAACAAAAGATGACTCAGTTTTGATCGATCGATAACAACTCACGAGCCGCAAACCACTCGCAAACCAACCAGATCGATCCTGAATGCAACCCGCGCACATGTCTGAAAGGTGAAGGTTCAACCGCTTAATTAAACTTTTTTTTTTAAACCGGCACGCAAGTTGTGTCAAGGGCAACCCTATAGCTAGAAACCTGAACCCCGGAGCATTTGAAAAGTGTAAAAGTGTTTGCTTAGTCGACGTACATTTTAAAAGCGGGGGGTGGGGGTTAGGTTAGCGATGAAGAAAAAAGTAAAAAAAACGGAACTTCGGTGCACTAGATCAAGAAGCCACGGTTTTTCAAAGCCGCTCCTCGCGAATAATTTTGTTGTCCTTCCGATCAGCGCGGTTGGCCACGTGCGACGCGAAAGAAGTTCAACGTAACACAACAACAACAACGAGGAGGAGTAGGAGGTGCTTGCAAACTACTGCGTCGCTGTTTTACGGGCTCTCGATTATGATTTTTTCAATCAAAAAAACAACCCATCTGCCAACAACAACAACAAAAACCGCGGACGCTTGTCAAGCAGACTCGGCTCATCTCGAATGTCACTCCGAGGGGGAGGGCGCGGGGTTGGTAGAGCCTTTTTACGTCGTCGTCTGACCGAGCATGCGAGAGCGAGCGAGTGAGCGCGTCGAAAACACATGTGGCTCCTGTAACGCAGAAGGACACCCCCCCCTGCTGCCTCCCCTCTTAACCCCCCACCCCGCGCCCCCCTTTGTTTGGCAGCGGCCGTCAGTGCCTCGTCCATTAGTCTGCGAGCCTGATGGCTCTTCTGTCAGTGCGCTGACACGCCGATGGGGCTCTCCGGCATGCGCAAAAGGCGCCTTTAATTGGGGCAGATGCAGCGGCAGCTCGCCCTGGGGTGGCGAGAGGTGGGGGGTGTGGGGGAGTCATGCGGTGATGCCCCCGCCAAGTCGAACCCTTTGCCCACGTAACAGCTTTCCTGTGCACGCCGTGGCATTTCTACCCCCCCCACCCCCCGTGTCTCGGAACCATCTCCCATATGTATGTGTATACAGTGACACGCAGATCCACCCCCCCCCCCTGTGTAGTGCTGTCACAGGATAATCTAAACTAAACACATTTTTTTCGTGTTAACCTGATAAAGCCCCACTGAGCTGAATCGCTTTCTTTTTAATCGCCACGTGGAAGTTTACAGCAGCCAAATCACTCTAAGCGCGTGACGTTGATCCTTAATGTGGGGGTATAAACCGCAGGACTCTGGAGAAAAATCCACGCGACCACGGGGAGAGAGACGCGCAAACTCCAAATATACAGCAGCAGGCGTCAGGGTCGGGATCGAACCCACGTCCTCCTGCATACCAGGCGAGGTAGTTAACATCTCGCCAGCTCGGGACGCCGGTGTAGTGTAGCGCAGGTTGGTAATCACGGCAAAGGACCTCCTGAATGACCTACATAGGCTGTTGAGTCAAATGCTATTCGCGAGCGCCTATGAAGGTACAAAGGGATTGTGTGGCCAGAACCACTCCCGGTTGCCTTTGTCTCCCTGGTGCTGATGTTTGCACACTGCAAGAGATACTCATTTTAGACTCTTTCTTTTGGGGAAGCCCAGGACCGGTTCGGATAATTGACACTGATGTTAGCCATAGCCATGGCTGAAAATCAAATTCGTACAACAATGCAACCTCTCCCCCTTCCATATACACACACACTAACACAACGCAGGTTAAAGACTTCATTTTCACCGTGAATAAAAGTCATTGGGCATGCGCGGTACCTGCCCCCTTCAAGTTATTGTGGCCAGCGGTAGGAATAACGGAGCGTTAGCACAAGGAGGGAACGCAAACGTGGGCACGTCCACTGCCGAGGTGGAACCATGGAATCAGCCAGTGCCGTGGAGTTCCGTGGCTTTTTTTGCATCACCAGAACATGAGAGACTTTGACTTTAAACAACTTTGATTGCCGCCAGCAGCAAAAGCACTGGAGGCGATTTCAATATGAAATACACAAAGTCACCAGCAAACAAAAGAAAACAAATCGTTACAAATCCACGCGCTGTGGCGCTGAAAGCACCGCGCACAATACAAAAGAAAAGTCACGTGGTGGTTGTGGTGTCATCGCGCACGCCACGGTGACGAGCGAGCGCTTCAGAAGGTGAACACGAGGGTGCCGTCCACACTGGTACAGAGAGGGGCCTTTCCGGCTCCCCAGTGTTCGAAGAAGACGTGCACATCACCGACATGTGTGTGGTATGCGTGCTCCAGCCGGAGCCGCGCCTTAAGCAGGCCTCTGAACACGAGAGAAGGCGACAGCTTGGGGGGGGGGGCCTTCGTCCATCAGTGAGTTGTTAATAGCTGAATGATTTAAGATGATGATGATGATGACGACGACACACTTAGCGACTCAATATGTTTCTTGAAAAAAACAATGTCTACTAAAATCCACGTGTTAACTTGATTAAAATTGTTCACTTTTCCCAGGGTTCCCACAATGTGCCGTGCGATCTCCAGCGATACATGTAGAAAGTCGGTAGACTCTCAATCACGTTGCTCTTAAAAAGGGGCCATTGCCAGAAACGTTCCTACTCAATATGCTTGCCAAAAGCTCTTTATATAACGAAATATCAAATTGAATTAATGTTCTACAAACGTATTATATGTGATGGAAGTCCAAAGCCGGGTAGTTAATATTACGCAGGAGCGTAATATTTTATTTAACTATCACACGGACATTGTAAGTCACCTTTATCTATGAACCTACATTTTAATTTCAATTCCTGCTTGTAAGTAAACGCTGTTCTGCCAAAGTACAAACCACAACGCTTCCTACAGACTATTAAACCTCAGCATTCAATTCTACAAATAAATGTCCCACGCAAGCCTGCGTGATCGTTAAGAGAATACATAGGGATTGGGGAAACCGATACGTCGTCTTGTGCTCATGGGACATTTTGCAAAGTTTGTTTAGTACGTACAGATTTAAAAAAACTTCGGAAATATTGAATAGCTTCGAAGATTTTTTCAAATATTTGTATCGGGACATTGTGGTGCAAATTTAATTCGAATGTACAACATCAATAGTGAAAGGCAAGTATGTCCGCGAATCAGTGCTTTAGGCGTTTTGATTCGTAATCGTTTCATTTATTCATCACGTTCATCAACAGGATACGTTAGCGGTGCAAGGCGATAAAACATAACATTTGAAACATCTCAAAATTATATACACTGGCGTTCAGGCTGCAAACAAAATTATGAGAATTGAAGCAGTTACAACAATACTACTCATTAAAATCACAAGCACATGTTATTTCGCTGTTGTCTTCAATTACGCTATTGCGCCAAATTCTTATTTACTCTTTATTCTCCCCCCACAAAAAAAATATAACTGAATGTTTTCAACGGGGAATTTTTGACTTTGGCCTCTGAACAAATTGCCATCTGCACCCTTCCCCCACATAATTAAGAGGCCATGTGGTCTGTGTCTTTCTTGTTACACCGTGGCAGCGTTAAAACCACAGCAGGTGTGAAATGATTTGCAAACAAGTCATGCCAACAGCGATTCGCCGAGGCCATAACAGCGGCACAAGGGGCCCTTGTAGCAAGCACACCTTTGGTCTTGTAAACATTATAATTGGCCTGGCCATTGATTCTGGTCGCTATCTATGGGTGCAGTTGCTGCCAAAGGCTATCGTTCCAACCTTGTCAATCAAAGGACACTGATAAACAAGATCCTTTGGATTCAGCGCGAGAGTGTGAATGATGCGACGGCCTGCGGTCGACCTGCTGCTGGAAGTCGGTTCACTCGTACAAGCTCATGTGGAAGGGAAATAATAAAATAATAAAAATAAAACTAAATAAAATACAATTCTCACGACGTTTCGGCCACAACGCAAGCAGCCGTCCTCAGGTGAAGAAACAGAGCTGTCGGAAAGACAGCGCCCTATTTTATTTTTTCCCTTCTACGTGACTTTACCGAAAGAACCAAGAATATGAATCCCTGCAGTCACGAAAGCTTTAAATCGAAATAGAATCGGAATCTTTATTTTCGACTGGGGGAATCCGATGAGCTCTGTAGCTCTTTTTCGCGATCGAATCAATGGTTCGCGTGCAGGCATTGCCGATGAGAAAAACGCGATTGCGAATTTGTGCACGCACCGTAAAACGAAAGGCGATCGTTTTTGCAATAGCAATGAAGATTCTACGTGAGTGTTTTCATTATAGCCTGCTCGCAGTGGCAGAGTAACAAAAACTCGGCGCGCTCAGCAATAACACGGCCCTTAAAGTAAAAAAATATCAATCTTGACTTAAAGCTTTCGTGACTGCAGGAATTCATGTTATGTTGGGTCTTTCGGTAAAGTCACGTAGATAGATTCAAATTAACAAAAAATAAAATAAACAAAAACCACGACGTTTCGATCACAACACAAGCGATCGTCATTTAATTTGAACCTATCTACGTGACTTTACCGAAAGACCCAAATAATATTTTAAAAATATATATGATATATATAAGATATTTCTGTCAGTGGTGCTTCTTCAAAGTAGAGAGAATTCCAACTAGATTATCAAGTAAATATATGTTGTAAAAGCTCTCTATGAGAACAAGTAACTTACATTTTCTACAGGTACCTATATAGGACGTTATTGAAAACACATACCGTGTAAAAGAGTTTTTGTGTATATTGCGCGCCAAGAAAATAACATGCCTGCCTTGGGTCTTGCGTTTTTTAATAACTCTAAATGCCAGTATAGTTTTGCACCAATATACCAAAATGTCACCGGCATTTAAAATGAAATGCCAAGGCACGCGCATGAGTCACAAGGCGCACGAAATGTATTGTGGCATGCTGTTCGAACCTTATCGCCGCCGCCACTAAAGAGGGTAGTAAAATCACTTCACCACTGTTGTGGTTTGGCACTAGGAACAAGGCCCAAGCAGTTCCTTGTGAAAATTGATGTCTTGCAGCACTTGGACATCTTTTTTCCGAATTAAAGAGCATTTTTTTTGGTTTTCCTCGTATGTATGGTTATTACCACATGTGCATCTTTGCATGCAATAAACACAAACTAAACAAATACTTTCCAAGACTGTAGTTGGGAGGCTTTCATTATTTACTCCGCATGTTTACTTTTTTTTTACATTTTCATTAAAAACAAAGGAATAAACGACGACAACTTTTGTGTGTGTGTTTAGTTTGCTGCCCCCCCCCCTGCACCTCCAATTAGCACGGTTGCTATGCCCAGTGCTAAAGAAGTTCAACATACACACAAGTTCAACACACACACATGTATGGGACCTTTCTTGCCAGTATTAAAATATAACAATAGGTTTTACCCTTTCTGGCAATTAAACAGTTGTGTCAAGATGTTATAACACCAAACAGAATCCTTATTCAAGGAATCCTGTCTGCATTAGCCACACGTGCTTGTGGGTGAACATGAAAACAAAAAACATGCTCTGACAATAAATGCATTGTCTTTGAAACTGATTGGTCCACACCAGAGACAGCTTTCTTTAGTCTCAGTGTTAGACCAGAGAACGCCAAAAGGCAAACAGCACAAAGACAATGCACTCAGAGCATTTAGAACTCGGGGTGAACGGCTACAATATGGGACAGTATGTGTTTTTTTTGTTTGCATGTTCACGACAAGTACAGTACGTATGGTTAATGCAGACAGGATTCCTTCAATACAAATTCTGTTTGGTGTTATAACATCTTGACACCTTAAATTTTTATTTAAAGCGTTCGTGACTGCAGGGATTCATATTGTTGGTTCTTTCGGTAAAGTCACGTAGAAGGGAAATATTATAATTTTATTAAATATTATTGTATTATTTCCCTTCTACGTGACTTTACCGAAAGAACCAAGAATATGAATATCTTGACACCTATTTAATTTCCAGAAAGGGTAAAACCTATTGTTATACACATATGTGACAAACTCACCTTAAACAGGCCCAAACTACTTGGGATCTTGGAAGCTAAGCAGGATTGAGCCTATATTCTTGGTTCTTTCGGTAAAGTCACATAGAAGGGAAATAATAAAATAATATAAATATAAAACAATGAAGGATTGAGCCTGGCTAGTTCTTGGATGGGTGACCACGAGTGCTTGCCAGGTGTTTTAGGCATGCGGCTCATGGGGCATGTGGCCATGAAATGGCAGTACCAAGTGTTACCCGCTTCGTATGCGTGGGGTGGGTTTGGGGGGGTACTCTGATATCCTCCCGCATGATGGAGTTGGTCAAATGTCATCCCAATGCACGACCGTCCTGGAAGAGACTCATTCTACTCGGTGTTGCTTTGCTGGGTAAATAACAGGCATTGTTGAGATTATTATGGTTATTATTAGCATAACCGAGTTAAGATTCTCATTCTAAAGGTGATTTTGGGCAAACACTATACCCACAGGCAAATGTGGTTGCCACACTGTCTTGGTTATTTCAGGCTCCTCCTCTTTTTCAGTAGGTGGCTTTGGAAATCCAAGTCTTCACGGAACGTTATACATTCAGAGTTTGGGGTTTTGTCGGCTGCATATAGTTCTCCTTTCTTCCCATAAGCCTCTGTTTTTTTTGTATCTGAAGAGATGGCAACCTTGCACGCATCTGTGACTGCCTTTTCTAATTTGCATTGTTAGTACTGCCTTTGTAAATTTCAGTCAACAAATACTAGTTTCCACAATATTTGAGTTCAGGATATACTTAATAAAAAAAAATATCGCAGGTGGAAACCATTAAAATAAAGGATTGCGGGAGGCAGAAGGTTTATGCATTTTTCATTTCTAAAAAAAATATTTGCAAAAGGTTTTCCTGTAGAACTCGTGACAGGAGAGAGGCCCCCTGGTATAGAGGAGGCCTGTCAAAGGCTGTGGGCTATCCTAACTCCGAAGCAAGGCCACGGTCCAGGCCTGGTATTCCAAGAGGCTCTCTCCACAAACAAGTCATGCCTAATGGCTCCCCAATGACAGTGGGTCTGACAGAAATTTAGAAAAACACTAATTAAAAGGCCAAGGGCATGGCTTTAGACTCAGCCTATGGTGTCCTGGGATCTGCCAAGGCCTACGGTTTTTTTGTTTAAAAAAAACCCTGCTGGAATGGACATTTTTCTCCATTGGCCCTTTGTATTTTAATGATCGGTTTAGAGGATTGGTAGAACTTATGATAGCATGTGCTATACAAGGTAGTGCTTTATTTAAAGTGGATAGCATGCCATTAGTCTGATCGCATTTATTACATAAATGTTTGCTGTGTTAATTGTGGAGTACACCATGTTTATTATGCGCAGTTCAAATACTCCACTGAGACATTTAAAACATGTCTTAACACTCTTGAGCTAAACAAATCTGATTCGATTATACACTTAAGTAAACTTACCTCATAACCCAAGAACCCGATAGCAACTTAAGATGACTGTGAATATGGATCTTCTAACATTCCGTATACAATCGCTCAACATTAGTTTTAGCGTCTTCTTGAAACTACTATAAAGTACTGCTCCTCATATCCGTGACCCTGTTATCCACTCATCCTATCGTCTGCCACCCCTAATAGATGCGATCAAACTCCTTTAACTCACGCATCAACCTTTCCTACTTACCTTTGGGTAGGAGGGTTAACGTTCACATAATCTGTGAGTAAGAAGCGTCACTCGTAAGTGGTTTCGAATTATTTATATTATCTGCACTTAAGCACAGATAATGAGTCACAGTTAAACTTTGTCAAATCCTGACCAATATCTGCACATATCTGTGGATGTATTGCCAATATTGATTTCGTAAAAAAAACAAATTCATCCTATTGTCCACAGCTTTCTGTATAAAAGAAGTCAGAGAAAGTGGTGAGATGTTATTCATATTTTCTAGCACCTCCGATTAGCTCGATCGGCTACGTATGGTGCAAAAGAAGTTCAACATACATAGTACATATTTGTGTTTATCCGCGGAAAGCTGCGCGGTGTGGCACAAGCAATATATATGGATAACTGTAGATTCAAGCATATGACCACAGCAATCCCACATCAACACAGATAAGAGGAAACATTTTATTTATATATGTAGTGCTGAAAGATGCGTTGTAGGTGGTGGCTGTGGCACAGTGGAGGGTGCCCTTTGCCCTCATCCCAATTTCCTGACGTCAACTCTCACCTCTGTACCAGGTGGGCCCGTCACCAAGGTCATCTCGGCCTAAATTGAGGTCCCATAATTCCAGAGCGAGGATTATATGTGCTGTTTGTTGCGACAGACTGATAAAAAAAGATATACTTCATTCACGCTTTTCAGTGGCAAATAGAGACAACTGACAAAATGTATGTATGTATGCTGGACTTCTTTCGCATCGAATGCCGCCGACCGTGCTAATTGGAGGTGCGAGAGAAGGACAATAACAACAACAGTAGAACTTGTTTAGTCGATGCATGAACTAAAACACATCGTGCCTTATTCCCGAGACGTGATGTAGCAAAATAAAGGGAAAACAACGTGAGGAGTCGGGGGCGGGGGGGGCACAGGGGAAGAGATAGAAGATGATAGGGAGAGAGAGAGCAAGAGTGCAAAGAGGGGGAATGTGAGTTTAACACGTAGGCTTTCGCGACCATTCTGGCGAATTGCCCGATGATGCTGGATGCAATTACCAGCGAAACGTCGTACTCAAATTGTAAATGTTGTGGTTTCACGCTTCAACACACCGGTGGGCTAAAGCAGTGAACTATTTGTCTTTTGTCAACGTGACACTTTTTTACTGATTGGCCGTGTCGGGTGGTGGAGGGTTACGACACATTTATAAATAACGCGATCTAAACCCAAAAATCGTTGATTATGAAGGGGGAATGTGGGTGACCGGCAAGGTGCACACAATAAACGAATCGGGTCAACAGCGAACCAGCAAGTGGTGGACCCTACCTTCACAGAGGCGAGATTTTAACTGCCTCACCTGGTATACAGGAGGTCGTGGGTTCGATCCCGACCCTGGCGCCTGCATAGTTGAAGTTTGCTGTGTCTCTCCTCGTGGTCGCGTGTATTTTTCTCTGGGGTCCTCAAGTTTTTCGCTCCACATTTAGAATCCACACCACGCGTTTAGAGTAATTTGGCCGCTATAAACTTCCACGTGACGATAATCCCACTTTGTCCAGCTGTCATTTGTGGCAGCCAGGTCGCTTCTGAAAAAAGAGTGACACAGCTCAGTGGGACCTTATCTGGTAAAATGAAAAAAAAAATCATAGTTTAGTTTACATTGTGGTCTAGCACGTATTGCGAGCAGCGCGCAACTACATTGAAAAGGGAGGACACAGTGAACACTTTGTTTGAAAAGCCCGCAACATTGCCAGTGACTTGAGATGCACAGCAAACGCAAACATTTTCAATTCAATCTAATTCAGTTTGTCAAACTCATTTCACGCAGTCGATTGCACGCGCTGGCACTGGCCAACGGACCTGCGAAGATGGAAAATAATAATAAAAAAATATCCAAAAGCATGTTACCCAAGCAGACTTCCTAAGCACAACTGGACGACACCTTGATGAAGGCTCCCGTGGAAGTTTCGCAAAGAGAGCGCGTGGAGCTTCGGAACGAAACCCCGGGAGATGCGTAGACACTGCCCGGGGATTAATCAATACGCGCGCATAATCACGGCAATTTCTTCGCTATTGCTGCGGCGTGGAGCTCGATTGCTTTAAAGGCATCGTGCCAGCGACGCGAATGCATGGATGCGTGCTGGTCTGGGTGTGTGCGCTAATGCCAACAAATGTCAAACGACACGTGGCGTTTTTTGTTGTTGGAAAAGCTGCAGAAATGCCCCCCCACCCATCCCCCCCCCCCCCAAATATTTTCGTTCCCTTCCCTACAATCCACGCTCGCAAAGCAATCGTCGTCGCATTGCATCCATCCTTCACTTTTTGTAGGAAAAACATGGAAAGGCAATTGAGCCGTTCCACTGTGGACTGAACGCAACGAAGAGCCGAAAGGCCAGGTACAGTGATTGAAAACACGCATTCACCCATTCAAATAATGTCCTACACAACCCAAGCCGCCACCAACACGCGGGCCTGCCCATGCTCTACGGGTTTCCGCACGATACGTTTTCAATCGTGAGTTTCATGATAAAGTAGGATGTGGTTTTTTTGTGTATTATTTGGGCCGAGTGAGACTTAAGCAACTCTTTATCAAGAGAGACGAGATGAGGACTTGTGCAGGAGCTGGATATGTTGTTGCATTGCCAAAACTGTGAGAGGAGGGGATGGTTTGGGGAGGTCTTAATCCAGCAGTGGATTGATCATTGCTGCTGCTGCTGATGATGATTATGATAAAGAAAATGATGAGTCAGTTAATTCTTGGCAAAATTTTCATGTATTAAAGCAATGCAAAATCCCAGAATAGAACTTGGCAGGAGAGTGCTGTAGATATGATTCGGCACTGCCGGTTAAACTCGATGGGACATTAATGCAGGAACGGGGAGGGGCGCTTACAGGAACCAACTTTGGAGTGGTCTCCACAAGCCCGGTGACCAAGGGGGAAGACCAAAGAACAGATGGTGGGATACCGGTCGGGCAGATCTTGGACGTAGTGTGTCTGCTGTGCAACAGCTGTGAGATCTGGCAGAGGGCTTAAAGAGTTGGTAGATGTTTTAAAGCGTTGGTAGAGGGTTTGAAGCAGTGGTGGAGGGTTTAAAGCTTTGGTAGATGGTTTAAAGCATTAGTAGTGGGCTTAAAGCGTGAGTAGAGGGTTTTAAGCATTGTTAGAGGGTTTTAAGAGTTGGTAGAGGGTTTTAAGCTTTGGTCGAGGGTTTAAATGGTTGGTAGATGGTTTGAAGCATTGTTAAAGGGTTTAAAGCGTTGGTAGAAGGTTAAAAAGCGTTGGTAGAGGGTTTGAAGTGTTGTTAGAGGATTTAAAGCGTTGGTAGAGGGTTTTAAGCATTGTTAGAGGGTTTAAAGCATTAGTAGAGAGTTTTAAGCGTTGATCAAGGGTTTAGAGCATTGGTAGAGGGTTTCAAGCGTTGGCGATGAGACGCGGTGATGTCATCTTCGTTCTCGATTCGAGCAAACCGGCTGCTCTGAAATGTTTGTTCCCGTAAAAGAGTTGCAAACATTCAGCCCGCGCTCGGCACCGATCCCAGCGACCACGATTTTTTTAGCCTTTATCTCCTGTGCATCAAGTCCAGCCCGCAACGAGCGCGTTTTCTAAAGCGCCGGCCACACGGCACAGAGGGAGGCCAGGCACGGGGAGTGACCATCACCACCACCACCACCGCCCCTCCATCCCCCACCTCTAGACCCAGGACCGTGTTACTACGTTGCAGCGCCTTTGCACTTACGACTCCTCCAGTACCATCAATAGAGGGCCCGTTATGCTTTCTCCCAGCGAGGCTAGAAGCAGGTATGTGCCGTTGCAGCCCTGCTCGTTACGATCGCGCCCCTGGGAAATCGGGCCCACGAGTAAATAATGATAAACACCACATCCAGCCTTTGCTCGTTGCAAGTAGTTTTTATTTTATTTATAACTATTATTGCCGTTATTGGTTACAAATGAGGGGGTTGTATTACAAAGCCAACACTGCTGCCAGCCTGGCTGGCTAGCCATAGTAAACCGTCACATGTGGTAATTCAAGTAAAGGGGGGGTTTTTTGTTCACATAGTTGGCTCACTTATTGGAGTGCCTGGCCCTCTATGCACACTAAGTTGGCTTTCTATATATATTGCCTGGCCTGCACCCCCCTAGATAGGAAATTAAACTGATTTAGCTGATTAAAAGTGCACGGCTCATCGAAAAGACTGTAGACAAGACGAGGCTGCACTTGCAGTCGGATTCAGAGAGATGCAAAACAGAAGTTTTCATTAAAAAAGTTAACATGCAGACTTAAAATTGTTGATTGACTTCTGGAAAAGGGGCCTCGACCAGAGGGAGCTCTATGTAACCTCTCTAAAGGGTATTTGGCCTTCTCTTCCACAGTGGTTAGAAGTCTTCGAAGAGGTGGCAAAAGAGCTGGCAGTGTCCATGCTTTACCCCACCACACGTGGCCTGACGATTTGATGACTGTGGTGTACACGTGCTTACTGTGGTGTACACGTTCTTATTGCCGGGTGGACAGAGGTGCAGGATATCTATTCACCATCACAGAGATATGTCAGCAAAGCAACAACGTCCATTCACTCTCATAGAGATCTGTAAGCAAAGTGACATCCATTCACCATCAAAAAAATGTGTTAGCTAAAACGACCTCCATTCACTCTCGTGGAGATCTGTTAGCACATCGTGGGTCACTCTGCATCTGTAATCCTGTAAGACACCCCCAACGACCACAGGGTTCCTGCATTCCACCTCCAGCAACGAGTCAAGGCTGCGGTGGATAAAGCCACCTCCGATTAGCACGGTTGGCAAAGGACGGTGCGAAAGAAGTTCAACATACGTACGTACAAACTGCCTATTAAAACGCTACTTGGATTTCCATCAGAAGAAAACCCCTAAACAGCCATTGTGAAGGCTCGACACACGAACAAAAAAAACGAACAACAAAGAACCCCTATTAACAACAGAGAAACCCGCAAGACACAGTCTAGTGATTCAGATGAAAAGCGCATTTTAATGTGGGCAGCGTTTATGTTTAAAGGTACAACTTTTGTTGTCCCTCAGATGTTAATTTGCTTTTATGTGGCATATAAATAGCTTGTAATGGGAATTATTTACGAGTTTTTCGCGGCCACAAGAGGCATGCACACAGAAATTGCCAGCGTTCACCATTAGATTTTTTTTTAGTACAATAGGTCTCGTTTCATAGGCAAAAAACGTTCTTGGAGGAAAAGAAAATCGATGAGATGGATACTATTTTAAAGCTTTCGTGACTGCAGAAATACATATTCTATGAGTCTTTCGGTAAAGCCACGCAGATAGAAAATAAATAAATAAATACATAACTATCACGACACAAGCAATCGTCACTTGAAGACGATACGAAGATGCCTGGTGGATTATTACATCACAGGACCGTGAGGAGGCCTTCGTCCAGCAGTAGATTAATAATGGCTGATGATGATGATGAGTTCTAAGTCTTCCTCTTTCGTACGGCTGCTGATGTCGATGTCGGGACAACGATTCCAATTTCACATCCAGGTGGTCAAGGCAGGTAACGGCGTCAGGAGCAGCGGAGTGTGCCACTGTCGCTGTGATGTCTCCTCCATGTCAGTGGATCGGGGCATTGCGTCGCTACACGTTGTATGGACTGTTTCACAGTTGCACACTGGAGTGGTATTAATGTTTAATTTGTTGAAGTAAGTTGCGCCTGATGAATTCCATCCAATTGTATACATTTATAATCAGGACACTACAGTTCTGTAACAAAAAACAAAGCGGACATCACAGCACATCACTCTGGTAGTAGCCATCAAAGAGAAACATTCCCATTTTCGATAATTGCATAAGCTGATGAACTTGACTCTCTCGAGAAACGGTGCCTTAACGCGGCGAGAGAGTTTGTGTACGTCTGAGAAGCTGATCGCTATACCGTCGAGAGCCTAGTGCTCTCAGAAGGGTCACCCAAGGCGGGAAGAGTTCAGTGGAGACGTCAGACAAAACCCGTTTCGAAAGGTCCCCACATGACCTTTTCAAATAAATGGTGATCCAAGAAAGCAACGGGAAACTACTTGGATTATTTCTCCCTTGAAAACTTCAATGATGACAAGCAAAATCAACAAAGGCCCTGAGTATCGGCGTCCTTTAAATAGGACAGGGGTGCTAAGAATCTCCGAGCTTGTGTCAAAGAACCCTTTCAAAGTAGCAACTTGGAACGTTAGAAGTTTACTTCAAGCAGGAAAACTAGCCAATGTCATACAAGAAATGGATCGACTTAAAATCAACATAATCGGTCTAAGCGAAACTAAATGGCCTGGAACAAAAAAGTTTATATCGAGCGAACACCACATCTTCTGCTCCGGAGGAGAAGAAAACACCAAACAAACATACGGTGTCGCCTTTATAGTACACAAGAAATTAGCGAATAAAGTCAACAACTTTACCCCAGTATCAGAACGAATAGCACTACTACAATTAGCAGGCAACAAAGTCAACGTGAACATTCTACAGGTTTATGCTCCAACAGCAGATAAACAAGATCATGAAATCGAATCGTTCTATGAGCAACTAACCAACACGCTGAAGCCGCTGAAGAAGCAAGACATCACTATAATCCTCGGCGACTTCAACGCCAAGGTTGGCCACGGTCGAATGCAGAACATTGTCGGAGAACACGGACTAGGAACAAGGAATGAACGAGGCGACAGACTGGTTCAATTTTGCCAAGAAGAACGTTTCAGTATTGCTAACACGTGGTTCCAATTACCACCTCGACGACTGTACACGTGGACCTCGCCGCAAGACTCCGACAACAACATCGTCAGGAACCAAATCGATTATATCCTAATTAACATCAGGTTTAAGTCCAGTGTGATTACAGCAAAAACCTACCCTGGAGCCGATATATCGTCAGATCATAACCCAGTAACAGCTACAATAAGACTCAAATTGCGATCAATACAATGTACAAAGACGAGACGAGCAGACCTGGAGAAACTGAAGAACAACGCCGATAAAAGACAATTACAGCAACATCTCAACGATAGCATCCGCTCAATAACAACAGAAACAGCAGATGTTCAGGAGTACTGGCGCTCGTTCAAACAATGCATCACAGAAACAACAGAAGTCATGCTGGGACATCAGCCACCGAAAAAGAAACAACGATGGATGACACATTGTATTCTCGATCTAATGAGCCAACGAAGAATGTACAAAAACAACAACTTGGAGAAGTACAAACAAATGCAACAGAAGATCAGAGAAGCAATCCGACAGGCAAAAGAAAAGTGGATGGAAGAACAATGCGCCGAGATTGAAGAACTAATTAAAAAACATGACAATTTTACTCTGCACAAGAAGCTCAAAGAAGCTGGTAACATCTACAAACCAGCCCCAACAGCTACCTTGTATGCGGACAACAACCAACCAATCCTAAATAAACAAGAAAAAATGGACACCTGGACAAACTATATACACAAGCTCTATGGCGCCGCGAGAACATCTGCAGAAAAAGACCAACAGATGTCGAAAGACGCTCTACACATTTTAACATCAGAAGTAGAACATGCAATCAAAACAGCTAAGTCAGGCAAAGCGTGCGGGCCCGACACAATCCATGTAGAATTGCTCAAACTATTAGACAGTAACAACATACGACAACTGACTAATTGGTACAATCAAATATACAATTGCTTGCGTGCTTGCTTGCTTGCTTAGGACCGTGCAAATCTTTCGCTCGTTTTTTAACCCACTTCCCGTGATCCAATCGAGCTGACATTTTCCACACAGACTCATTGTGACAGACAATTAATGTTCGTGAAAAAAATTCCCAAAATTTTACACTTTTAGGCAAAAAACAAATATTTTACATATATTCAAATAGAACTCATTCATTGATTTGGCTGAACGTCACAGTATAAGAGCCCAGAGCGTAATCCCTCCACAGGCCGTGGTGGAGTAGTGCAGTTGGTAGCGCCCTCGCTTCCCATGCCAAAGATCGCGGGATCGAACCCTGCGTCCTCCACAGGCGAATATATTTTTAAATCCTTTATATTAAGTTCGCTGCCACGCATATAAAGGATTTATAGTGAAAAACTTTGTTTTTACGGGTTATACTTATTAGTCCATTCATGTGAGCTCAGGCACACTTGTTGCCATGTCTGGCCTTAGGTAAAGGTGAAGTGTGGGTCAGGTCATTATGAATAGTGACCCGATAGGTAAACAACGATCCCTGCATGACCTCTGACCTGGGCTAAATGAAATCCAGCCACACAGGAAGTTAGTGCAGCCTCTGGCTGTCAGTGCATCTGTTTGTCTGTTACCAATTTAATCAATGACTGAGGCTAAAACCCATTCGACACTGGCAGGGGCTATCAATTGAATTTGTGCGAGCGAGGTCAAGCCCCCTTTTATGTGAACGTTTTCAGATCTTCACGCAAATTATTCCCAATTCCTGCCTTCGGTAGCAAGCAAACATTAAACCGTGGAAAAAAGAATAACGCAAAGAGCAATGAATTGCAATGCACTTTTAAGCACAACGTGTAAAAAATCCCTGTAAAACACAAAATACACCACGATACCCAAGTGTATAATAATTATACATTGCATTCGGTGAAGGCTTCCTTGTGTAACGGTTGGCATGCTGGACTTACGAGCCAGAGGTGGCCGGTTCAATCTCCCGGCATGGCAATTGACACAATGACCCCCCCCCCCCACCCATCACCTCTATCCAGCCAGCAATATAAAAGGATGCTCTGCGGTTCGTCAATCAGCAGGTTGAGTGTGGTGGGGTAACGTGTGAGTATTCCCATCTCTTTCATAACGTCTGGGACATAGCTATGTATATGGTATGCATGCAGTCGCTACAATTAATCCATTCGAAATATAAAGACATTCCTCATTTGGTTTTTTACGAAAAAGAGATGATCGATAGTCAGAAAGGTTTTTCGTAAAAGGTAAAGGTGCAGGGCTGCAATAAGTAGCTCACGTCACCGCTGGCGGAAGGTCTAGAAACACTCCCTCTACAGAGCAGCTTGGCCTACTCTTTCATGTGGTCAGACACCATGGGTGAGATGGGTGTACTCATACTTTGCCCCACCACCACAAGCGACCTTTCAATGTGCAAGTTGTCAATCTCATTTTTATTCCAATGAGCTGTTTCAGCTGGCAAATGGGGCGCATACAGATGTGTGTAGGTGGCATGACGGCTTCGTCTCTCGTTGGCGTTTAATTGAAAGGGCAATTTGCAGACTTCATGAAGACGCGTGGTCCAAACCCCACGCAAACGCTCTATAAGTTTGACGCTTTGCATCAACGAAATGGGCGAAAAAAGAGAGTATTGTTATAGCAGGCACGAGAAGCACCCCATTAAAAATCAATGCGCGTCTATCAAAGGCCAAAGCATACATGTTTCATGTCAAAGGCCACAAATAAAAGGCACTTAAAATAGTTTCCGCGTTTGTCTAAGTGTGGCTGCTCGCGGTGCTATCTTATCGGGGCAAGGGGGCTTCGCTGTGCAGGCCATGGGGCGCGGGGAAGAGTGATCGACTGCAGACCCCTTTGCCTTCTCGCCGTGCCATGTAAACCATGTCGACCCTGCTTTTCGTGCGTGTGGGTTCCTCAACAAACTACATTCCCCCCCTCCCCGCACGAAACAGTGGCATATCCAGGGATTAATACGCGCCGAGGCCGCGGCGAAGCGAGACAGTTTTTAGTTGACACGTGGTGGTCTCAGCCTTCAATTCTTATTTTTTTTTCATTATATTTCAGTAGGAGCTCGGTACAGACCTGGAACTGCAACGTAGGCGGGAGGGGGGTACATAAACTCCGCGGGCAGAAGTCCCGAGCGCTCTGCTCCTGAGTTTAGAGGAGAAGGGGGGTGGCGTGCGGGGAGATTTGGCCTCGCTGCTGACCCATCGAGTGGGGACCGCGAGTGGGGTGACTGTGTTCGTACTTTTCACGTGGGAAGGTGAGGGAAGAAGACGTTAAGGGAGTAGAGGAAGCGGGGGGGGGGGACGATGAGGGGGTAGAGGGGAGAAGGGGGTGGGGGTCCCAGCCTTTTCACCCTATGCTCTGTGCCACTCAGAGATGTTATTTATTTTTCACCGGCGCAGTTGTTTAATCGAGGCACACGGCACGGGCGATGCCGGGATTAACGAGGCGGTTGACGTGGCCGAACGGGCGGGCGAGCAGCTCATCTGGGCGCTTCCAAGGGGTTCGGTCAGCGGTTGAGCCCAGCGGCCGCCCTGGTTAACGCTGCAGGTGCCATAACCGTAACATACGTGCCGTCTGCTTCGCAGTGGACGTTACAAGAATCTCGTGGACGTTAATTCGAGAGAGGACAACAAAGAGAGAGTGGGCCATGCGTGCAAGTATTACTTTTCATTTCTTTTTTACAGTGCGCGCACCTGATTAGCGCGGTCGGCTACGTGCGGTGCGCAAGAAGTTCAACAAACTTACACACTGTACATTCACCTGCTTACCAATACGACAGGAAGCACCCGGCCGTGCTGGTGAGATGTACCGCTCTTCTTCACGGGGGATCGTCATGAGATATTCCATAAAATAGGTACAAGGATTGATTTTGCGAGGAAAACCGTGTGCGTAGAAAATACAAGGTGGTACAGGCGCAGCCCTGCAATTTCTAACTCACGCCACTGCTGGCGGAAGGGCCCCCTCCACTCGAAGAAGAGCTAAAAGAGCTCCCACCAGACAGAATTTTGGTCTACTATTCCACCCGAGCCAGTACGCACACCGTAACCTGCCCAATCAACTAACTGCGGTGGACACATTTTGACTGCTGGGTGTGTGGAACAGAGGCAGGGAGAGACTTGAGAAACTTGCACCGCTGTTACAAATGCCACGCCGAGAGATCGAGTCGAATCAAACCGGCGACTTCACGATTTTCAAGTCCACTGTTTGCTATCCGTTACGCCACGGCAGCAATCCTTGCGCGAGGAATACTGAACAGAATTAGTTTGTTAGCCCACGAAGCTTTTCACTTCCCCACCTATGGAGTGGCCTCTGATGGGCAAGCGATAACCTCTGCCACATCCCCTGCATGTCAAACGCTGGTGAGGGGTGGGGGACGGAACTGGCAGTGAGTGGGAGTGGTAGCAGTAAACCAGAGTTGCGAATGGGAGGGAGTTTGACTTCTTAAGGTGGGATAAGAGTCGGGGGTGGGGGCAGTGCCGGATTATCCTAGTCGCAAAAGTAGCTACATGTGTAGTAGCTACGAACCCCGCACTTTCAAGGGCCCCGCGCTAAATGCTTTCAAGCTATCAATTCCGGTTCAGTGATTCTGCACTTGCTCTATTACTATAGTACTATACCGCCTTCAACTTTTATGAACGATTGGGTGTTTAAGGTTAGCGATTTGTCGTATTATCTGTCAGTATAACAAATGAAAAAAATACAATTGCTTTACTATGCAAATAAAAAATTAGTGTTTTAATATTTACGTGTGTTTTTTAAGTTTAGGGCCCCTTTATAACATATATGCTACAAACCCCGCACTAGCTTAATCCGGCACTGGGGGTGGGGGGGGCTATATGAGCAGACACACGGTGCATTCTCTTCCAATACACTCATCACCAGGCGTCGTTTCTCCGTTGCAACCCCCCGTCTGGAACGCGGCCATCATCCTGTCCCGTTGCACATTCGCAGCAGCGTTCAATCTACACTAACTTTTAAGAGACACTTAAAGGGGCCCCCACCTCTCTCTCTCTCTTAAAGGCACCACACATTTCTTAAAAGGCCCCACCTCTTTCTTAAAGGCCCATCTCTTTTTCAAAGGCCTCACCACTTTCTTAAAGGGCCCACCGCTTTCTTAAAGGCCTCACCTCTATATTAAAGGCCACCTCTTTCTTAAAGGCCTCACCAATTTCTTACAGGCCTAAAACCTTTTTTAAAGGTCTCTCACCTCTTTGAGGCTCCTCCTCTTTCTCAAAGGCCCCACCTTTTTCTCAAAGGGCCCACCTCTTTCTTAAAGGCCCCATCTCTTTCTCAAAGGCCTCACCTCTTTCTTAAAGGGCCCACCACTTTCTAAAAGGCCTCACCTCTTTATTAAAGGCCCCCCTCTTTCTTAAAGGCCTCACCTCTTTATTAAAGGCCCACCTCTTTCTTAAAAGCCTCACCTATTTTTTAAAGGCCTCACCTCTTTGAGGCCCCTCCTCTTTCTCAGAGGCCTCACCTTTTTCTTTCAGGCCCCACCTCTTTCTTAAAGGCATCACCTCTTTATTAAAAGTCTCATCTCTTTCTTTATGGCACCACCTCTATCTCAGAGGCCTCAACTCTTTCTTAAAGGCCTCACCTCTTTGAGACCCCACCTCTTTCTCAAAGGGCCCACCTTTTTCTCAAAGGCCCCACCTCTTTATTAAAGGCCCACCTCTTTCTTAAAGGCCTCACCTATTTCTTACAGGCCTAAACTCTTTCTTAAAGGTCTCTCACCTCTTTGAGGCCCCACCACTTTCTTAAAGGCCTCACCTATTTCTTAAAGGCCTCACCTCTTTGAGGCCCCTCCTCTTTCTCAAAGGCCCCAACTCTTTCTCAGAGGCCCCACCTCTTTATTAAAGGCCCCACATTTTCTTAAAGGCCTCACCTCTTTCTTAAAGGCCCCACCTCTTTCCCAAAGGCCCCAACTCTTTCTCAGAGGAACCACCTCTTTATTAAAGGCCCCACCTCTTTCGCCATGCCACTGAGCTTTGCTTCGGCGCCTCGCAGTCGCCGTCGTTGATGCCCTTAAAAATATTGTGCGGGTTATAAATTGCGTTATAGTATAACTATTTTTATTTGTGTGCAGGAAGGCTGTGTATTAACGTTTTGACGAGACTATGCGCGTTTTGAGTGAATAGATGTGCTTCCTCACCCCTCCATACTCGGTGTCTGCTACACAAAGAGCTTCATAGCTTATCGGATTCCTCCTGCAGTCTAAATAAAGATGCTGGTCCTGTATACTCGCCCTGTGCATCCCTGAGCTCTCATCTGCATTGTGACATACTGCTTAGCCCATCGTGAGTGTATCACCAAGAACGTTTCAATGTTGCCTTCGTTAAAAAAACGATTACCCATCTTCGTATTCAGCTGTACACACGTGCTGGGGCTAGAACAATTTATATTCACACTTTGTACTCCTATTAATTAGTGAAGTTTTAAACTTAACACCTGTTAATAGCTTCTCCATTGCTAAACGTTGCATTTAATTGAAGGATATATTTACGGTTTTCTTTTTATATATATAAGTAAATTTTAAACATTTTCGATCCCGTTCAGTATTTTTTTGTTACATTACAATCACTCCTGAGATGCAAGTTACATTAGAACGCCTACGGAAGTGCAAACTGCCTTTGTCGTGAGTATGCAGGGCACATGTCTCTTTAATAGAGCGCAGTGGGCTTTACCTGGTACGATAACTTTTTTAAGTGATTTGTTGCGCTCCGACCGTGTTTTCATATTGCTTGTTAATGCACTGTTGTGTAGCTTTATAGCTAATTGGATTCCTGCAGTATTAACGAATAGTCTCATTTCGAATATCAATCTCCCACTGCTCAACGTGTTACGGACAATCCGCACTGGTCAGAGCACGTCAAACTTCGTACCCTCCTCGTCACTGACGTTTCGGTTTTTTTATTATCGCGCTTGCCATCGTGACCCAGGCCGGCCACAAAAGAGACTTTGCTATCTTGATGGCCTCTCACCTGCTTTAAATAAACTTTTACGACCGCCACTTCACACGATGCCCCTTTGTCGCGACGGAGGGCAACGCTCCTCGCGCAGCGCGTGCAAGAATGATGTCTTACAGACGCGCTACACTGTGCCCCCTGTTAATATGGTAAAGTACACGTCTGGCAGAGTGGTGCGGTGGTTGTACGACGCGACCTTTCAATCGCGAGGTCACGAGTTAAAGATCCTAGTCGCCAGTGGACTCGCTCCATCCGCCCCTTCGTCCACCGTAGCACCGTTTGGCTTGCCGCTTGCGCGAGGATGACAAATCGTTGCCCCTTGGATTCATACGGTGGCTAAACGTGATCGCGTCTCAATATGCCGTGCAGAAAAAGAAAAAAAATCGTTGAGCGTGTTTGTTTCGTAGAGGCGCAGTCACATAGGGTCTCTGTGTATGTTCTTTTGCTCGCTACGTGACTCTGTAGTTCTCCGTGTGAAACTACGTTGTCTCGGTGTTAGTTTGTGGGGTCTCTTATAGAAATAGGGTTTTACGCTTTCAACTGGTACAAAACTGACACCTTTATACAAGGCATCATGTTTGCAATAACCACAACACAAGCAGTCAAAATGCAAACAAAAAGAAACAACTCTGATAATGATAATGATATGCACTGTCCTTGAAATTGATTGGTCCACACCCGAGACAGCTTTTCTTCGAGCCTAGTCTCCATTATCATTATCAGAGTTGTTTATTTTTGTTTGCATTTTGACTGCATGTGTTGTGGTTATTGCAAACATGATGCTTTGTATAAAGGTGCCAGTTTTCTACCAGTTGAAAGGGTAAAAACCTATTACTATATTTTGCCACTGGTAAAGGAGATCTCATAGTGTGGGTCTCTTATAGGTCTATAAAATATGCACGTAGCGTGGCTTTACAAACATCACGGACAACACGTGCCCATCTCGGGATGCTTTACAGAAACTGTGGAAGCATTCGTGGCACGGAGAACGAGTGGCAGTCAGTAGTGGACTTAAACAGGCAGTCGATAACACGGGTGGCTGGGGGGAGTTCATACTATGTGGACAGCAGAATAGAAGCTGACACTTGTTGGCTTATCGTACGATTCACCCCTGCCATGGGAACGTGGACTTTCCACCATTGACCAAAGACTGTAAACAAGTGATGGACACTGCTCCACACTCATTACAATGGGAAACTGCTTTAAAGTTTGAATAGAAAACTCACACTTTTCTCCTCTTTGCCTCTTCTCTGTGTCCTCCCTCATTTACCTGGTTCCGTTGCCCACCTTAGACCACACCTACGTTCTTATTTATATCCGTGCGGCGACCCTTTGTATCCAGGCATCAGGGTTCTGTTATTCTGTTGTCTTCGTCGAAACTATGTCGAGTGAAAATGCAGCGAGCGTAGGTGTGAAATATGCGTCGGAGCCGACATAGTCAGAGGATGTCAACAGCTCTGCTTTCGCAGGCCCAACAATCGGAGAACTCGGGCTGGTGAAACAGATTAGTGGGGCACAAGCTGCGCGGGTCAAGGTTAGGGTGAATGTGTGAGATTTTGGACCAAAGGTCTGCTTACGGGTTGCCACATGCAAGTAGGTGTCTGGAGATATTATCCTGAATTCACTTGATAACTGTCAGCATAACTTACGTGTGACTTTCGCGCTGCCCAAGAGAATAAGACGCCCTCCTGATGTGTTTTTTTTTATTTATGAGACCAGTGGCCATGTCACAGCGCAGTAGTGCGATATTGTGGCAAACACACACGCAGTTATTTGGAGTATAAAAACAAAACCGTGTAGCCCTGACGTTTGCCTGATCACATCACTGCTGGCGGAAGGGCCTCCCACTGGAATGAGCTCCAGAAAGCTCCGATAGAGGTCATTTGGCCTACTCTTCCACGCTGGTCAGACGTCGCGGAAGAGGTAAGAGTACCCACGCTTTAACCCACGACACGTGACCGACCGATTGAGACACCGTGGTGCACCCACCCGTAACACTGAGTGGACGGAGGTGGTTGGTTTTTTTTTAAAGAGACTTGCCCAGTCGTTCCAGACTGCCTCGACGGGTGCCTGAATCCCGTGACTTTTGAATTTCGAGTCGAGTGTGGTAACTATTACACCATTACCCATGGCGACGTTCCCAATTTTGTGTATAGACACGTGGATGTGCACATACGCATCTCGACTGCAACGGAGGAGCGACCGTGCTTCGCCCACTTGTGCAACGGACCCCGTGAGATGAGTTTGACTCCCGACCGCGGCTGACATTAACATCGGCGGTGAGTGGTATCTGATCCCTGTCCTCGTTCCTGCCTACCCCCCCCCACACACACTGACCTTCATCAACCCACACTGACGATTAGCATGGTCAAGTATGGGTAAAGCAACCTTGCCATGCGGAAGCTGGATCGCGTACCATTTTTTTTGGGTTGCTTTTTTGTTGTATCTTTTTCTAGATTTGAAGTTTTCGTGACTGCAAGGATCCATACGCTTTGTTTTTTTTATTTAGTGGTTTTCATTTTTTTTTACCATGTATTTTTGTTTCTTTGCTGTAACCAGGTCCCCATTCCAAAAATGAGCATTTATTACCCAATTAGTTTCACCTGTGCCAAAATAAACCAAACCAAAGCAATGCCTGGCACAGGACGGAGAGGTCTTCATCCTGCAACGCGTTGACAAAGGACTGTGAATTATTTTAAATGGGCTGCATATTGGATATTTATGATACCCACATGCACGAAAATGGCTTTGACATGGTATTTATTACGTTTGTTTAACATACCATACATGTCAGGTGAAAGCACTCGAGGAGGAATTCATATAAAAAAAAAATACAGTTTATACTATTGATACCTAAGAAAAAAATTGCGGGGTATTTTGTCAGTGTATATTTAACATTACTTTCGTATTGCAGCAGCACTAAAGTGTTCTGTTCCAGCTTTTATAAATATTATTTTTTTGTTTCATGCTATCTTTAGTACATTGCACAGTACAAAGAGGCCCCACATAGGCCGCATTGGTTATTTGGGCAAGTGCTACCAGTGAGCACATATGAAGGCGAGAGAGATGCACTCCGGGAGTGGCGTAGCCTGGTCAACACCCAGCCACCTTTGTCTCCCCAACGCCGACGTTTGCACACCACGTACGGTGCGAAAGAAGTTCTACGTACATACAAGTACTAATTTAAAGCTGAGTCGACCTAGGAGAGGCCCAGAACCATCTCGGATATGCGTCACTGATGTCTGTGGGCTGAAATCGAACTCAGGTCACCGAGCAGAGTGCATACAAATGCACACACAATCAACCTCTAAGCATATCCATATGTTTTCTTGATGTTTTGCAGATATTGTCTTAAACAGAATGTTAGGGCTAGTACTGTTAGCAATAACCTATTAAGGCTGGCACGGTACAAGAGGGGGTGGGTGGCCAGGACCACGCCCGACCGCCTTTGTCTCCCCAGTGGCGATGTTTACACACCACACACCAGGTACTAATTTGAGGCTGAGTCGACCTAGGGGAGGCCCAGGACCAGCTCAGATACTCGTCACTGGTGTTGGCCGTGAGCGCAGCACGCTAACTGCTACACACATACACACGCACGCACAATTACCCGACGCACATCTCTGCACAATGTAAAGTAAACACGTGATATTTCCATTACGGCTTCATAGCTGATCAAGCATGAAAATGGCCAGGCTTGCAGGCCCGAAGTCCCATTCCATACACTGCAGCTTGAAAGGATCAACTTAAGACTGACCCCCCGCTTCTTTAGAGATAAGGCGTACGCACGTGAGAGAGTTCTCCATAGCTTCATCTACAATTAGTTCACTGGTGACCCAAGAAAAATACGGGGAGATATCAGTACCATACCGTGGCAACACTTTTGTTTAAACCCTCGTAGGTGTACTTGTATATTCAGTGTGGGGGGGGGGAGCGCCAGGGCTGGATATAAAGGGGGTGTGGACGGGGCGGAGGGGGGCTAACACCACATTTGTCCATGGCCCAATACTGCAGAGGGGGTCCACAAAAATGTAAAACTTCTTGAATTCAGAAAATGCGGTGAGGTGCGAACAAATCACACGCTTAGCACAGATGGCTGCTCCAATACAACACGCGAGATTCTGATAGAGCAAGCGGACGCCATTCAGCTGCCAACCCAGAGGTGACGTGGAATGGCTTACAACATTAAGCGTGTAATCGTGGAATGTTGGTTTTTTTCTGACACTCCATACGAGAGGAGAAGAAGTAATACAAGTACTGATCGTTTGAATATGAGCACCATAAATAAGACGACCATCATCAATCGCTGCTTTATTAGCTTGTTAATAATTCATGCTCCAATGTTTCCCCAACCTGACACGGCTTAGCAGTCCTGCATCACCACCCCTCCCCTATCCTCACACGACTTGCAATTTAAGTGATATCATAATAATTGTCTGTGCAAAGGGAGGTTGGAGTCTCTCTTCTGCTCTGGTCTCCTAGAGGCAAAGGATACCGCGGTGGCGAGATGTTAACTACCTCGCCAGGTATACAGGAGGTCACGGGTTCGATCTGGACCCTGACAATGCCTGGATATGTAGAGTTTGCACGTTCCCCCCGTGGTCATGTAGATTTTTCTCCGGGTCCTCTGGTTTTCCCATCCACATTTAGAAACATAAGCGATAGAGTATTTCGCTGCTATAAATTACCACACGATACGCCACTTCGTTGGGCTATCATTTGTGGCCAGGTCGCTTGTGAAAAGAGCTATACAGTTCAGTGGGTCTTACCTGGTAAAATAAAAACAGTAAAAATAACAGTTTAGACACCTCCGTCATTGCCCCTGGAGAGCAGTGGCGCAGTGGTTAGCACGCTGCTGCTATGCACAGAGTGACCTGAGTTTAATACTGGTAGGAACCTCCTGGTTACACCAGCCCACAAGGGATTATTGTGTCCGTTGTGCAGGGAGGGACTGGCTGGGGAGGGAGGGACTGGGTCGGGAGGGGAGGGTGGGGCTGGGTGGGGAGGGGAGGGTGGGGAGGGGCTGGGTGGGGAGGGTGGGGTTAGGTGGGGGGTGGAAGGGCTAGGGCTGGTTGGGGAGGGGCTGGGTGGGGAGGGTGGGGAGGAGCTGGGTGGGGTTGGGTGGGGGGTGGGAGGGGTGGGGCTGGGTGGGGAGGGGCTGGTCACCCCGTGGTGCCCTTATACAATTCAACGTTTAACCTACTCACGCCGGCTTGTGCCCGCCCTCACAGTCGGGCATATTTGCGGAATACACCACGCCGCCGTTGACCCTGGCCATTGACCGAGCAACCCAACGTTACTACCAGCTCCCTCCGCAGGAATGTGTTTTCTGGCCATGGCTGACAAAAGTCTGTTTTCCGAGTAAAGCCCATTGAGCCAAGAAACTCTTTTTCAGTGGCGACGAGGCCGGTTGACAACATCAGTTATTGCGAGTGATATCTGGTATCTGGACCGCTGTACTGCTCCGCCCTACGTTATCAACTCACAATCAATCTGCTTGGTGAAGTATGGTCAAACAAACTCTCATAAAGGACGTACCAATGGAAGCCTTCAACTAGCAGTGGCCTGACGGGATATAAATAACCAAGGCACACTTAGCGAATAACGCTCTTTTTCACAAGCGACCTGGCCACAAATGATAGCTCAACGAAGTGGCTTATCATGTGGAAATGTATCGCAGCCAAATACTCGTACCCTTATGTTCCTAAATGTGGAGGGAAAAACCAGGGGACGCGGAGAAAAAGCCACATTACCACGGGGAGAGAAAATATGCAAACTCAAAATATCCAGCTAAGGCCCACTGAAATATACAGCTCTTTTTCAGAAGTTACATGGCCACAAATGATAGCCCAATGAAGTGGCTGATTATGCGGAAATTTATCGCAGCAAAATACCCCGAAACACGAAATGTTGATTCTAAATGTGGAGGGAAAACCAGAGGAGCCGGAGAAAACTCCACGCGACCAAGGGGAGAACACGCAAACTCCAAATATACAGCAGCAGGCGTCAGGGTTGGGATCGAACCCAGGACCTCCTGTATACCAGGCGGGGTAGTAAACATCTCATAGCCACCGTGGCACCCTTTGGAAAGTGGCGGTGATTTGAGACCGCTTGTCTCTTTGCCCAGGATTCAAGGACAAATGGCCAATTAAGAAGAAATGCCAGCCAGTCACAAGGGAGTGGCAAACGGCGAGTGTGAGCAACAACTTGTTTTGCTCTCAGTGCCAAAAGCGTATGGGGACATCAGATCCCCAAAGACGTCACAAGTTAGTGCTTTTTTTAAGGCAACTCGTTTCGACACTCGCATTCCATGACTGCGTGTTAAAATTGGTTGCTATTTTTTTCTTCTTCTTTTACGTCGTAAAGGTTTCTTTGATGTGAAATGTGAAGTAAGGAGCAAACCGCTCGTAATGTCAATTCAAATCCGTTTGTGTCAACTTTCTTCAAATTGTCGCCGTTTTCTCAGAGCCGCACACCGTCACGTGCAGTCTCCAACTATAAAGTAAACACATCTCGTCTTGCCGTCTCTCTCCTCCGACTAAGGGTCATTGCCCAAACGTCAGCCCAACGCACGCGTGGCACGAGCAATAGCCACAGCGATTCCATGCGGACTCACCAAAGGTGCAGCCCCGCAATCGCCCGCTCCGAACGAAGCCACCGCAACTTTCTCACCACCTCTCAAAACGTCCCAGGGTAACATTTAATTCATCAGCTGGGTGGCGGGCACCAGGATCTGTGGCTCACCCCCCCCCCCTTCTTCACCCGGGCTTAATAATTAAAGCGAGCCATTGTAAACCTCGGAGAGGAGGAGGCAGGAGGAGGAGCCAGGAGGAGGAGGGAGATGAGAGTGTGAGCTCCAGTTGAGTGCCCTGTTCTTTCTTCCACCCTGGCGACCTGGGATTGATTGCAGCCACCAAGGCCCCCCCCACTCTCCCCCCGTCACCCCCCTCCCCTCCCCCGAAAATGTTCCCAACTATTTTAATTGCCTCACACCAAGTCAGGGGCCTTCTGCAGATCAACTCCACCTGGCACCCCAGGGGGGGGGAGGCGTGGGCGAGGGGGGTTTCACTTGGCACCCCGGTGGGAGGCAAGACGGAGAGGTGCCGGCCACCCACACCCTCTCGGACCTCGGCGCATCGCGAAGCGGACGCTCGATGGACAACATATTTGTGTGTCTGTGGGAAGCTTTTTTTTGCCGGTAATCTAAAAATGATGGAGGGTGGGGGGGGAGAAAGATGCTTTCCCCCCTTTCTGGCAATAAAATAGGAGTTCTGCTAAGAGTTCGAACATCTAAAATTCACACACCTATCGAAAGGCATCAAGCATGTAAACAAACATGCTCTGGCAATGTTCGGTCGTTTGGCGATGTTCTCTGGTCTGACACCGGTGAGACTAGGCCATGAAGAAGGCCGACTCTAGTGCAGGCCAATCAGCTTCAAAGACAATGCGGAGAGATTATCAGAGCTTGTTTTGCCACAGGCACGTGTGGTCAAAGCAGACTTGCCTTTAAATATGAAATCCATTTGGTGTTTGAACATCTAAATGCCTCCCGTTTCATTGTCAGCAAGGGTAAATCCTATTATAACACTGGTCAACACACTTTTTCTGGCATAAGGTATTCCAACGGTTCTAATGTAATTTTGGGGTGCTGATTCCAAATCTGGCATCAGTTATTGTCTATCACATCAGGTTTTGGAGATATCAAATATTGTATTTTCAATAAAAACTGCAGAAGAAAATATTAAATAAATGTGGATATCTACATAAAATTATATTATAAACACACTATCCTAAAAATACAGCACCATATTTTAACACTAAAGCAGTCACTGACTCGCAACAACTTGCAATCATAAGTGACAGAGTTAATTTCGGGTAAAATCAATGAAAATGGAGTATGCCGATAGCATAAAAATGAGATGTGATAGAGCAACTCTGAGATCAGATTTGGAATCAGCACCCTGAAATTAGTCTAAAACAGCTGCAAAAGTCCAGGCCAGAAAAAAATGTATTTTTTTTGTTGACCAGTGTTATTGTTCTTATGTTTTCATCAGCTCAATGGGAGCACCCGGCCCTCCCATAACGACCGTGAACGGCGCTTGCGGCGCCGTGAACCCGCTGCATCTTGAGCGCCATTCCTTCCGGTTCGCCGTAAGGCAAAACATCGCACGTCTAGCGTGCCGACCATGAGGTGCCCGCCAGAGCGTGAGGGATTACGACCGGCGGTGTCCCAGCCTGTGGGTTCGTGGGCCTCTGGTGGTCAAGGTGGCCCTGGGAATTGATCCGCCGCGGAACTGTCGCAGAAGCTACGATTTTCTTTGAATTATGTTTCTCTCTCTTTTCTCTCACGAAACGCCAGATTTTCCGACTGCATGGTGGGCCATGGACATTTGTTGAGGCTTGACAGTTGTCCGCTGCTCCAAAAAGGTCTCCTTTCATACCCGGTACGATTCAAACTGTTGGGCGACAGAACGCGTCCGAGAGTGCGTCCACTCGAAGAGATGGAGCAACTTAAACGAGCTCGTGTATCCGTGTCAGGTGGATTGTTGCATCCCGGGACCGTCTGAGGTGGCAGTGGCTTCGGGAAGCTTTCATCCAGCGGCGGATTCACTCTGGTTGACGACGACGATGACGATAATTGCTAAATTCACCACGCGATAATTTAATCTGACAAGAAGTATGTTTGCAAGCACGGCGTTGTCCAACACGGGACGACCTCACCGTGCACTTTCGACCTGAAAACGCACAGAGAGGAGACGCGCAACAGAAGTTCAATAATCCGCAAAAACGTACAGAATGGCGAAGCAAGGATAATCCAACGAGCCACGCAGATGGAAAGTGCACCGTAATGCATATCCATACTCTTTGGTTCTTTCTGTGAAGTCACATAGGTATAAAATAAAATAAATCACGACGTTTCGATCGCAACACAAGCGATCGTCATCAGGCGGAAACAAATATCATCCAGCAGTGGAACTTCTGAACCCTGCGATCGAAACGTCGTGATTTATTTCATTTTATACCCACGTGACTTTACCGAAAGAACCAAAGTGTATGTATTCCTGCAGTCACGAAAGCTTCAAATCAAGATCATATCCATACTGTGAAGCGGTAAACCAGGGGAAAGGGGGGGCGGGGGTGATCAGGATTTAAGTGGAAGGGCAAGGAGGTGGGGACATTGGGCAGAGTGTTTTTAGAGAAGTAACCAGTCAATGGCGGACGAGAGAAGGAAGGACTTCAGTCTGGGCTTAAGACGGGGGGGGGGAGCGGGTGGAGAGATTTGGCCGCGTGTGATTGTTAATGGGTTTTCCAGTTCATTCACGGCATGTTGAAGTGAGCGCTGTGGGAAAGCGCGGAGTGGGGACCCACGGACGGGCCGGGCCACTCGTCGCCAACCGAGGGCGGAGGGCGGCTGCGGTGGCGTAGCCGTCGGGAGTGGGCACGCTGGGGAATTTGCGCCGGTAGTCCGTGGAGCCAGGGCAGCGATTCCGATGAGCACGGTCGGCTAGGTACGGTGCGAAAGAAGTTCAGCGTACGTATGTGCAATTCGGTGCGACTGGAAGTGGCAACTGTTTCGCGATAACAGTTTACAGCGATTAAAAGTGAATTACGTGATAAGATGTTTTTTTTACATCTATGCCATAGCTTTAATTGACAGTTAATAATAATAATGCTTTCATTATTAATAGCGTAATTCATGCTAATGGCATCCCATAGCGCTGGACATTGATTATATATGAGGACAAAATCCTTGATAGAGAAACTACCAAGCAAATGAAAACTCTACTACCAAGCAAACATAAATAATAAACAAATAAAGAAATGGCACCAAATGAAAAGGCACAAACTACAACAAAAAGTTATCACAATGTTGGTGATTTTAAAGATGTCGCTACAGTTCAAGTTTTTCCATCTTAGATGGCACCAACAATTCGAAAATATTGGGTCTTTGTAGCCATGGATTAGAGGGCCCACGGGCTGGAGGGAACCCAGGCGGCGCCGGGGGTGGAGTGTGGGGGGTGGGCAATCTTCTATGCACCAGGGCCCAAAACAACCACCGCTACCCCACTGATTGACACTCCCACACAACACCGAGAACACAAACAAGGCGCCATTCCTGCAGCAGCAGCAACACAGAAATGAGAACCGGTGCAATCAAATATATCACGAAACAATTCCCCGAAAGCAATTATCAATGTGGCCGACAATTAACCAATTGCGGTGGGTATTTATGAGCAGTCTTATTATTTCAAGCCCCAGATAGAAATGCACACTGCGATGAACTGCGATTGGCCTTTGATACGAGACAAGTTAAATAAAATAAAATGAATTAAAGTTTCAGTGCGATACTTATTTAAGTAGCGTGAGCCGAAAAGGAATGGAACTATCCGGAAACTTTCAAGCAAGGTAGAGTTACTCAGGTGTGGTCGCAGACCTTACTCTTGGCCCGTGGTCGCAGGCCCTTCTCTGTGTACGACATCGCTCCGACACAAAACTAAACAGCTCTGCTTTCAAATCGCCCACCGTAAGGTCATCCTCACAGCAGCGGCTTGTGGCTAACCGTCGAATCAAGAATGTCACCGCATCGTCGCATGCTTTCAGATGCGCTTCTGCGGCCGTCTGGAACGCTCTCCCTTCCGATACTAGGAAGCCACTCGAGCGATGTACTTTTAAATCTAGACTGAAAACTCATTTCTTTAGAACTGCTTTTTTTATTGTTGTCCTTCCCTCGCACCTCCGATGAGCACGGTTGGTTAGGTACGGTGAAAAAGAAGTTCAAAATACATACGTACTTCAGACTTCGTCTGTCACCTCCGACACGCGACCTCGTGGACTCTCGCGCCGCCACGACGCGGTACCTCCGATCACTATGGAGTCCGTGGCACGCGGAGGTGGAGCTGATGCTTAGTCGCAGGGGAGAATTTTGCCTGCGCTGGGCTGGGTTTACCCCGTTATTCTTGTAAAGGGAAATTGAGTTTTCAGGTCCATACGGCGTACAGCCGTTTCGATACAGAAAAAAATAGTTTGTTGTCTATTTGTTTGTGTTTATCCCTTGGGTTGGGACTTATATATATATAAGGGCACGGGGTGACCAATACGGTCTGAAATTTGTCTGTAATAAGGTAGGGCACTGATAAGGGGTTCACAGGTTTGATCTCGCTGGCTTTCCGTCTCTGCAACCCAGGCCATCAGATTTGGAAGGGCCCCCACCTGAAGTACTCACACTGCCCTGCACCTCCGATTGGTACGGTTGGCCACGTACGGTGCGAAAGAAGTTCAGCATACATGTGTAGTACGTACATACTTACAAGAGCCATTGCCTGAAATATCACCTCTTACATGTACACATATTTCCTTTTTAAGGCAGTGTTGTTCACAAATGTGTTAGGGTTTGTTGCTATTTGTCGTGCACTGTTTTTTTTATTAATATACAGTATTGTTAAAAAAAACATTTGCTGATCATAGACTCTGAAGCCAAAAACGTTAAGAGGCCAGCGACAAACAGCACTATCAGGGTTGTAATAGATAGGGCTTAACACTTTTATTGAATCGAGCAAGGTTATTTTTGTAAGAGCTTGCGAAGAGAGACGACAATGGGTGGATAGAGTGCCGTAGCACTGCGATAAATCACGCGGGTAATTTCGTCATTAGAGCCATACCATAATAAGGCTACATTTCAAAATGTATCATTCTGGATTTGGGATTTTGTCCTGACATGAGGTAACAATCTCGCGTGCGCCTTCGTGCTAACGGCGGTGATGTCAACCGATGTCACGGGAGACCACCTTTTGGGAAGAAGAAAAAAATTGCGCGCGGGACGTGACGCGGCGTGCAATGGGGAGACCTCATTAAAACTTCACCCGGCCTTGCGCAGATGGCGTGGGTGCGCCTCTGAGCAAAGGGATTAGTCACACCGCGACACATTGCAACTGCATCGCTATAAATTTCTATTCCGCCCATCTAACTTTAAAACATCTGGATCGCCCTCTCTGCAATGTGGCCCTCCCAGTAGCGGCTCGGCGGTATGTTGTGCAGGCACGACGGATCACGGAATTTTGTAATGAATAAAAGGTGGTCACGTTTGTATTTTGTGCAAGCGACCACTTTTCACGGAGGATTCGAAAGCGTGCATTTACGCTCAGAGGCAGGATGGGGAACATGTGCGGCTAGAGTTCACTTGCACGACAGAGACGTCACATTAACTGTGAAGAAACACAAACGTGGGCTTAGGCGCGACACGTCATCAGAACGGATGGTGGCCAGTGGTTCTGGCTAGTGATGGACATCTGTGTAAAAGACCCGTACGAAAACATGCAAACGTGTACATCTTTCAAGGACAATTCAATGCGTGTAACACGATGCTCCCGCGCGGTAATCGTTAGCACGCGATCCAGAGGTCACCGGTTTGATTTGACCTCCCAGCGCAGCAGTTTGAAACAATGGTGGCAAGTTGCTTTAAAATCTCCCACCTCTCTTCGCCTAGCCGCATAAACGCGTTCACCACGGCCAGTCGATCGGCAGGTGGTTTGTGGTTTGGTAAAGTGTGGGTACTCCCACGTCTGGCCTGCATGGAAGAGTAGGCCAACATACCCTCAAGCGGGGGGCTTTCGAGATATCACACGAGCCAGGCGTGGCGTGAGCAATCAATCGCCGGGCCGCACCTTAACATTTTATTCTGCGTCTCTCCACTCCCTCCATCTCGCTTATCGTCCTCTTTATTCCCAATCGTCTTTGTCTCTCTTTCTCCCTGTGCCCAATCTCGTGGTTGGTCCTTGCACCCCCTCCCCCCCCCCCCCACTGCACATGAAGCAGCCCCACCTCCTTAACCTCCTCCCATTCCTTTCTTGAAGCCTCACGTCTTCCCCCATCTCTTCCTTTCCCCTCCCCTCGCTCCTCCACTCCTTCCCGTCCCTCCCCTCTCCCTTTGTGATCCCTAAGTACCTCTCTATGGCGGTCACTCGTTCCTTGTACGACCCCGTCAATTCCATCATTCCATTCTGTCATCGTTCTGTCACCTATGTTAAGCCCTTTGAGTGAAGGCCTGATATAAATTGTGGTATATTTAATGTGCGCATAACAATTGGGAGCAGCGGTGGTGAGATGTTAACTACCTTGCCTGATACACAGGAGGTCGTGGGTTCGATTCCGACCCTGACGCCTGCTGTATATTTGGAGTTTGCGTGTTCTCCCCCTGGTCACGTGGATTTTTCTCCGGCTCCTCCGGGTTTTCCCTCCACATTTAAAATCAACATCTCGTGTTTAGGGTATTGGCTGCGATAAATTTCCGCGTGATCAGCCACTTCATTGGGCTATCATTTGTGGCCATGTCGCTTCTGAAAAAGAGATGTATATCTCAGTGGACCTTAGCTGGAAAAAAAATGTAAATAGTTATTTCAAAATATCGTTAATTCGTTGTAATCGAAGTGCTGTTTCATGACGCCTAGTTAGTGTGGGCTTAACGGTCATGGATAAATTAACGAGGAGTATCTCATAGGTGACCTGGAAGGAAAAAATACATTTCGTCGTTCCCAGGGTAGCAATGAAAGGACTTTTTTTACGCAATGCGATCCCAACTCAGAAGGGCAAAATAGCGAAAGGCGCTAAAAGCAGGACATTTTTTCAGAGCCAAAATCAACACAGGTCATATCCGAGTGGCAAGCACACAAGTATTGTATTGCTAATAAAATTTTCCCTTTGATGGCTAGGCTATACCTTATTTATATGCCTGCTATAATAATAATAATTAGACTCTACTCGCAGGATTAAAACATAACAAGCTGACGGGGCCAGTCTTTAAGGCAGCCTCCAATTTATTCAGGGAATTGACGCTTCTATGAGCACGTGCAAAGAGGAAAATGCGAATGCGTACACAGATGCAAAAAGTTAGGCGTGCGTGCTTACAATCATCATCAATTATGAATTGCACCTCACGCAATGATTAAAACAAACCCTGAAGTGTCGATGGAATTAAGAAGCACAGATGAACAGACGACCGCTCGTAAGTAGCACACGCAACTGCTTCATTTCAGCTGGAACAGTCTGGAACGCTGTCACAGAAATTATTTGGGAACGTGTGACACCCACCTTGCCTTAGTGCGTCCTCACGAAACGGCTTCATTTTTTTTCTTCAAAAGCCGTTTACAGTATAATAGGAAAATACGGAACAATAATATCGAATTATTGTGGATAGGCAAATATTGTACTCTAGTGGTAGTGCCTTACGCCGATGATCCCAATTCCAAGCCAACCCAGCAGCGTTTTGGAAAATGTCAGTGAGAAATTGTGACTTTCTTCTTCTTCTTCGAACGGCTGATGTTGATGTAGAGCAAGATCTGTTGTTTGACTTCGAGGTGGTTGAGCCCGATGTATTGCATCAGGAGTAGCGGCGTGTTAAGCCCTGAGCAGGCACGAGCTCAAGTCCAAGCGTTCTGACACTCGCCTGCTTCATGGGAGCTTGTGTACAGTGCCACATTTTCATGAGTATCTTTTTTTACCATTTCAACGCCCGAAAATTTTACACCTATGTGGGGGCATTGGAATTTGTAAGCCATGCAGTAAGTTTCGTAGCAATCGGTTGAGTGGCTTTGTAGTTTTTTTTTATGAAGACATATGAAGTGTCTGTGCATGAACATACAAACGGACATACTATTTCCAGTGCACAGAGATAAGTTATATATTCAGAGCATTATACATCGCATGTTCCATCTTCTAAATGTATACACAGACAAATACCAAAGACAAAACTTCCCCGTATAGCCTCAGTAGACTGTTGGGGCACGTGCTGTTAGCGAGTACCTATGAAAGCCGGTAAGGTACACGAGGGGGTGGGTGGCCAGCACCACGCCTGGCCGCCTTTGTCTCCCTAGTGGCGATGTTTACACACCGCACCAGGTAATCATTTGAGGCTGTGAGTAGGAATCCAATTCAGGTCGTCCAGCTGATTAACGCAGTGCGTTAATCACACCGACACAACTCTCCCTCGTCTACACACGCACACACTGACACGTGTGGGAAGAAAAAAAACACCCACATTTTATGGTGTATAGATTATATTAAAAAGAACACAAGTGGTGTGCGACTTGTGATTGTTTAGTGAGATTATCTGGCAAAACGTGTGAACATTGTGCACCTTGAGGTCAAGCTATTTGAACTCCAAGATGATTAAATGCAAGGTTATCATAAGGTCCGGTGAGGTCAATGTTCCAGTGAGTCCTAATTGGTCTGAACAATTACGTGATAGATGTTGATGACCTCTGATTATACCCCCCTGATACGAGACTTCACGGAGAGAGTGGTGGCGCAGTTTGTGGGTGCCCTACGGCCTATTCCATTTCATGACCTGAGTTCAATGCCCAGCCAAGGTTAACACCAGTAGCGACATTGTTATTTGAACCGGTCCTGTCTCTGCACTCACTTCACCAACTTGCACTGACCAACGCGTGTCACGTATGGTCCAACAACCCCCACAGCCAACATGGAACGGGGGTGCATTCATTGGGGCGCTGCGGTGGTTAGGAGATGTTAACTACCTCGCCTGGTATTCTCAGGTTTTTTCGGTAAAGTCACGTAGGTAAAACATTAAAAGTAATGAAAGTAAAATAAAACAAAACAAAAATAAAAATAAAATTCACGACGTTTCGGAGGCAACACAAGTCTCCGTCATCAGGTGGGACCGTCACAGCCAGATTAGCTGCATCAAGTGAAGCAATGATTCAAAATGTAATCCCTTATAAGCAAGTTGAAGGGGGGGAGGAGAGGGGGGGGGGAGTTCATTAGAATGTGGTAGCCAATGAATGGAACGTATCGGGAGGGAGGGGGGTGGGAGGGGGAGGGAGCCAACAAAACATTTGGCGACGGCTTGGACGCGGCTGCTGCGCACGCCAACACAATGGGCAGAAAGGGGGGAGGGGAGGTCTGATACACATGATAGAACAAAGGAACGAAAATGCCCATGTTTATACCAATGCAGGCTGAAAAATGAAGAGAGTACTGTTAAAAATAACTGGGGATGTTAACACTCGGTGAAGTAAATTAAAATAGTGCCTGTCAGATAAGATGGTCCAAAAAGTGTAATTAAGTCTTTTTTGCGTGGTTAATAACATCTTTCCAGTGATTACTGAGTTTGTACCCATCATCACGGTTGAAATTATGTCTGTGTTTGTATATTTGTATGGCTTCGTGTACAAACCTTTGATGGTAGCCAGGAGGCTTGCAGAGAACCTTGGTCTCGGAAAAGACAATATCATGAGAGCCCGCCGAGTTGTAGCAATGATCGGCAACGGCCGAAGAATCAGTTCTGCCGTGTTTCAGATCTGACTTGTGCTCGCGGACACGATCAGCAACATGACGTTTTGTTTCTCCAATGTAGCAATCACCACAAATGCAACTCAATTTGTAGACTCCAGGATACTGTAAGTCAGGAACGACATCCTTCACAGATGGAATCAGATCACGGATTTTATGCACTGCGCTGAATCGGACTTGGATCTTATGTTTGTTTAGAATTTTGGAGATCTTTTTGGTCACGCCTGCTATGTATGGTAACGTGATAGTTTTGGTCGGAGTTTCATGTGGTTGTTTCTGTGTGGTGGGAGAGACAGCTTGGCGGATAGTACGGTCAGAGTATCCGTTCATCCTGAGGGCCCGATGTACATGTCTTAATTCATCAGTCAGGTGGTGTTGGTCAGAAATGCCATGGGCTCTGTGGTATAGCGTTTTGATGAGAGAATTCTTTTGAGATGGGTGGTGGTGGGAATCCGGTTTCAGGTAGGAATCTGTGTGGGTGGCTTTCCTGTAGACAGAATGTCCCAAGGATCCGTCAAGCCTCCTCTTAAACAGAATATCCAAGAATGGTAGTTGGTAAGAATGTTTTACCTACGTGACTTTACCGAAAAAACCTGAGAATATGAATCATTGCAGTCACGAAAGCTTCAAATCTACCTCGCCTGGTTTACAGGATGTCGTGGGTTCGATCCCGACCCTGATACCTGCTGTATATTTGGAGTTTGCATGTCCTCCCTGTGGTCGCGTGAATGCTTCTCCGGGTCTTCCGGCTTTCCCTCCACATTTTAGAATAAACCTCACGCGTTCAGTGTATTTGGCTGCTATAAATTTCCATGCGAAAAGCCATTTCATTGAACGATCATTTGAGAGAGCCAGGTTGCTTGTGAAAAAGAACTACACAGCTCAGTGGGCTTTACCTGGTGAAAAAAAAATAAGTTTTAAAGTTTATCTAGCAGCGAATCGATAAAGAGTCAAACATTGTCATCCAGATGATTATTGTAGCCCCGACATTCGTGGTTGCGCTGTTTAGGTCCCTGATACATTTTGGGAGACCCAACGTCTCGATGCCGAACCGGATCGCCGCCACCGCAAAGAAAGGCAAAGGAAGCCAACCCGGCACTGCGGATCCGACTACCACCTGGGAGCACGTGCCCCCCCCCCACCCCCACCAATGCCCAAAGAGCTGTGGATCCAGAATTGGACTCCTCAGCCACTTCAAGAGCCGTCACCAAACCTGACGGACGTCATCCTCGAGCCCCGAGGGACTGCCACCGCCGTTGACGACGACGTGGATGATTTTGGAAGTGTACCGCATGCTGTTTGGCTCCGTGAACGACGTTTCGCCTCAAGCATTGATGGGATTCTTCGCGTTTTTTTTTCAGTTCCTGAAGAAGCTCTCAGGATGAGGAGCGAAACGTCAGACTTCGTGTTGAACGACGCGCGGAACGGCCCGAAAACCGCACCAGGAGAGCTGCGCCAATGATTGTTTACATTCGATTTGATTTCTCTTGTTCTATTGATTTTATTTCTCTTGTCCTATTGTTTCCTATGAAATCCGTCAAAAATGTTTTGTTTAAAAATATATATTGCGCAATTTTGTAAAAAAAATACATTTTTGTTGCGTTAGTCACGTGTTGTGTTTGGGCACCAATTTAACCAGCGTAGTGCTTGTTAAAAAAAAAACCCCGTTACTTTTGCCGTTTCCCGTAAGCCCGATTTATCGGCTAAATTCCAACACTCTTCACTGCGCAAACACAATTACAAGACGTAAACCGTCAGGCGGGAGGGAGGAAAAAAATGGGAAGCTTCGTGGTAGTCCCTAAACCAGCTGTATTTTTTTTCTACACCCTTAAACAGACACACAGGCCCACATTAGCCTCACAGAACCAGCTGCGGCTGGATCTCTCTCCGTTGTATTTGGCCACTCGCAGACATAGGTTCTGCATCTGACTGCAGTTTCCAAGTAAACATAATTACGTCAAGAGACGTTCGTTTCTAACGTGCTGCTAATATGAGTGTTGAAATTCGGATGCCATATTTATTATTATATATTTATATGCGCGCGAACCTGCTGAGAGTTAGGAGCTGTTCGGGGGCTGTTATTAAACAGCCACTTGTAAAAATAAATTAGAATAAGTTAACAACTGCAGCGTGCCAAGTTTCCAAAAATATGTTGCTGGATATTTTTGTCCATTGCACACACGCGCGCACGTACTCACTGGCACACACACACACATTGCTCATGGGCATTGATGTTACATTAAATTAAGTATTGATTGAGGTTTTAAATTGATTTCATGCTTGCTTTAAGGCAAATCTGAGCGTTCCAATTACAGGGTGAAAAGCCGCGTTGAATGGGTTTGTTTCATTTACTCATTCACTCAGGATCACAGCGACACGTGTAGCGACACTGTAGCACAGATGGTGCCATTACCTGTCGAGACATTGTGACTACATAAGGGAAATAAATTAATGTTTAACCTGATTTTAAAAAGGACCGGCGCATAACAATTACACATCTGAGCAAGCGGGGATTTAATTAGTGCCTAATTTATTGGATGTTAACGCCACATGCCATTGTGATTTTACTGTACAAAACACTCTTTAAAATACAATTAAGGCATTGGCAATGGTGAAAGTCATCATTAGCCATGATCAATGATCAACATTGATCATGGTCGTCAGCCACTGTTGGATAAATGCCTCCGTAAGCTGTCATTTGATGTAACATTCAGTCGTGCACACGAGCTGATTTCAATGAGAAAACGTGTGCATTTGTGTCATTCCTGCACGTAAAGTCCTCGTCACAAAAGCAACGTTTGTGGGGAATAATAGCCATTTTCTGTACTTTTGAGGCATAAGCAAGTAGAAAAAGAACATCTTCTTGGTTCTTTCGGTAAAGTCACGTAGAAGGAAAATAATAAAATAATAAAAATTAAACATAATTAAATAATTCTCACGACGTTTCGGCCACAACGCAAGCAGCCGTCCTGACTTTACCGAAAAAAACAAGAAGATGAATCCCTGCAGTCACGAAAGCTTTAAATAGACAATAACACTTACTACCCAGGGACAAAAATCTCGTGACACAGTGTCATTCACTCCCCTCAACTTCACTCGACTACTGCAACTCCCTCGTGCTCCGTCTTCCCTCCTCTTCATTTAAACCGCCACAACAAATGCAAAATGCCGCTGCCCCGAGTCAATCTCCCCTTACCAAACCCCACACGTCGCATCTCCTCATTCCGCAGCACACTGGCTTCCCGTCCATGTCCACCAATTGTCGTTGTCTTTTCAAATTTCTCACCCGAGTTTGCCAGTCTTCTCCCCATGGTCTCGCCCCCAACGTATCTCGCTTCCCTCAATCTCGTTCAAATATATTGTTGGGGGCGGCGGGCGGAGGGGTGAGTAGGTGAAAACAAAGTTTTTCCATACTCTTTGATTCTGTCGGTAAAGTCACGTAGGTATAAAATAAAATAAATAACGACGTTTCGGGCGCAACACAAGCGTCCGTCATCAGGTGGGAAAGCCGAAAGAACCAAATAACCAAAGAGTATGGATTTCTGCAGTCACGAAAGCTTAAAATCAAAGTATTTCCATCGACAGAATATGACACCAATGAAAAAATGTCTAACTGTTGAGAAAAGTAAGCGGGCTTAGGACAGCACACGCCGCCGGAAGGTATGATGGCCCATGGTTCAGAAAATAATAGCAGAGTGGCAGCCGAGATACTGCACGCGCCCAATCGAGGAGACGGAGCGACAGAATCTGTTCACGTTCAGGCACTGGTAAGTTGCATTGTGGCATCGTGAGTGGTGGAGGCAGCTTAGAGACGCCTCCACCCACGGCTGATGATGACAAAACCCATCTACTTGCTCTTTTCTCTTTCCTTCCTGCAAGCAATTCATCGGGCAGCAATAATTCAGCCTGTTTCAGCAAGCAGGCCAGCACCTGCTCTGGGCAGGTCAAAGTTGACTGTGGTGGCTTGACCTTTCCTGTACGAATGCCACTTGCCCCTGCAACACCCTGCTTCCACTAACTCACCCCACATCCACAACTCCCACCGCCGTCCTCAACACCACGTGATGATGAGCCATTGCTCACAGCCCACTGAATTCAGTCAGCTCCCAATTGGGAATGCCAATCGGACATTCTGGGCTAACTCCTCGAGATAGTCGTGTGGGCAGATCCGGAAGGAGCACTTGAGTAATGCCAGCAACATCATTCAGATCAGTCGCCCTGCTCAGCCAATGATTCGTAGGTGAATGTATCAAACAACAGAATCAGAATATGTATTCATACTGGAGGAATCCGATGAGCTATTAAGCTCTTTTTCACAGACGCCCACTAGGGGCATGTAAGAACGTTACGACAGCAAACACAATACAAAACACACGATAGGGGTGCAAAGTAGAGGAGCGGCAAACGAATCACCCAAAAATATACAAATGAAAAGGTGCAGTCTTGCAATTGTTCGCTTATGCCCCTGTTGGAGGAAGGGCCTTCATGAGCGGGTGATCGAGAAAGCCCTACTGTGTGTGGTGGGGCAAAGCGTGGGCACTCTCACTTCTACAAAGACGTCTGGCCAGCATAGAAGAGTGATGTTAGCCATGGCTTGGAATCAAACCCAGGACGCTGGATTCATAGCGCAGTGCGCAAAATAACACCGCGCCGCAGCTACTCTCCCATCATCGGCGTGACTGTACAAAAAGAATGAATTTACTTTTGAAACTTTCATTCATTCTGTCGAATGCCACGATAACCTTTAACGGGTATGTGTGTATCTGCCGTGGAGTGTAATTTTAAAAGTAATAACAATGCCGAATTCTTACCCAGTAAAGACTCCCCGAGTCTCGGGATGTTTTGCCAATACCCTTGATGTGGGAAGAAATCAGAGAACTTGGAGAAAAAGCCGTGCATATCATGACAAGCCAAGGTGGTGGTCACCCATCTAAGTACGTTGTGGTGGCGAGATGTTAACTCCCTCGCCTGATATGCAGGAGGTCGTGGGTTTGATCTCTGAAAAAGAACTAGATATCTCAGTGGGCCTTACCTGGTAAAATAAAAATTGTTTAGTTGAGTATAGTTGAGTACAATCCAGGCACAACTCTGCTTAGCTTCTGAGATCCAACAAAGATCTGATACATTTAGGATGATCGGGTCTTAGACAATAAGATTAAGCACATAAAACAAAAAAATTCAATACAATTGTATAAAGCACGCCCATTGCCGGTAATGTCTCATATCTGATATATCTATTGTAATACAATTGGTTCGTTGTTTCAGAAGTGTCATTGACGGAAGAGTTCTTGTGCACCACTGCCAAAGCAATATCACGAAAATATATTGTTCCGTATAATTTGGAAGCAGAGCCGTGTGACATTTAAGATAAAATATCACCGTAACAATGACTGAAATAAAGAAAGGCACGAAAAGAAAAGTGAAATTAGAATCCACGTGCCGAGGAATGCCAGTAACGTATACACGAAAGTAATAGCCCCTTCGATAGAATCCCTCTGTGTATTTGGCATATATTACAGGGGTCAAAAAAGAAAAAAAGTTGATTTGTTATTCAGCCTGCTTAAGGTTTCCCTTGATATTCCTTCGTCGATGAGGGCATTTGACTAAGGAGTAACACATGGGCCCCGGGACACTGTTTTGAAGAGCGCTGCGTGCAGAGTGCTCTAAATAAGGCGGGGCCTCGCATCGCAGATGTATTGAGGTCAACTGAGATTTGTCAAATTACTCTGCCGGCAAAGTATGCCGGCTTGTTTCCTTACTGGCAAATCTCAGGCACACTCCGGTGCTAACTGATTGCCTTCCACTGTCGTACAGCTGCACTCGTGCATGCCTTCGTGCCATATATCCTCGAGGCGAATGTCCCCCGCGTGCCATATATTGGTTTAATGCACCCCCCCCTCTCTGCTCATATCTACTACTGCCATCAGTGTTTGTACATTGATAAACCACAAGGGCACTTTTCGTGGCACCCAAAGGTACACCCTTCTTAACTCACAGCCGACACGAGATGACCTTCACACTGATAGCCGAGTGGAAACGTTTGCTCTTTTTTTTAAAGATGTCATGCGGGCCACAAACAGGTGTGGAGCATTCGAGGGCACCAAGGCAATTTGAAGGGGAGCGGTTTATTCCAAGCGAGTCGAATGCCACGTTTTCTAACGGCACAATTGGAAGACGAAGTCGCAGGTGGTGCCGGAACCTTTTTACGAAGAACAACCTCGGAGCGACTCAGCCCCTCCTCTTCCACAGCACTCCTCCTCCATCTGGAGCCAGAGGAAGAAACGTCGTGGGTTTTTTTGCTTAAATTTGTATTTTTATTTAAATGTTTATTTTATTATTTTTATTTTCTATCGACGTGACTTTACCGAAAGAACCAAGAATATGAAGATGAACATATTTTTCAATTTATATTTCTTACAACGAATTATCTATATCCTGGTGAGCTGATGCTGCTGTTTGAAGCTTGCCTGTTCCGAGACAGACCATTAAAGGCGTGCGTCTCTTCCACGTGAATCTCCATCCCCCCCCCCCCCGCCGCACCTCCGATTAGCACGGTTGGCTATGTACGGTACAAAAGAAGTTCAACGTCACATACGTTGATTATAATATAATTTTGATTTGAAGCTTTCGTGACTGCAGTCGTAACGCGGTACGTACGTACGTCTAATAATAATAATGAATAACAATTCCATTTATTTCGCGTTTTCATCAAGGACATCAAAGCGATGTACAGGGCACAGCAGCAGCAGACACTCAGCATAAAATAATTATATTATACTATAATATATACTATAATAGTATAATATCTACCTATTATTAGACTACGTACTGCGTCACGACTGGTATTTGAGGGTGAAGCGGCTGAATTGCATGGAGCCCCCTTGACAAGGCGGCTTGATAACGAGCAGCCTACTGTTCAGTGACTGTGGGAACGTGGCACGAGCATACTCAGGCACGTGGTTGTTATGCCAATAAAGTCTGAGACCTTTTACATTTGGGTCAGAAACGTCATCGTTTGTATCCGGGGAAATCTTTGCACTCAGGAGGCGAGGGGAGTATGCATCATTGTTTTGAACAAATGTAGCAAGTGCGCGTTAAATTAATTCCACGTGTTTTTTTTTTGGGGGGGGGTTCACTTGCACATTTCATTTATTTACTTTAACAATTTTTGTAGGATCTAATTCGAGGGATTAAATTGCGAGGCTGGTCCTGTAGGAAATGTATTTGTTTTGGAAAAAGGATGGCTTCACTGAACTGCATAACGGCTTGTTGACAAAAAGTATGGGAATCCTATTTTTAAATGGTGATCAATTTGGCCACCCACACACAATAGCCTCCACGAGCACAAACTGCCATGGGATGCTTAACATCCAACTATCAGATAGAGCAACGCGTAACTTATGATCCCCCTGCAAAGGACAGCTTGTAACCTGACGCCGCGTTTATCACACAAAAGGTTATGATTGGAGTTCAAAGCCTACCCTTAGACTCACAGACCCTTAGGCCGACAACACTGAGACACATTTGCAGCCTGCATGCCATCAGGAATAATTTGCTGTAATGAGCCAAACCTCAAGTGCGTACGAAATAAGAAAAAATTGCCATAGAACCTCTCATCCATGTGTCTGTCGAGTAACTTTATATCGGTTGTTTCTTCCAGTGTCTCTGAGAATAACGGAGAGTATTGGAAAATACAGTTGTATGGCTGACGCTCAAAATCGTGTTGTGAACGCTCTGTAGCATTGCACAAATGCATTTGCCAGACCTTTCCTCTGCTGACCTTATAGTCTGGCAAAATTAAATTCCCATTCAATTACCGTGGCACAATACTGCGGCAACATCAAGTCAGATGGTAGATCGTTCTTGGCTTGGGGATAATTTAATACATGCTGCCGCTCGGCCAGATTTAGTGTTTTTTGGAAGTCTTCATGGCTTCTTACCAACATGCGGCGAAACTGGATCTGTCCCAGCCTTCCGACATGGCCAACTCCAAACCGCTGCGGAGAAAAAAAACAACTTGGAAATTAAGGGAAGCGCAAAGCGTGGAAAATGTTGGCCCCCAAACAAGGACGCGTGTTTATGAAATGTAAATCACTTCGGATATAAATTTATCTTCATGTTTTTTTTAAGTATTACGTATGCCCCCTACCCCCCCAAAAAGCACACAAGCAGAAGTATTTCACCGAGCTTTGTTGCGGATGCGGTACTCGACTTAACGCAGACGTAGAGCACGGTCGGCGGGTCGCGACGGGACTCCAGCAGCGTAAACACGTGGCGGCGCGCGGGGATTGTGGGGGATTGGCACCCCCCCACCCACCCCCCTTCGTCTTTCGCTATTTCGTAGCGGTCTGTGCACATGGTGCCGTCACTGAGCAGCACGAGCGCGTTCACCCGCTCCGAGTAAGAGGGCTTGGGAGAGTGTGGGCCACACCGCACTCAGAACCTCAACATCTCAGCTCGATGAGTGAAGTTTCAAGCCTGTCCTGGGCCCCCCCCCCGCTCCTCTTTACCAACACGCACTGACCTGTGCGGGGAAGTATAATCTCAAACTAAACTTTTAATTTTTTTATTTTACCAGCTAAGGCCCACTGAGCTGTACAGTTCTTTTTTTCAGAAGAGACCTGGCCACAAATGATAGCTCAACGAAGCGGCTTAGCATCGTGTGGACAAATTTCGATTTAAAGCTTTCGTGACTGCAGGGATTCATCTTCTTGGTTCTTTCGGTAAAGTCACGTAGAATGTAAATAATAAAATAATAAAAATAAAACATAATAAAATTATTTTATAAAATAAAATACTTTTATTATGTTTTGATAATTTTATTAAATAAAATAAATTTATTATATTTAGATTTTTATTATTTTATTATTATTATGTGATAAAATTATTTTAATTATTTTATAATGTTTTATTTTTATTATTTTATTATTTCCATTCTACGTGACTTTACCGAAATAACCAAGAAGATAGTGTGGATCGTGTGGACATTTATAGCAGCCAACCACTCTTAATGCATGTTTCTAAGCACGGCAAGAACAACCCCCATGACAGGCATAGCATGGAGGTGCCTTCATCCAGCAGTGGATTGACAAATGGTTGTACATTATAATTATTATATGGGTAAAATGCACGTGTTGCAATGGCAACAGGTAAAGCAGCAGCCCCGCCAATTTCTTGCTCATCATTCGGAAGAGTACACGCGATCGCGTGACATGGTCCAAATTAGAAAATGTACATCAATCGGGAATACACGTTGTGACGTCACCCCTTTTGCAAAACCACCGGAGGCTATGTCTGTGAAATAAAGCGTCTCCATGATAGCACGTACGTTGAACTTCTTTCACACCGTACGCAGCCAACCATGCTAATCGGAGGTGCGGGCAAAAGGACAAAAAACTGAATTCATAAAACAGTTCTGAAGAAATCAACTTTCAATTTAGATGTAAAATCGCATAGCTCCAGTGGCTGCCTAATGTCGGGAGGGAGTGCATTCCAGACGGCCGCAGAAGCGCATCTGAAAGCACGCGATGCAGTGACCGCCTTTGTTCGATGGCCAGCCAACAAATATCCTTGCGCTATTGGAATTTCTGGAATGCCAAATGCAGTCAGGACACGATTTGATTCGATATGCCAGGGCGTGCACAGTGGTATAACCTTGGGCCTCCAATAACGGTGCTTGCAGTGTGACCTTCGGTGAATAGGAAATAGACATCGACGCAACCCGTGCCAGTTAAGTGTAGGTGTCACGGGCCAATCCACGTGGCACACCCCTAAGGAAAAGCGTTCCAAAACAGAGCCAATGTCCCCCTCCCCCCACCTTGACTTGATCCAACAGCGCTACCTCGTACAAAGAGCACTCGGCGTTTGTGCATCATGCCAAAAGCATCACGTGTCACTCTTGTGTATGTTGCTGTGTGCTGTTTGAAGTTCACGGTTTCGCAGCCTGCCCTGGTTTATGTATTTTTTCTATTATGATGGCTTTTCTGATCATATATAGCGTGTGGTCTTCACTCTTTTTCAGTGGGGGTGGGGGGGTCAGCGGGGGGGGGGGGGGTTGGAACTTTCGTCGATAAGACATCATCAGTGTGTGATGGTCGCCACACATTTTAAACCACTGCGTTAGGGTTGACAGCAGCACGATGGTGATGATGGGAGGTGTCGTCACCCTTTGTGTCTTGTAGGGGGCCGCACTAAAGGCCACCAGGGGCCGACCGTGGCTCGCGGGCCTTGCGATGAAGAACGCCGATTAGCAGATATGATTAGTAACTGCATAGACATGGCCTAACACATAGGGGAGTTAACTGCTTATCTAATTTACAGTTTCATTAAAATGTCCCCTATGTATACATTCCTGCCTGAACATATGTTCTGGCAGATGCGTCAGAGCATATACGTGTGTGTGTACATATGTGTACAGCATGAGAGTTATTGGACTAAATCATTGAAATAAAAAAAGATTGCATCTCCGTCCAATGTAAATGACACTGATCGCCTACAAATGTGCTTCTGTCTCACAGTTTTTGATAGTTCAAAATTTTTGTGAAGAAAAACTAATCCAAAGAGAATACAGTAAAAACACAACTACTAAGTCAATAACCGCAGCAACACGTGATGTGGCAGGTTGATAACTAATGAATAATTATATGACATATTCGTAAGAAAATAATACATCCTTTTGCCAATCCACTGCTGGATGAAGGCCTCTCTTCTTGCAATGTTGGTAACGGAGGTTGTTTGGCCATCAGAATGAGAATATTTATTTCTCCTGGAGAAATCCGATGAGCTATGAAGCTCTTTTCATTCGCAGATGCCCTGTGTCCAGACCATGCTCCACCACGCTGGCTGGTGCGGTCAGCTGTCGCGACGCGGTTCGGACCAGCTGAGAAATCGCTCGCTCGCGATGTGAGCCGCGGTCGGGCATCACTCACGTGGCGGGGTTCACTGCGCAAGTATGCTCACCGCACTCCTTTCACATTTACGCAACTCCTAAAGGGGGGAATTTTTTTTTCTCACAACGTGGGTCATCTGTAACTCATAAAGGTTCATTGAAATCAATATCACGACTGTAGCACATGCACAGTCCTTCGCCTCCCTGCACGGTGCGAGGTCGTTGGAGGTAATTTGACCATACTTCGCCACGCTGGCTGTTGAAGGCAGGGAGCATAGATGTGAGAGAAGTATGGTACAACAATGCATTTTTTCCGCACCCACAGCCTATAATAACAATGATTCCGACCGCGTCGACGTGCACACAAAATGCACCTCGCAACTGCTGAGGAGCCACAGACGAGAGGCAAGGCAGCCACGGCGGTGAGCCGGGAACTACCAACAATTGCTCAAGCGCAATCCAAGCTCAAATCTGCTTCGCCTTTGAGAGCTGATGAGACACGCGGTACGCAAGCATCATTACAAGCCCAGCCATACAATCTAAGACAACATAAAGCAGTTAAAAACATTTTTTTATTGCTATTCCAAAGTTTTTAGCCGAATTTTGCCATTGGCGGAAATATTGCGGAGCAGTGTGAGTCTTCGTGTGAGAGGATATCCCACGGAAATGGATATCATGGAGCTACCTCCGAGATCCATTCAAGTGATCTCTGGTCTACACAGTAAATGGCAGCACTTTCCCACCGGCCTTGCATATGAGAGTAACAATCTTGATTTGAAGCTTTCGTGACTGCAGGAATCCATAATCTTTGGTTATTTAGGTAAAGTCACGTAGTTCGAAATGACATAAAATTAAACAAATCACGACGTTTCGATCGCAACACAAGCAATCGTCATCAGGTGGGACAACTACAGCAAAAAACAACTGCTGTGTTGCGATCGAAACGTCGTGATTTGTTTTATTTTATTTTATTTCTAACTACGTGACTTTACCGAAAGAACCAAAGAGTATGAGAGTAACGTTTCACTGCACGACAGTCAAACTGACATTGCGATTCTTAGATCTGGAATGGAGCCAAATAAAGTTTAGAATACAACCAAAAAATGTTGGTGACTGGGCTAAAACCATCGATTTTCACTACACATGACAACTTAGTTAAATTACCATTTGCTAAAGAAACAATGATGGACAGGAATGGGCGATTAAACGGTAATCAGTTAGTCTCAATTGATTTCTTTGTGCAGTCATTGGTCATCATCTTGTGTCAATTGTACCAACGTAACCAGACCAAATGGCAACGATGTGAGGGCACAGGCCCCTGGCACGGTCAGCAGCTGAGTTCTCAGATCGTCAGCTGTGCTCAGCTACCAGACGACACTGGATCTGAAGAGTGAGGCCTCGTCTGTTCGTCGCCACAGATGTAGTTCGTGTTCTGGGTCTGGTCGAGATGGCCACGCTTCTGGAGGGGCAGTCATCAACGGCAGTCCGGACTGAGACCATCAGCCTGTAGGGTGCCAAGATGCCCAGATGTTAACTACCTCGCCTGGTATACAGGAGGTTGTGGGTTCGAACCCAAACCTGACGCCTGTAGAAACGTGCGCTTAGAGTATTTGACTGCGACAAACGTCCGTGTGATAATCCACTTCGTTGAACTGTCATTTGTGGCCAGGTGGCTTCTAAAAAAAATATTTAAAAAAATTGTTGAATTTAAAAAATAGTTTAGTTTAAATAGTTTTAGTTTAGCGCAAAGGACCACCGCGACTTGAAGACATTAAACTCGCTCTAACTCAACCGCCACTCACACGCCGTGTGTCCTTGGACAGACACGAGAGTGAGTGAGCGGGGCGAGCGAGCGTTGTACGTGTCCTTTCATATGGGTCCTCCGGTGCAGTTTGCATGGCCTGTGGCCCACGTACGTGTGACACACTCACCGGCCCTGCGATAATGCAGCTGGGAAGCTCAGCTCAGCGGGGAGCTGCGATGGTAGGCTAATGTTTTCTGGACATGTTTTCACAAAAAGCAGCTTTTCTCACTTACGGGAAAGTCTGCCTGCCATGGAAAATTGCTCAGTTTCTCACCCCAGCCCCCTGTGGGGGGGGGGGGGGGGTGATGGGGGGGCTGCGGGGTAAAAAAAAACCCAGAAAAAATAGACAGAAAAAAAGAAGCGACCAACTCCTCGTTCCAGTGCGGCGCTACAAAAACACCCGGCGAGGAATGCATGCGCAGGCGCTATGACACATCATGTCGCGCGTCCAACATCAATATTGAGGGGTTTTCAAAGGATTAATCCACTTGAATAAATATTCTGCGTGGAATGATAAAACATTTTACCAAAAGTCTTCCGTCCCAAGCCTCTTTTGAAAATGACTTAATTTTGAAAAAAAAATCTCTCAAAAGAACCCAAGGCTCTATTTACATAGGATATACTTAAATATTTATCTTGAACGTGTAAAGTTTGCTTCCCAGAGCTATTATGGCTGTAATGTAACTCGTGTACCAACACAGTGTTGTCAAAACCTCTTACCATCGTGCATGGTAAATGTTAAAGAAGCCATAATCGTACAGGTGTTTTGGTGAGATGGATCTGTTTGGGACCACAAACCCAGACAACTTCACTTATATTTCTTACATGCAAACACTTCGCTCCCAGCGGAGTTACCACCATCCACGCTGCCTCTGCTGAACAGGCAACCTCCTCGTTCCCAATTGTTGGACCTCCCTTGAGCAGACCGAGACCGCGATGGCGAGCACCCCCACCACCACCACCACCACCCCCACCACCACCACCACCAGCACCCCCACCACCACCACCAGCACCCCCACCACCACCACCACCACCCCCACCACCACCCCCACCACCACCACCACCACCACCCCCACCACCACCCCCACCAGCACCCCCACCACCAGCACCACCACCAGCACCACCACCCCCACCACCACCACCAGCACCACCACCAGCACCACCACCCCCACCACCACCACCACCCCCAGCACCACCCCCACCACCACCACCAGCACCACCACCACCACCACCAGCACCACCACCAGCACCACCACCCCCACCACCACCACCACCACCAGCACCACAACCACCACCAGCACCCCCACCACCACCACCACCCCCACCACCACCCCCACCACCAGCACCACCACCACCACCAGCACCACCACCAGCACCACCACCCCCACCACCACCACCAGCAGCAGCACCACCACCACCAGCACCACCACCAGCACCACCACCCCCACCACCACCACCACCAGCACCACCACCACCACCAGCACCACCACCAGCACCACCACACCCACCCCCACCACCACCACCACCAGCACCACCACCACCACCACCAGCACCACCACCAGCACCACCACCAGCACCACCACCCCCACCACCACCACCACCACCCCCACCACCACCACCAGCACCACCACCCCCACCACCACCACCACCCCCACCACCACCACCACCACCCCCACCACCACCACCCCCACCACCACCACCCCCACCACCACCAGCACCACCACCACCACCAGCACCACCACCCCCACCACCACCACCACCACCCCCACCACCACCCCCACCACCACCACCAGAACCACCACCACCACCAGCACCACCACCCCCACCACCACCCCCACCACCACCACCAGCACCACCAGCACCACCACCACCACCAGCATCACCACCAGCACCACCACCCCCACCACCACCCCCACCACCACCACCAGCACCACCACCCCCACCACCACCACCACCACCCCCACCACCATCCCCACCCCCACCACCACCACCACCACCCCCACCACCACCACCCCCACCACCACCACCACCACCACCACCCCCACCACCATCCCCACCCCCACCACCACCACCACCACCCCCACCACCACCACCCCCACCACCACCACCACCACCCCCACCACCACCACCGCTTTTATTAATCGCGGAATGATGTCTGTTGCGCAAATGCGCGCGTGCGCGGTGGTGGACATTCTCGGTGAGACCACCCGTGAGGCACCGAGTGCTGAAACACAGCTGCCTCATGGGCACCACGGCAGGTTGCAAACAAGCGCCCGATGGTGCCAAGGCAAGGCCATGCCAGACAGCACAAACTCACCACCCACACCCCCCTCAATTCCATTATCATTCTCATCCTCCTCCCTCCTCTTTCCTCTCTTCACTCACTCCTCCTCTCAACTCCCCACTGCTAACGCCTCATTTTTCCACGGTCACTAGGAACTGTGTTGGCTGGGAGCTGGTTAGGTCCTGGCACCAGACAGCTCGTGTTCGCCATGGCAGCCTGGCCCGGTAAATAAAAAAACGAACCCAGGCCCATGGGCCCACTGGCTCACTTTAATCCGTGACGCTTGCTGAGAGCCGCGCCGATCCGGGAAGCGGTCGGCCGTGGCATCGCGAGGAGGTCATTGCCCGAGCAAGATGCATGCTCTGTGCCATCACTCGCTTGGTTTAGCTCCCCGGTCGTGTTAGTGTTTGAAATACCGTGGAAGAAATTACAACAAAAATAATAGACTTTGTTACGGTGATTTTTCGTTTTCTGTGTGTTTTGTTTTGTTATCCGCAATGCGCTGTACAGCATCTGGAGCCGCTCTTGATTTTGGATGCCATATAAACAACCTTGAAAAAGAGCCTTGCGGACCAGCGCGGTGAAGTATGGTTAACCAACCCCTGTTATTAAGAGGTATAAGGAGGTCATCATCCAGCAGCAGCAGACAGGTAAAAATGTAAATAAATACATTATCATTGTTATTCCAAAATGAGTTTATCAAGCTATTGCCAGCACTACAATTTGTCAAAAGAGTCACATATTTTAAGACCACTTGCTCACTCCTCTACTGCAGACAGCAAAGGGATGAGGGAGGAGGTGGTGAAAGATGTAGTGGGAGGAGAAGAACCCACAGAGACTCGTGGCCCATGGAGTGTGGGGACAACAGCGCTGGGCCCTGTGTGCTGCTCATTGGCTCATACTGGGTCACCAAAATACATTATAGATTTGAAGCTTTCGTGACTGCAAGGATTCATAATAATAAAATAAAATAATAATAAATGAAAATAACTAAAATAACTAAATTAAATTACGACGTTTCGGAGGCAACACAAGTCTCCGTCTTCAGGTGGGACCGTCACTTGATACAGTAAATTTGGCTGTGACGGTCCCACCGGTATCAAGTGATACAGTAAATTTGGCTCTGACGGTCCCACCTGAAGACGGAGACTTGTGTTGCCTCCGAAACGTCGTGATTTAATTTAGTTATCTTAGTTATTTTCATTCATTATTATTTTATTTTATTATTATTATTATTATTATTTTTCACCAAAATACAGTTCTCAGACCACTAATCCACTGCCATATCAGACCTGAACCAGCTCGGCGCCCATCACAGTATATGGATGGTTTGCTACTACCGGCTGTTCATCATGTCCGGCGCACAACCGAACTGTGCCACAATGGACTTCAAATACCTCTGAATCCACTTGGGCCCAAGTCGGGCCACGGGCAGAGATAATGACACGACATTGTGACAAACAAAGACAAAGACCCCCTCCCGTATAGCCTCGACAGATTTTTTGTGGCAAGTGCCGTTAGCGGGTAGCAGCACCTACGAAGGCCGGCGCGGCACGCGATGGGGGTGGGTAGCCAGCACCACACGCGGCCGCCTTTGTCTTCCCCGAGTGGTGACATTTAAACATTGCACCACATTCGTGCATCATCCACGTCCGCGTGTACCTGTGGGTTTGTCTCATTGATTGTAAAGTAAAGTGGCGCGGCTCAGATTCTGTGACGGAATATCACCTGCCCCCCCCCCCCCAAAGCTGCGGTGGTCGGCTCTGTACAGCACCGGCGGTGGTTCACTTTTTGCCAGTTCAGCGCGAACAAAAAAAACGAATTAAAGGAATCGACGGTCGTGAAAAACGAGGCCCAAGCCACCAAGCTCATCAAGGCCCCCCCCCCCCGCCGACCTCACCCACCCACCCACCACGATCCGTCCCCGAGCGAGCCAACGGCGGCCTCCGAGCCGGCTCGGAGATTTGCGAGCTGCGTGGCGCGCCAGCTGCGAGCACCCCGCTTCCTACGGGGACTTCCTCCGAGCGAGGCTCGAAAGCCTCGAGGCAGAGGGGAGAAATGGCAGGGGAGGTTCGCGAGACGGGGAGGGCCCGTGGCCAGGAAACGCACGCCAGGCAGCGCTGAGTGATGCCAATGACAGGCACGCCGGCAAGCTCGGCTGGCGAGCTCACATTTTTTTGTCTTCCTTGCGCTTCCTTCATTGTGAGTATTCGTCATGTATCCGTCTTCCCACCAGCTCCACCCCCGCCCCCCTCTCATCTCTACAATTATTTTTTTGTGTGGTTTCTGTTGCAATGCCGCATTGCTGCAACCCACTCAGTGGTTAAGGACATTTTTGTTCACATACAATAAAAAATATATATATATTTGTAGAGAAAGAGATGGGGAAAAAAGTTAACCGATGGGAATTATCCATGCGGATGTAGGGTGGTCTCAAAGCCTTTACAGCGAGCTGGCCGATTGATGGAGATGAAGATTATATGCAGAGTACACGGAGAAGGATATCCTGAACAAGGCCGTGAGACCAAAACCCTCAAAATTGCTTAATTTTCATCCTAGTTTTTACCAACTCCTCCCTCTGCTAGTCGGTGAAAGTAAAGGTGCAGCCCAGCAATGTCTTGCTCATGCCACTGTTAGTAGAAGGGGCCTCCAAAAGAAGGATCTCTAGAGAGCCCCTCCGGAGGGTGTTTTGGCCTACTCTTCCATGCTGACCGGATGTCTGGGGGGTGGGAGTGCGCACACTTAATCCCACCACCCCGTGGTGTAACCATTTACACTGGTGTGTGAACAGAGGATGATGAGGCATTTCAGAAACTTTGACGATTGTTTCAACTGTCACGCCGGATGATCGAACTGTCAACCTCTGGATTCCGAGTTGAGTGCGCTAACCATCATAGTGTGGCCTTTCCCACCAGGAAGCCATTGGGTCGCTTTGTAATGTTTGCTGCAACTTGCAGGACTTATTGCGGTGAGATGAGACATACAGTATCTACATTGGCAACACTTCCAAAATACAGTGTATGTAGTATAAATCACTTGTCCTATGCCTGCAAGCACGATACAATTATGGCGTCCGAGTTACAGAAGCGTCTGAGATTTGGTGTGTTAGAAGGATGCTTGGAATAGGATGGACAAGGAAAACCGATGTGTTAATAAGTGTTAGAAAATAACGTGATGCCGAAGAATGATGCTGCGTTTAGTCAGACAGAGTGGGATGGTAAACCATGAACATGTAGCGTAAGGCTCACGGGGTGCCTTTTTGCTGCACCATGAGGTTGTATGGCCATACTTCACCATGCTGGTCAATGAACGTGAACTCCGGCCATCCTCGCAGCAACTTTTGGCTGGCCATCGAACAAAGACGGTCACTGCATCGCACACTTTTCAATCTAAATTGAAAACTCTTGCCTTTAGAACAGATTTGTATGTTTAGTTTGTTGTGCCCCCCCCCCTCCGCACCTCCGATTAGCATGGTTGGCTACGTACGGGGCGAAAGAAGTTCAACATACATACAATGAAGATTGGTGAAAGTAGGGGCTCTAGGCCTGTTCTGCTACCACCCGCCATTGATTTTAGCTGTGGTCCGGAATTGAATTCTAGGTTGCCAGCTAACTTATGCCGTGAGGTCCAGCGAAGCACGCCAACCACTGCACCACCGCTCAACCCGTATTTATTTCTAATAAAATTAATCATAATAAACAACATTTACATTTATCATCCAGGCAAGTCATTTTCACAATCATTCTGCATTGGGATGCTGAGCCAATTCCATTTCAGTGAGGGCCTGGGGCAGCAGGAAACCACATTCACTTTTTAAACAATTTTTCAAAGCATAATATTATAGAATTAAAATGATTGTCGCTGGAGAGAAATGAGAGATTTCATACATGTTAGCTGCCATGCCTCATAAAAATGTAGACCACAATCTCATTATATATCATCCAGTTCCATTCAAACTTTATTTACCCTCGGATCTGTCCTGACCACAAAGCCCATTAGTTTTAATCAAAATTATACATATATATACACGCACATTGTACAGCACATTGCAAAATTGGACGGAACCGTCTGCAAAACAAACAATGTGAATGTTTCGTTTAGCAAGCACAATATTTGCATTGGACTTCGTGTGCGCGCACACACATCCTCGGACACTTTTGGCTTTGAACATGGCATTGCTGAAATTGGGGGGTCTCTCTCCAGCCTTTCCGTGGCCATCAGATGACACCGTGGGCCAGGCTGATCCTGCGCAGTCCTTGAAAACAGTTACAGCTGCAGCAGCAGCAGCAGTCTCCTTCACAGCCCCAGTAATTTGTCTGCGTCCACAGCAATCACACACGCCATCTCGATAGGGCCTGGCAAATGCCGCCTCACCGGCCTCCGTGATTTATGTGAATTTTAACTTCAAGGAGCTTGCACTGGCGTCTGGTGCCGGCAAGGGTGGAGGAGGCGGGTGGGAGGGCGGGTGGGTTGGTGGGTAGGAGGGTGGGTGGGTAGGAGGGTGGGTGGGTGGGTTGGAGGGTGGGTTGGTGGGTAGGAGGTTGGGTTGGTGGGTAGGAGGGTAGGAGGGTGGGTGGGTAGGAGAGTGGGTGGGTAGGAGGTTGGGTTGGTGGGTAGGTGGGTAGGAGGGTGGGTGGGTCGGAGGGTGGGTGGGTAGGAGGGTGGGTTGGTGGGTAGGAGGGTGGGTGGGTGGGTAGGAGGGTGGGTTGGTGGGTAGGAGGGTAGGAGGGTGGGTGGGTAGGAGAGTGGGTGGGTAGGAGGTTGGGTTGGTGGGTAGGTGGGTAGGAGGGTGGGTGGGTTGGAGGGTGGGTGGGTAGGAGGGTGGGTGGGTGGGTAGGAGGGTGGGTTGGTGAGTAGGAGGGGGGGTTGGTCGGTAAGAGGGTAGGAGGGTGGGTGGGTCGGAGGGTGGGTGGGTAGGAGGGTGGGTGGGTAGAAGGGTGGGTGGGTGAGTAGGAGGGTGGGTTGGTGGGTAGGAGGGTGGGTAGGAGGGTAGGAGGGTGGGTAGGAGGGTGGGTGGGTTGGAGGGTGGGTGGGTAGGAGGGTGGGTGGGTGGGTGGGTAGGAGGGTAGGAGGGTGGGTGGGTTGGAGGGTGGGTGGGTAGGAGGGTGGGTGGGTAGGAGGGTGGGTTGGTGGGTAGGAGGGTGGGTTGGTGGGTAGGAGGATAGGAGGGTGGGTGGGTGGGTAGGAGGGTGAGTGGGTGGGTTGGAGGGTGGGTTGGTGAGTAGGAGGGTGGGTTGGTGGGTAGGAGGGTGGGTAGGAGGGTGGGCGGTTTGGCGGTTTGGCAAGTGAGAGGGTGGGGGGGTTTCAATTCCCTCCTCATCTTCAGTCCCAGCAGACACAGCCCCACCAACCAACCCACCCACTCACCCACCTCAACCCCCCCACACACACCCTGAGTTCCCAAGGGAGGCTTATGTTTCAAAAGAGCAAACAACACTCATGCTCATCCGACAGAATCCTCAAGCTCTGATGGCAAGGCCATCACTGGTTTGTGTGATGCATGAGGCCAATGGATGGACAATTTACGCGCTGCTCAAGCCCTGATTTATTACCCGTTTCCCCCACCCCCTCTCCTCCTGCAATCCAACTTCGTCGGAGCGCGCTGCAATCGTCTCCCTGCCGCTCCCGCCATCGCGCTTTATCATCGGCATTTATCTTTAAGGACACGACTGACTGAGCCACAAAAACAACGCTCAAATTACCGGCTGTTACGACGGTAACAGATTTGTTGTGCGGGCCGACACAGAGAGAGAGAGACAGAGAAGTTGGAGTATTATTTATAAAATAACGTAGAACTAAGCACATGGTGGCCCGGTATATGAAGAGAAACTAGAACAACACTGTTGGCTATGATGTCGTGGAAGAGTGTCTGTATGTGTGTGTGTATTGAACTTCTTTCGCACCGTACGTAGCCAACCGTGATAATCTGAGGTGCGGAGAGGGCGGACAGCAAGCTAAACACAAAAAAAGCAGTTCTGAAGAAATACGTTTTCAATTTATATTCAAAAGTGCATAAGTCCAGTGGCTTCCTGATACGCGCGTCGTGTGTGCCTGTACGTTTGTGCGCGTGGTAGCGGGGAAATGTTTTTTTGATTGAACAAGAGTCCATTACGAAGCACGAGCGATAGGGAAAAAGGGGCTACAGTTATTCCACGGACCACAAGCCTGAGGCCAGGTGACAGCGGCACTATTTTTGGTCTCTTTCCCGAGACCGAACACGCGTTGATTCTAAGGAGGCCACGTTACATGCTGTGTGCCCTGTGAGAAAAGGGGGGCCTGGTGGTGAGTTTGACATTTGGCAGTGCCTGGAGACAAAGTTTCGGCAGGCTCCGGGTATAGTTGGCCACCCACCTCCTTGTACACACACACACAGACGCCTTAATGTATAGGCTCTTGCTAAATTAAACGTTCATAGCATTCCCACAGGGAAAAGTGGGATAAACTAAAGTATTTAAAAACTAAACTATTTTTATTTTACCTGGTATGGCCCACTGAGCTATGCAGCTCTTTTTCAGACGCAACCAGGCCACAAATGATAGCCCAAAAAAGTGGCTTGCCACGTGGAAATGTATCGCATCCAAATACTCTAAACGCGTGATGTTGATTCGAAATGTGGAGGAGAAAACTCAGAGGGCCTGGAGGAATATCCACGTGAGTACGACGAGAACATGCACATTCCAAATAGGCAGGCATCAAGCTTGAGATCAAACCCACAGTCTCCTGTATACCAGGCGAGGAAGTTAACATCTCGCCACCACGGCGGATATGTTTCGATTTCCGTGTATATGCGTGCTTATACGCATTTGCATGTCTAGTCGTACGCGTGTTACCATGCACATCTCTATTGCACGCGCGTGACAAAAAATAAAACCACGTACGCATGTGTGGGGTATGTGAAGTTCAAAGAAAATCAACAAATATCGAAAAGTCAACAAATGAAGCTCAAAGTTTCTAAATGGCTTTCGTGTCTAGCTAAATATTTTCGAAAGCTCCGACGCCTTCTAGCAATGAAACAAATTGGCTTTTTTTGTCGTGAAGTGCTTCAACTCGTGCCATTTAGCGAGGCAGCTAAAAGTATAAACGGCTCCCGCAAAACATTTTCCTCGTTGTTTTTTTTTTGCTGACATGTATTTACTCAATTTGTATTTATTTATTCACTTTGCACCGCTTAAACGTGCGGGTGCGTCCGGGTAGCCCGGCAAGATTCTGCAGCTGTACGCGACGTCCCCCCCTCCTGAGCAGGGGTTCATTTCAGAACAACGGACGAGCGGGAAAGGCGGAGAGAGGAAGGAGGGCAAACACAAAGGCATCAAACCCCGCCTGTGTAATCCTTCTTAATGGGCCGATATTTGGACGCTCATCGGCTCCACCAGTGTGGGTTCGCACAAAAAGAGTAATTCTCATCCCACCAATTGATATCCCAATTGTGCTGTCGACATCGCGTCACGATAAAATTCGTCATCCCAATCCTTCCGGCTCTTCGAGAGAATGGCCCCGTGGAAGCGGAGGTATCAGAGCTACCTCTGAGATTTCTTCAAGCGATCTCTCTGGCCACACAGAGCAGAGGCCAGGACTCCTCCCTCCCTCCAACTCGCTCTGCAAACATAGTCGAGGTTCGTCTCACTTTAACTTTGCAGAGCTGGAGTTCCGTCAAATTAAGCTCGGGACCAGATTCAAGGTGATGTTTCGTCTTCTTGGTTCTTTCGGTAAAGTCACGTAGAAGGGAAATAATAAAATAATAAAATAATAATTATAAAATAATTATCACGACGTTTCGGCCACAACGCAAGCAGCCGTCCTCAGGTGAAGAACAGGTCTGTCGGAAAGACAGCGTCTGAATGAAACACCACCAGGCTTGGAGTGTATATTTAAGCTGAGTTGGAGGGGGAAGAGCGCCTTGACAAAATAATTTGCAGAGGATATGTTTCGTGTTCTGCAGTCATTGCTGAGCGCGCTGAGACCGTGAACTGGCGACGGTTTGGGTCCCCGCTTTTAATTAAGGGCAGCTGCCTGGATTTGAACGCAAAAAAGCATCGGCGGGGCCTGCTCAGCGCCCCTGACCTCTGAGCCACCAGGCCACCTCAGACAAAATGTGGCTCCTTCGAGGGCCGATGATGCACATGTGGATGAAAGTTTGGCACCGGATAAGGATCGCAATGAATCAATTCGAACACTTTGTGTCCGCGATGAGGAAAGTACGTGTCGGCTGAAAACGTGTTGTGGCTAGAAGTTCAGTCCTCCCAGCATGCCTCGCATGTCATCTGGCATCATGTGACTGCCAATTTAGCCTCATTGTTGGTTCTTTAGATGTGTTCCATCTGTAGATGAGCTATTTATTAAATAAAAGGTGTATCATACATAGATCATACGCATTTGGAGCCTTCCTTAAATTAAGAAAAAACGCAAAACATGTCAATAACACTGTGGCCTTAAAAGGAAAATATATATGAAGGGTGGTGTTGCAGGGAATGGCCCTTCTTCATAGCACATTTCTTATAAAAACACTACACAAAATATATACGTGAACAAAAATGTTATTTTTCATTGATTCAGTTAATATACTGTGTACTTGAACATTTTAAAACAACGCTCTCGACAATGCTAATACATGTGAATTAAAACATTACTTGTATTCGTAAGGAGCAATATATAATTTTGACATTGATGAAAAGTGACATTTAAAGAGGAGAAATATTTATCATGTAAATTTTTCCACAAATTCAGGCTCTCCGATGTCCTGCCAAGAGTAAACCTGGGATCTACACAACCCTCTTCAGCCGTTTTGAAAAAATAACACAGAAAGGAAAACCCACCTAAGGTTTTCAAGGTTTTGTCCAAAAACAACAAAGAAGTCTGTTCATGAAACATCGCCCCAGCAGCTACCGCACTTAAACGCGCCGATGCAGTCTCGCGTAAAAGAGCGTCAACCTAGGCGACCAGGCAAGATTCGGGCAGCGCGTCATTCCTTCCACGGGGCGCTGTGCACGTTTGCCGCATTTGAGTGTAGATAAATCAAAGATTTGCCCGCGTTCAAATGGTCCGACAAAACAGAAGATTTCCCTCTGTAAATAATCAGGGAGCTGAACCGGGTAAAATTAGCGCCGGAAAAAAGGTGGGGAGGAGGGCAGAGTTGTTGGGTTGTGACTTGGTAAAAAATATATATATAAGGAAAAAAAGCCCACCGCTCTCAGTAGGACAATTAGGCAACTCTATTCCGTTACGTAATTTTACACCGCTTTGCGTGAAGTCCACAAGCATGCTGTGAGATACCTACAGAGTTAATATTAAAACCAGGCAAAAAATGCGATATTTAATCTACAGGCATTTTCTGTACTTTAGGTAAATTATTATATAATACATTGCTGCGCCGCACGTATATGAAGGATGCTACCGTGGTGTGATGGATTGCAGCCTGGACTTACAATCCAGAGGTTGCCGGTTCGATTTCCTAGCACAGCAGTTGAAACGACGTCGCAGGTTTCATGAATGCCCCTTATCCTCTGTCCACCCAGCAGTATAAATGGGAAAAAGTAAATACTGGACATCTGTGAGAAAGAGCTTTATAGCTCATCGGATTTCTCCAGTATAAATCATGATTCTGATTCTGGGTACAACCACAGTTAGTCGATATGTAGGCGGGAGTAAAGTGTGAGTGCTCCCACCTCTTGCGAGACATCTGCCGGCATGGAAGAGAAGGCCAAATACACCTCTAGATGGACTATATAGAGCTTGCTCTTGTAGATTGCTTTTCACAGCAGTGGTGTGAGCAAGCAATTGCAACTCTGCACCTTTACGTTATTTTACTGTGCCGTGTATACAACGCTGGCCTTGCTGATAGGGGCTAGATCTTGCGAGGGAAGAATGTGTTAGCATTTCAAATCCTTTGAGTGCCACCTATTTCAATCAACATCTGATTGAAATAGAAAAAAATGTCCATCTGTTGGAAAGCCTGGGCCGTGAACTGTGAAACTTTCGGGGAAACCTTCAGTCTGTCATATGTTTTTAATTTTAATAAATGTACCATATTTTTCTAAGACAAACCACTTGCGAGATTTTACTACCAAAATCTACCAATGTTGAACATTTTGTTTATTTTAACTTTTCAATGACTTGCTGAACATGGGAAAATGTTTGGCAGAAAATGATCATTTTATGCTCACTGGTTGTTAACGATTCCTGTCATTTAATACATTTTGTGCATCCGTCTATGTGATTTAATTAATTTCCTACGTGTGTGTGTATGCAGTGGGTAGCAGTGGTGCAGTGGTTAGAGCACTGTACTACAAACCCGGCGAACCATGTTCGATTCCCGATCATGACTAACATCAGTGATGAATATCTGAACAGGTCCTGGGCCTCTCCCAGATCAACGCAGCCTTGCAATGAGTACCTGGTGCGGTGCGTAGAACATCAGCACTTGGGAGACAAAGGCGGCCCGGCGTGATGCTGGCCACAGACCCTCTCGCCTGCCGTGCCGGCCTTCATAGGTGCTGCTCGCTCATAGCACTTGCCCCAACAGTATGTTAAGCAGCGCTGGATTATCCCAGTAGCAAAAGTAGCTACCTACGTATGTCTTGATTTGAAGCATTCGTGACAGCAGGAATCCATGCTCTTTGGTTCGTTCGGTAAAGTCACGTAGATAGAAAAATAATAAAATAAAACACCTATATAAAGCCACAACAGCAGATCATTTTCTCACCTTGAAGACGGACGCTTGTGTTGCGACCGAAACATCGTGTTTTCTTTATTTATTGTTTCTATCTACGTGACTTTTCCAAAAGAACCCGAGAGTATAGATACGTATGCATACAGCGCCCCGCGCTAAATGCTTTCAAGCTATCAATTCCGGTTCAGTGATTCTGCACTTGCTCTATTACGATAGTACTATACCGCCTTCAACTTGTATGAATGACTGGGTGTTTAAGGTTAGCGATGTGTCGAATTATCTGTGGCTGTGGAGCAAATGAAAAGTCAGCGATGCAAAACACCAGCTTCACTTATCCTAAACACACATTTAAAGGCCTGACTGTAAAATGACACGATTCATAAATACATTTCCTCGTGGATATACGGCTAGATAATTTCGACAGTCTTTTTTTGTCTCCCTCTCTCTCTCTTCAAGAGACGGCACCGTGTTGACGATTATCTGTCTGCGAATGCCATCGGCCTCCAACAACAACAAATACCTCGAGAAACAAATCGACAAATCGGGCACCCCTGTATTGTGGCACCGAGAGTTCTGCTGACAATCTTCAACATCTTCTATGGGTCCTTCGGTAAAGCCACGGAGATCGCCATCCTCCGTTGCTCTCAGCCGGTGGAGGGGGGTTGGTGGGGGATTGGTGGGGGGTTGGTGGTGGGGGGGGGGTTGGTGAGGGGTTGGTGGGGGAGGGTCTGGTGGGGGGAGATTGGTGGGGGGGGTTGGTGGGGGGGTTGGTGGGGGGGGTTTGGTGGGGGGAGATTGGTGGGGGGGGTTGGTGGGGGGGTTTGTGGGGGGGTTGGTGGGGGGGGGGTTGGTGGGGGGGTTGGTGGGGGGGGGGTTGGTGGGGGGGGGTGGTAGGGGAGATTGATGGGGGGGCAACTCTTCAAGTCTCGCACCCCGCCGTGCACGGTGGCGACAGCGTCACAAACCCGCAAATCCGCCGCTCGCACGGCCCATCGCGGCCAGCTGTGCCCACAGCCGCACCGCATTCCGCCGTGGCTGGAGCTAGCTGCCGTCGGACGAATCCTCGAGCCTCGATTGGCGGCGGCGATGATTTGGTGCCAGCTGTGAGTTCGTGCGCAAGCTCGCACACAAACCGATGTTACCCACCCCCCCCACCACGATAACAGCCGGGCCCAGCTGGCAACGCGAAGATCGGTTTCTACGCGGTCTGCGAGGCTGCCCGAGAGGGGTTTGGTCGCGAATGCCAAAGTCAGGTGCGTCTCGGGGTAAAAAAAATGCAGGTTACCACCGGAATGATTGATAGTTTACAAAGCGACGCGCGTTAATTATCTTGGCCTCGCCGTATGTGGGCTCTGTGGGAAACTGCGCACGATAGAAATGTGTCGTTCTCAGCGCCAAGGGGGGAGGGGGGGGAGAAGGAGAAGAGAAAAATAATCCGACAGGGCCATGTAGCAAATTTCGAAAAAGAAATATGAACGAAAATTTACGAATTCTCTTAACAAAGAACAATGCAGGCTGTCTTCAGCAGCGCTCCGATACCTCAACTTGCTCTGGTTAAAATAAGAAGAAGGAATATTTATATCTCCCATGGATGGTGTGCACAATTTCCGACCGTGAAGGTCAAACACAATTCGTCTTTCTAAGTTTGCGTATTTTTCCTACGGTCATGTGAATTACATTATGTGCACTGCATCCGATAAAACATAAATTACATGCGATGCAGTTTATACGTTTAGCATATTTCTTAACAGCCAGACAGCGGAAAGTAATACAATTATTGCATGAGAATCACAAGTGAGGTCGCTCTTTCTCCTCTGCTGGCCCCAAGGTCTGGAACCCCCTTACACAACCAGCCAAGCTGTTGACTCCCTGACCTCGTTCGACTCCAAGTTCAAGATCTTCTTCTTTTCCTTCACCTATAAATGACTGTTTCATGTAAAGTAAATATACCATTTACACTATGAGACCTCCTTTACCAGTGGCAAAATATAGTGATAGATTTTTACCCTTTCAACTGGTACAAAAAAACTGACACCTTTATACAAGGCATAATGTTTGCATTAACCACAACACAAGCAGTCAAAATGCAAAAAAAAGAAACAACTCTGATGATAATGATATGTACTGTCATTGCGCACTATCAGAGTATTGAGAGCTCGGGGTAAGCATTTACACTATGAGACCTCCTTTACCAGTGGCAAAATATAGTGATAGGTTATAGTGATATCAATACTCTGATAGTGCGCTATTTTTGAGTTGTACGCCTTTTGGCGTCATCTGGTCCAACACCAATGGAGACTAGGCTCTAAGAAAAGCTGTCTCGGGTGTGGACCAATCAACTTCAATGACAGTGCATATCATTATCATCAGAGTTGTTTATTTTTGTTTGCATTTTGACTGCTTGTGTTGTGGTTATTGCAAACATGATGCCTTGTATAAAGGTGTCAGTTTTTTTTGTACCAGTTGAAAGGGTAAAAACCTATCACTAAATATACCCTTTTCCCCACAATATCCATATCCCACTGTTCTGAACAGCGTCTTGAGATGAGGGTATATGGACTAGGATCAGGAACTGAGGTTTTGTCAATTAATAATGAATCTCTCAGCACTTCGCATGCGATAAGCCACTTATATTTTAACTCATCTAAACAAATTTTGAAAGGGCACCCCCCCACTCGCAGCTGTCCCTATGGGTACGTAACTCAGAACCTGGTATGCAATCGGGCATTAGATTGCTAGCTGGAAACGGTGACTGCTACGTGTCATTCCGATGGCGACATTTGCAGGTAATTGCCGAATTTGGAAAAATGTTCGACGGTGATGCTGGCACGGCATCTTTTTTGTCGCCATGACAACTGCAGAAACAATTATTTGAATTATATGAAAGTTGGAAATGCACCTCCTTCACCAAGATAGCCCCTCTGGTTAAAGACAGTCAAATTAATGAGCACTAATGTGTTGTAAGCAAGGTGGGTTTTCTCCACGTACTCCAGTTCCAAAAAACGTATTGATTTGGCCATATCCAAATGTAGCAGGTACCCTCTTGATAAGAAAAAGTAATGAGACCCAGCGAGGCTTTCTTAGGTGAGTCAACACGTTATTTATTCTTTCTTGAAAGCCCTTAGCCAGTGGTGTCAATTCCACATTCTTATGGCAGGGGAGAGTCTATCTTTGAAGTCTATCAATAAATAGGACAATCGCTGTTGTCTTCCCCACGAAGTGTTAAAAATGTTTGTATCAACTCCAGAGGGATGATTGGCCTAGCCAACCTTTTAACCACGATTTGAATTCGCAAGCTTCTGATTGTGAGCCTCCCGCTCTACCGCTGAGCCACTTGGAAAGTCATGAATATTATTGTTATGAGTAGTTTTATCAAATGCATCCCAAAGGAGCCAACCTACACATCTCACCAAATTTTGTAAACTCCCGCAGTACGCATGACCCTATTCACGGCTTCAGCAAAACAAATCCTCCGCAGCGGTTATGAGAAGCCATAACGACCTGCGTAACGATACGCCAGTGGGTCATTCCCCACATGATAGGGGCCAAGTCTCTCTATGAGATACTGGGCACAGGCAAAAATGAAATTGGCTCTGTGCGGCGGAGATAAAAGTTGTGCATCACCGAGTTTACAAGTCTCACTGCTCCGCGCGTGGAGAACAGAGAAGGCTGAATTTGCAGGAGCCCGGCCCGCCGGTTACAGAGTGACGTTATGAGCACACACCTGGCGTTAGAGCTTTCCCAGCTTCACCGTAAGAAACACTCTCACAGCAGACGGCCAGCCAAACGGGGCCACACAAAAAAACGTGCGTGGAGCGAGATATTTAAAGCCTTAAAGGACACGTCACTTAGGCCGCTTGAGTCAGAGCAAACTGTTAAGAGGCAAATATCTTTGCTGAAGCCACATTCAGTTGGGTTGTTTTGGGTTCGAATTTTTTTTTTTTACACAATTAGTTTGTCCTCTACGATATATGTCACGTTCCTTGCCCAATGCACATAGCGCAACTCCCTTTTTTGTTGTCGTTAAAACTTATCAAATAACGAGTAAGAAACGTACGCGCGTAAAAATACCAAACGCGGTCATCATCCGTGGCACTGTGCCCAAAGATGATAAAAAAAAAACTTGATAATAAAACTGCAAAACATCTCGTACGCTTATAAGCTGTGACAAATAACGCCAGGCCACTGTGTGGGAGTTTTCATAATCGTTATTGGCGGACGAGATATAATTAAGGGTTATAGTCTGGTATGAAACGACGTGGCACCTTGCCAACATTACCGATGTCCGAATGAATGGGAACTCGGAAATAAACCAGCCACAAACCCCAGGAAGTCAATGTCCAAACATTGGTATCGCTTTTCCGATCCTGAAAGCGTTCGTAACTTTCATCTTTATTTTTATTGTTGTTATTATTATTGTCTACCTTTTGTAGTTTTATTTTTTTACTTGGTTACTCATTGCAGTCGATATGCAAGTGTTGTCATAGCAATGATATCTCACTTTCATGTTCTTGCCCCAAAAATCATCATTAGCCTTCGCCGTTTTCACATTCAACATTTGGGCGTGCGCCAGACTGCACCCATTTTTGCGTCTAAAGGGGTGAAAAATGGGCGCAATTTCGCCGGAATTTCCCAATCTCAGATATGACTCTGAGATGTAGCTCAGTTGAAAGGACAAAACTCCAATAAGTGGACAAATTAGTTCTACTCCAGTACCAAATGTTTCAATAGTTTTTTTTTCGTCACGATATGCAGCACCGTACAGTACACGTTAACCAGTTTTCCGTTTAGTTTGAGGTCGTTTTTTTTAACTTGTAACAACATTTTAAAGTGGAGGCAAATAAAAAAAAATAGTTGCCAAATTGCACAGATATATAAGCTACATTTTACAGAAGGAAAATGCATCGGCCACACGTAGTACTTGAGCCGATGTATGAAAACGCCATGAAGCAACTCCACGAAAGTCAGTCATTGGTGCCAGATCCAAAATGTGTTAGTTATTAGTTGTGTCAACGGTGAGATATTCAGCAGACAGCAGGACAAATTGCAAATAGAAAGAACAAAACTTATACGACTCGCAGAGGTCATATATTTGGAGGATATTTTTGTTACACTGGAAATGTTACCACTCTGGACTACATCAGAGGAGACACCACGGAGTAATAATTTAAAAGAAGGATTCTTTCTGTTTCTCTCTGCGGCTGGCCTTGTCAGCAGGATTCCTGCAAAGGGGTCACGTTGGCCAGAAAACCAGAGGTTGAAAAGACAACAGCGTGTACAGCGGTGTGCATTGGAAGCTCTTGTCAAGACGAATGAGAAAATTAGCTTCGTGTCGGAGTGGACTTGAGAATGACCCCGTCAACAGATCGGCAGACGCTGGAGCTGTTAGGGGTTTTGGCTGAAAGAATACGAAGGGATGGCATTGCAGCGATGGTTAAACACAGCGGTCCTTGCAATCCAGAGTTTGGCGGTTCAATCTCCCCAGGGCTACAGTTGGAAAAATGAGAAAGTTTATTTACATCCCATCGCCTCTGTCTACGCAGCAAAAAATAATAATCGGTGCACAATTCGCGTCTGATGGGGTAAAATGTGGGTAGTCTAACATCTTCTATTCCTCGTAAAAAAAGGTGTCAGTTTTGTTGCCAGATAAAATGGTAAAAAAACAATTATCATATTTTTTGCTGGCAAATGAGGTACCAATGGTGTAAATGCTTACCCCGAGCTCTCATACTCTGATGGTGCATTGTCTTTGAGTTGTGCGCCTTTTGGCGTCATCTGGTCCAACCCATGTGAGACTAGGCTCTAAGGAAAGTTGTCTCGGGTGTGGACCAATCAACTTTAAGGACAGTGCATACATTATCAGAGTTATGTTTTTGTTTGCATTATGACTGCAGGTATTGTGGTCTATGCAAACATGACTCCTCGTAAAAAAGGTGTCAGTTTTGTTGCCAGATAAAAGGGTAAAAAAGACAATTATCATCTTCTATTCTGTCTGACGGGCTTGGCAGAGCAGACCAAATAACCTGCAGCGTGGCTCTCACGATCTCACTCGTGTAAGCAAGTAATTCGAGGGCTGAACCATAAACGCGTTATTAAATATGCATTTGATGCAATCTGATATACAATCTGTATTGTAAATCCAAATGCAATCTGTGCTGGATTTGCTTTGTCCGCAAGTGGTTATGTGACTATGGCCATTTAACGTTTTCTTTTAGTAACTGGTGGAATATTTTGCTACGAGTCGTCACGGAGTTTGTCCACTCTCTTCGTTGTTTTCGGTTGCGCTGCTGTAAAGTTCAAAGTTCATTTATTAGCCATAGCCCTGTGAGCCATTCGGCTCTTGAATCGGGTGCAACCGCAACAAACAAAAAAACATGAACAAGAAAACATCTTAAAGTGACTATGTGCATACAGAAAATCCAAGAAAAGACAGCAAGATATTGCAGAAAAATCACCGTACACCAACCCTGTGCAAATATCCCAGTGGGATGCAAGTCAAACAACAACAACCACAAGACAACTTAGATTAAGGCCATCAGTCTAACTCTGTACTACAACAAACAAACATGGCCAAACCAAAAAACTTTTCGAAAATCACCAAAATAAAGCCATAAAAGCAATGAAACAGTGATCATAGGAGCTGTGACCGAATTTTCACAATAAATGACGTAAACAACATGTACCACTAAACTCTGCAGCCATTTGGTTTATAGAGACCAAAAGTAAGGGTGACGAAGCGTGCTTGCCTATGTACGACCAAATCACTCTTAATTATTCCGCAGGCAAAGCAGCGTTGACCCTGATTAATACTTGGACAGGAGACTGCATGGCGGGAATACCGGGTGTTATAGGCTTGGCCTACAAGGTGGCCATTGAGATTGCAGCACAGCAATGGATCCTTGCATCTATCTGTGTGGCGCTCTGAGCGTTACGTTCGGCGTGCAGCACGCACTGGTTATCTCCGGGCGCTCCAATTTCCTTCCGCGCGAAGCCAAACCCACGACGGTGTTTTCGGTTCGTGACCGCGGCGCAGTTTGGCGCAGCGTCCGACGTTTCACTTCGCGATGTAAGAGAGGTGGAGGTGGGGGGGAGAGAAAGCTTCTTCAGGAAGTGAATTCGTAGGGACGGCGTGGAACAACCCGAAATCGCATCAGAGCGCTGTTTCGGCAAAATATGTCCAACGGTAGGGCCTTCATACGAAAGGGGCCGAGAGACTCGGTGAGGCTTTCCAAGTGAAACAAAGAGAATTATTATCACCGCAACGTGCCTGCTTCGGTGATTCTAACAGCGATAATGACGGGTAATGATGCGTTATCGCGCACTATAATAGTGAAACGTTGTCAACGGAATGCGCTGGTTAAATTGATGTCCGTAGATTAGGCGTTGTGGGTAGTTGTTGTTACGCAACAGATAATACGATCCGTTCGATGAAACTCAGCCCCCGTTGTACATTCTTACGGGACGAATTGTACCCTGTGCGACAGGCGTAGCATGTTTAGGCAACACATCTCTCCGACTCATGGGCTTTTAAGCGTAATCCTATTTTCTGGACACCAAAAAAAAATACGGGAATCCTTCGCTTGGGCACAAAATAATCGGCGGTATTTTTTTTTTGCCCCCCCCCCCCCCTTGTGATTGCGGAGTGGTGCGGTGGGGATGGGGCGGGCAAACAACCCCCAGGATAAAGTCTGTCAACGCGTCTGGGGGTAAAGAGAAGTTTCCAGCTTGTGATTACAGCCCAAGGTGTTATGTGCATGACCTGAACACAGGAATCTTGTTTTGTCTCACGTTGTGTGCGCCCGTTTCACCGTGGTGCTGCATCGGGGATGCTGGTATCGGCTCAGCCAGCGCTGACCAGGCTGCCGAGACAACCCACTGCAGGATTCCAACGGGGAGGTTTTCTTGTTGTTGTTGTTGTTCCTCTGTCTCCATGTCGGGCTCCACAAGGGGAACGTGGGCCGGTGTCAACGCGTTTTGCCGCTCGTTGCAGAGGTTCACGGTTCGGGCCAAGAGGCCGCCCTGGATAATACCGGTGGGTGCGCGGGTGTAGATCTTTGAAGATTTGCAGAAATGAGCCTGCATAGTTGCGTGGACTGGCGACCACCGTGCATAAAACAGGTCGTTACCGGCTGCTGTGGTGCTACATTGTGCGTAGCAGAGGGCAGTGGTAGCAACACAAAGGACCGCAGAGCTATAGAGTAGTGCAGAGCGTGGGCAATTATTGATGCCAGCTCACTGCCTGGCTGCCTTTTCGCTCGTCGTTGGCTCCAAGTTACAGTTGAAATTATCGTTGTCATAACATACATTGTTGTACTGCACTGTACTCCCATGTACTGTACGATCTATGTTCCCTGCCTCCACCAACCCACACTGAACCAGCATGGTGATGTATGGTCAGTCAAGCAACAACTCACGGCCGCACTGCGTGGAGTGGCCCTCCAATCTGGTCCTGGGTTTACCAAAGGATCCGCACATGTATACGGACTCCACAGATGTGGTGCAGGCATGGATACAATGTCGCATAATCCAAGCGATTTATCGTGGGGCTTTAAAATACCACGCATCAGGTGTGGTCAGTAGCCTTCACTAACGGTTCATAAATTCTCAAAGAGAAACATAAACCGTCGATGCGCAATGCACAGCGATGCAGTAAAAAATAACAACCCCCATGTATAGAAAGAACTGAGAAGAATGTACTCAAAAGGAAGACGCACAGCTGCAGTTAATCCTCCAGCAGCAACCACCGGGAGACTGTTAATGTCCACAATCAGCCTGGGACAAGAGTTCCAACCTCCTGTGAAACGAGGTCGTAGTTTAGAGGTGGCCGGGTGGCCCAGAGGTCAGAGCAGCGAGCCGTCACTGCCGAGATGCTGGGTTCAAATCTGGGGTTTCAGCCACTGCCTGGGATTGAACTGAGTTCTCAAGTGTCGCGGGTTGATGGTCTGTGTAACTGATAACCACGTGCACACCAGTTTATTGTCCTCCCGCCCCCCCAACCTCCGATTAGCACGGTTAGCTACGTACCGCGCAAAAGAGGTTCAACATACATCTATACGTACACAAAAGATTTGGCTAAATTCCAGATCTGGGAACTAACAATGATCAGTTTGACTGCAATGTGATGGACACCTTTAAAGCAGGGAAAACGCAGCACCCCTATTGTGGATGAGATGTAATTTGAAGGGATCTCAGAAGTAGTTCTGTGCTACCTATCTCCTTTCACGGGCCATTCTCTAATGCAATGTTCTGCAAGCGTTCCGAATGGTGGTTGCTTCGGCTCACAACTTTATGCTAGTTTGACACCTACCGTGCTTGACCTTCAAAGGGTCGTAGCGCCCTCCACCCCGGCTGGTCACTTTGCAGTAGTCCGTGCCCCGGGGCAGAGAAGGCTTTGTTCATCTCTGTCTGGTGCACCCAGGTATGACACAGCCAAGGTCCGACACAGTAAGGGGTGACACAGCCAGGTGTGACGTGGTCAGGGGTCACACGGCCAGTGGCCAGGGGTGGTGCGTCCAGATGTGACACGGCCAATTGTGACGAGGCCAGGGGTCACACGGCCATGGGTCACACGGTCAGTGGCCAGGTGTGATGCGGCTAGGTGTGTGACGCAGCTGCCGAGCCGCAGGAAAACAGCCGGAGCAGCATGGAAGACGCTGAAAACAAAAAGGCAGTGTCATGAATTGAGATGACCTGTAAACTCCCTTGCGACATGGTGACCGGGCTAAGGCTTCAACGCAGTGGACCTTGAACTCTTTGAGTACTCAGTCGACCCTGCTGCGACTGGATGCCCCCCCCCCCCCAATGAATTCCAACTCGAAGCAATGTTTCTAGTTTCTGCCACGCAAGAAAAAATGGCCCATGCTAAGCACTGGCAATTATCCAACAATAGTTGCTTTGCTTGGAATTGCTCAGAAAAAAAAGCCAGCAGGAGTAATGCACACGCATCGGAGGGCCATGCTATGAATCCGAGACGCCACTCACTCTCGACATTGAGATGAGCAGAGCGGCAGTGGGGGGTGAACGTGGGCAGGAAGTGACTTACAGGGGGGTTGGGAATGGCAGTCACTAGACAGCGCTAAACAATCGGCAGAATGGCAGTCATGACAGGGACTTGCTCGAGGGGACATGTAAATGGGTGAATGGGGGGCCATACAATTAGGGCATGCGTGGAAGTGAGATGGATTACGGTTACACCGGGCCGGGAGGTGATGGTGGCGCGGCCGTCGAAGCGGCACTTCGTCCCAACGGGGGAAAGAGAGAGAGAGAGTCACCGAAGGTGGAGACTCACAAGGCGAAGCGACATGAGTTGCTTTGAAACACTAAACAAAACGACAACGACAAGAAATGACGATTGTTAAAAGATCGATTGTGGGGTGGGATGGTTCAGTGGTGGGGGTGGTGGTGGGGGGGATGACAATAAAATAAAATAAATACCAAACATTTCATTCTCCTGACAAGCGCAAGCCAAAGAGTTGGGTAAAAGTGCCCTGGAGTTGAGTTTCCCATGACCCAAAAATGCAGGACAATTGCCGGAGCACGCTTCCATTACCAACGTGACATCTCCCTCTTGGGGGCTTTGTTTGAAACTGCACCGCACGGTTGAACCGCCGCCCCGCGCGCTTGCTCAGGCACTCGACGCCACCCGAGCACGTGCAAGACGCGTGGAGCCAGCCAGAGCCCTCCAAACCATGGCCGCGTTTGACGCACGAGGTATCCCACTCCTGGGGGTATCCGTGTTGCGGGGTTTTTGCGAACATGTGGCCTCCTGCAGATCTGAAGCGTTCACCTCGCTGTGGACCAGAGGTCGCAAACGGGTTTTGATTCCTTACCCGTACCCGTACCCGGCCGCACCAGAGTCGCAAACGGGTACCCGTACCCGGCCGCACCAGAGTCGCAAACGGGTACCCGTACCCGGCCGCACCAGAGTCGCAAACGGATACCCGTACCCGGCCGCACCAGAGTCGCAAACGGGTACCCGTACCCGGCCGCACCAGAGTCGCAAACGGGTACCCGTACCCGGCCGCACCAGAGTCGCAAACGGGTACCCGTACCCGGCCGCACCAGAGTCGCAAACGGGTACCCGTACCCGGCCGCACCAGAGTCGCAAACGGGTACCCGTACCCGTACCCGGCCGTACCCTACACCCGTACCCGTCCGGGTACGGGTATCGGGTACCTGATTGCGACCTATGGGATGAAGCCATGTTGCAGGCGCGGGTGGGTTGATTCTAGGAACTTGAATTGTGAGAAGAGACAAGACGTTGGGAAATGAGTGACAAACGGTGACTCACCAGTGACTCACGGCCTACCCGTACCCGTACCCGGCCGCACCAGGGTCGCAAACGGGTACCCGTACCCGGCCGGGTACGGGTAGCCGGGTATCGGGTAGGGTATGGGTATCGGGTACCCGGTTGCGACCTCTGCTGTGGACTGTCCACCCATCGTTCCTTTATTTTGATTTGACTGTCTTTGTCCCTCCCTCCTCCAATGCTTCCCTTTTCTCTCCCTTTCGTTTCTCTTGTTTTGATATTTTCTTTGCTTACTAGAGCACAGCGAAGCACAACTATAATTTCAATTAGTTTATCCCAGTCGTCTTGATGCTTGTTTACTCTGTTACAAATACACACGTGCACGCGCACACAAAACACATATGTGCACAAGTAAATTTTTTTACGGCTCGTGAATGCATTATACGTTTAGGCAAATGCCCATTTCTATTTGGAAACTATACCCCATTTAAACTAAACTGACCAATAAACGAAGACATTCATCATAAAAACAGCCACAGTTGCAGGGCTGTTGCGGGTGGTGGCCTGGATGTGAAATGACGGGGAGCTCTTCTGCAGATGAGTGGCACGGAAAGGTTAATGCTCCTTTTAAAAAGGACATCCTGCGCAGCGGGTCCGTAGATCTGCGCACGGAAGTCTCCGCGAGCAGATTGCAGCGAGAAGGAGCAATATCAAAGCCTTGCGGCGGAGCTGGGTTTGAAAACAATTTATTGGTGGTGGTAAAAACACAAAAAAATGCTTTTTCCGACTTTGCACGCTATAGCAAATTGAATACATCTGGACAATTTCAAGGCAGGAAATACTTGAGCTGTTTCCTGCCTGATGCACTTTTCCCGGATGAAAAAAAGCTCATTATTTGGCAACAAGACGCTATTTTGTATTGCCACACAATTGCCACACACCTGTCGCGCACCTGGCCCCGGCTCGAGTTTGTGATGCCATTCATCCATCGGCTGCAATTTGTCAATTTTGGTCACGCAAAGATGCAACGGGTCCCGGGAATAAACAGGGCTGGCAGGTCCGCGGGAGATGGTGGAGTCATGCGTAAGAATTATAATAACAGTTTACACATTACAACTTTGGTTTACACATTTTCGTTAAACCACTGCTGAAGGCCTCGCCACGCCGCGTCGGTTTCGGGGGGGGTCGCTTGACCATACTTCACCACTCTGGACACGGCGGGTTGGTGAAGCGGAGCTCGGAGACCACAGTTCGGATATCACTCGCCACTGAAGCCGAGCCATGAACACTCGGACTGAAAGGTTGCTGTATGGCAAGCGAGTGTTCAAATGCTCAAATGGTGGATTGTGCGCCCCGCTGTAGTAGTACAGTGCCCTACCCCGCTGTAAATCTTAGGAACACATAAAGTCAATAAAAAACACATTATTAGGAATATAACCATTTGCTCTACCACTAGCGGTGAGTGATATCTGAATCAGCCCAGCCTCCTGCTTCTCCCATCCCCCTACCCACACTGACCAATGTGGTGAAGTATGAACATGGTAGACACAACACGGAGAGGCTTTTATCCAGCAGTGGATTGACAAACGGCTGTAAACTCTTGTTCTCGTCTGTATTATGCAAGTATCATGTGGCAGTAATACTAATGTGGTGGTTTCACTGAGCGTAATTTTTCCGAGAATATAACAGCACATTCACCAAAGTGCAATAATGAAAAATGTGGGTATGTTTTTTTGAAATACATTACGAGTCTAGTTACAGCATTATTATTATTATTCACATTAAGTTATTATTAAGGAAAGCCCACATTAGTACCAGCTAAGCATGACAAAGGATCTCATTTGTGTGCAGCAGATGATGTATTCTAGCCTCGGAATAGCTACATCAGCCTTGAGCAAAGCGGTCTGCATTGGGTGCTTACTGCTCCACTTGTCCAGCAACACTAACCCTTGCTGATCTTGGCACGAAACCCTTGCCATTTTTTTTTAAATCTGCAGAGAGAGACACTTGATAAAGTGTAAGTGAATTACTGTTCCGAGCACTCAATCGAGTAACAATTAATCAATCTGCATACAACGTTTTAGCCACCTTAACAGCTAAGTCTGGGTTGCTCGCCAACACTTTGCATCACTTCGGGGGGGGGGCGGGGGACGACTCACGAGGCAACGCCACCTGCGTGCAACGTTTGCCTTCGGAGAGGAACGGTACCTTGAACTTCTTTCGCGCCGTGCGTAGCCAACCGTGGTTATCGGAGGTGGGCGGTCTGCGCTACCGTGCGGTGAATTTCAGCCCGGCGTGAGAAATCAAGGTAAAGGTGCAGCCCCTGCAATTGCTTGCTAACACCCGCCGCTAGTGGAAAAGGGGCCTTCCGCGAGACGGAGCTCTCCAGAGATTCCTTTGAGAAAGGGGTTTTTTGGCCTGCTCTTCCACACTATTCGGATGTCTTGGAAGACGTGGGAGCATCCCACACTTTATCCCACAGCCCGCGTGACCTGCATATTTACCGCTGGGTGGACAGAGGTGGAGGGAGGTGTTAAAGAAGCCGCTAGTTTTGTGTCAACCGTCGCGCTGGGAAATGGAAGCGAACCGGTGGACCTCTGGATTGCGACTCCAAGCCAGAGGTCGGCAATTAAAAAAAAGCCATTTTTTTGTTTCGAATTTGGTCAAACAAAACAACGAAACAAAAACATCAAAATTTCAAGAGCCGCAACAATGCAACGTGAAGCAGCTCCTTAAAGAGCCGCAGGTTGTCGACCCGTGCTGAGCATTACCCTATGGCAGCCATCCCAGTCTATGAAGGTATACAGTATCGTATTCAATTGTTCAAGAATTGTAGTTGTACAGACGCCAATAATCTGCCACGACATCGGAAACATGGACACTGACGATTGAGATGGAAGGAAAGGCTCAAAAATGTGCAAAGAAGCGTAGAGAGATGCATGCTGGGAATTATATTGAGAGAAAGAGGGACACGCGGATTAGAGGACATGCAGAGGATAATGAAATACGCTTTACAGTTAAGAAAAGTAGTGGAGTGGCAGCCAAGGAATGGAACACATCCAAGAGGACTTCCACCGAGCAGATGTAGCAATGAGATCAACTTGTGTAACATGTCCCGTGTGGATTATTAATATGGTGACAGCTTGGGGGAGGCCTTCATCCAGCAGTGGATTGATCATGGCTGCGGAAGAAGAAGAGGAGGACGAAGTTCGTCGGCTTTGGGAAGGACGTGTCGCTCAAATCGTCACTTGGCAAACGAAAGAACACGATCAAGTGGACGCCCATTGAGTCGACACGTTAACTCCTACGCCGGGTATACAGAAGTTTGTAGGTTCGATGAATTCCACCAAACTTCCACGTGTCCACGATGGCATTGGCAGCACACGCAACAACGCGAATTGAGAGGGCCGCAGGTCTCGGTCAAAGTTTTGTCTGCGGTTGTTTCGAATGCTTCTTCCATCGTGTGCTTTTGATGATCACTCAAGCTCTTTCAGTTTAACAAGTTAAAGTGCTCGGGGCACAAAAGGAATATTTTGCCAAAATTTCCACCGTCCAGTGCAACGTGCTGTCTAATTATAACGCTTTAATAATGGATGATACCTTTGCGTACAATACAAATTTCCACTGCACTGTTGGCAGGAAACTTGTTTTAAATGTGCTATGTCTGCAATATCAATGTTTTGAGTTGCACAACACAGTTTTTCGCAAGTCCCCCTTTCCCATCATACAAATCGCAAGAGGCTACATTTCATTGCTTTTGCAGGGGGAAACAGCAAATCAAAATCTATGGCTTCAACTTAGAAACTCTCAAACACAGTATTTCACATTATTAAGGAACTGACACGCACTGCAGCCATGGGCTATTATTCCAACAAGTTCCATTTAAGCGAAAGGACTAGCTTCAAGAAAGGAAATGCCACGTTAATTACGTGCAGTGATTATACGTGTGATATGCAATTAATTTACGTCCATATAAAATACTGGGTTAGAGAGCGGTTGTGTAGCGATTAACACTTACCTTGAATCAATCAATCAAAGTATATTGGTGGCATACACAGTGAAGGTGATGTTATAGCGGGTGCAGCGAAATGCTTGAGTTGTCAGCTCCACAACATTGCAATATAATGTCGAACAAACAAAACACATTTGAAAGAAAGAAAATCACGAAATATCCGAACTAATCCAAATTACAACCAAATGCCACTAACAAGAATCCAAATATCAATCTGTGCGTATATGTATAGGATGAATGAACACAAATATACACTGTGAATTATACTGGTAGGAACCTCCTGGTTACACCAGCCCACAGGGGATTATTGTGTCCGTCCGTCGTGCAGGGAGGGGCTGGGTGGGGAGGGAGGCGCTGGGTGGGGAGGGGAGGGTGGGGAGGGGCTGGGTGGGGAGGGTGGGGAGGGGCTGGGTGGGGAGGGTGGGGTGGGGCTGGGTGGGGGGTGGGAGGGGTGGGGCTGGGTGGGGAGGGGCTGGTAACCCCGTGGTGCCCTTATAAAACTCAATGTTTAACCTACTCACGCCGGCTTGTGCCCGCCCTCACAGTCGGCCATATTTGCAGAATACACCACGCCGCCGTTGACCCTGGCCATTGACCGAGCAACCCAACGTTCCTACCAGCTCCCTCCGCAGGAATGTGTTTTGTACAACAATATATGAATCTGGTGGCCTGAGTTTGAATCCCAGCCTTCGGCTTTTAGTGGCGAGCAATATCTCTCGATTGCCACCCCCCTCCACCAAGTGGCACGAACCGACATGGTGAAGCATGGTCAAGCAATCCCTCCATGGCAAGTACGGTATTGATAGAGATTTGTACATATGCATTGCACTTTTATTTTATGTAATAGGTACGCCGCAGCGTACCTGGGTATTCCGTGGTTCGTCGATCGGCAAATTGTGTTTGGTGGGGTAAAGTGTAGGTAATCCCGCCTCCTCCAAGACATCTGGAAAGTATGGAAGACTGTGACAAATACTCCATAGAGGGCCTCTTTGGAGCTCCTTCTAGTTCAGGCCAAGGTTGAACCTTTACTTTTCATTATGATCAAGGTGGCCAAAATAAATCGGTTTGCTCTTGTTGGAAAAGCTATTCGACTCACAGAGATGAAGGTGTGTGGGACCTTTGATTCCACCCTATCCGTGGGTAGCAATCTGTGTGAGCATTCAAGATTGCTTTCACCCCCCCCCCCCCATCATAAAAAATTGAATAGTCCAACGCTAATAACCTGCATCTGTGCAGCAAACGCCAGTGTCACTGAACGCAATGTGCTTTTGTATTTGGGGAATGCCATGTGCCCCATTAAATCACCCAGCCACTGCAAGACCTGCATACCACGAGGACCGCTCACAAAATCGTTAAAGCGTAATGTTAAAAAAGAGCCCGGTTTTAAAGGGCAGCTCCAATAATATTTTAGGGGGCGCGAAGTTAAGTTGAACAAGAAGCTTGTTTACCACATTGCTCATTCTGTCACCTTTTGACAAAACTCCACAAAGAACTCTGTGGTATTGAATTATGCAAGAAAATTACATTACTTGTTCGGAAAAAATACGGATATTTTACATTCCAGTAGAATGGCGAGATTTATTATCAAAGAGGTTTCATTAATATTTCTCATTTCGTGGAATATTTCGGTAAAGGTGGCATTGTTGAAATGAATACAAAGTTAGAATAATGTCCCTTATTTAACCGGATGCTGCCATGGAGTAATGGTGAACACACTGGCCTTGCAATCCAGAGGTTGCCGGTTCGATCTCTCTGCGCAGAATTAATGAGTTCACAAGTAAGTTGATCGACAGGTCGCACATGTTGGGATAAAGTGTGGGTACACCCACCTCTTCCAAGATGACGGACCAGTATACAAGATTAGAAAAAATATACTCAAGAGCTCCCTCTCGAGAGGAGGCCCTTCTGCCAGCTGTGATGTGAGCTAGTTATTGGGATGTTTGGAGCGAGTTTATGTTTTCATCTGGGATGTTTGGCCAATTCCGCTAATGAAAGGTTTACTTCAGGCAAGAGATAATCGGAGTACCCGGAGCAAACCCACCACAGGTACGTGTCAATAGCACTCAAAACTCAAATTTGTAGAATATATTTCATTACTGCCATCTCCTGGCCAACTTGTATCCCAAGCCTACAGCATCTGGTATTCCCAGTCCAGTGTTAACCAGAATCAACTGTGCGAAGCTTCAGGGATCTCAATAGGTTGACCTCATTCAGGGTGATCTGGCTGTAGGAAAATGCTCGACGGGGGAAAAAAAGTGAGCACGCTTCATCTCACTTCGGTTCGCTCTTTATCAACCAAATTCCGAGTGTCAACCGAACACAATAAAGCAAATACAATGGTGACATTTGCATTGACCGTTCAATATTATGTTACAGTAGTTACAATAAATGAATGGAAACTTTCACAGTCCCAAAGCCACTTGCACACAAAGGACATCCAGGACACGTGTGCGTGGTTGTGGTAAAGGATTGTATCAGTGAAGGTGCATTGAAAAAATAAACCGAGGGAAAGCTGCAGCGCTGCAATTACTTGCTTGTGCTACTGTTGGCAGTCAGGCCTTTAATAGAGTGAATTATAGAGAGAGGGGGTATTTGGCCTCGTCCTCCACGATGGCCAACGTCGACAACGTGGCAGTACCCACGCATTACCCCACCGATGTGCAACTGTGTCCTCATAAGCTGGGGGGAACAGAGGCGATGGGCTTCAGGATACTTGCACCATTGTTTAAACTGCCACGCCAGGAGATTGAATGGAACCAGCGACCATCTGGATTGGAAGTCCAGTGTGGTAACCATTGTACCGTGACACCTTCCCCCTACTCAATAAGGCGCGATTACATTAAAGGTATGCTTAATGATCTACAACATCCTTCCATTGTTTAAACCTTTCTGGTAAAATGGCTCACTGTAAAATCTGGATGATTAAATTCAGCTGGACCTTGCATTAACACTTGATGAGTTACAGAAGAGTTTTGTTTCATGTTCACTGATGTCAAAACTGTTGATCCAGTTACACAGGGCATGTTTATTGCTTTCCTTTTTTAATGTTATACACTGCTACATCTTTTCATCGCATAAACAATTTACAGAAAGACAAGAATTATGTAACCTTTTGAACAATGTGCGGCTCGTGTTTATGGCACGGCAATGATTAAAATTTACATCCATATGTTAGAAGTTCAAGGCAACAGTTTTTAATGAAATATAGGCGTTCTTTAATTTAGGGGCTGTGTTGCCCTCAACGGAGGGAAAAAGCATGCCGCTCGTAAAACCAATGTACAAACATTGACGCGAGCAAGATATGAATTCAGAATTTTAAAAACAGGATGAAAAACATCCTGCGTTTGGGGACTTTTTAATTCCTTACGTTTTGAGAAATGTTTGCGCGACACCCGACAACAGAGTTGGCCCTAGACGTGCTTGCTAAATCATCTTGAAACGGTTAGCGTACCATACGAAATGAAGGTCTCCATTCTCTTTGCATCTGCGTGGGTGAAGGCTGGAAGGTGGAAGTCGCCACTCTGACCCATGTAATTGTTGCAACATGGCAAGCAGGAAAAGTGCAGTTAAATGAAAAGGTCTATGCATAAAGGGCACTTTCTTAAGACGCGCAATTAACTTCAACCTGTCCTATTCATTATACTGTATTTCCATGTATTTGTTATGAACACTGTTTGGGTTTTATGTCTGATGATGGCAGCTTTAGGAATGTAGCAGCTAAGTTCACCCCACAGAGACAAATGTAAATACTGTCATACATACACAAGCCTGACCGCTGATGAGACCCAGAAGGTAAAAACCAGTCCAGAGTTTGCTGGCTTAAACAAATGCTGCATTATAGTAGTAGTCTGGGAAGCCAATTGGCTGATGGGATAAGACATGTTTTTAATATAAATGTGAGGAGACAGAATTTAGTTCTGCTTGCATTTACTTGTAATAAATAGAAAATCAGATAAATGTGTCTTGCAATATAACGTATTTTTACGTGGTATGTATAGCATAGACATCAAAAAGACAAAGAACCCCCGTATAGCCTTAACAGACTGTTGGGGCAAGTGCTGTAAGCGAACACTTATGAAGACCGGCACGGCACACGAGGAGTGGGAGGCCAGCACTATGCTCGGTCGTCTTTGTCTCCCCAGTGGCGATAATTTACACACCGCACCAGGTACTCATTTGAGGCTGAGTCAACCTAAGGGAGGCCCAGGACCGGTTCAGATAATCGTTACTGGTGTTGGCCGTAAGCAGGAATAGAACCTGGGTCGCGAGGTTCGTAGTTCAGCGCGCTGACCGCTACACCACCGTTCCCCAACAAGCAGAGACATCACACACAGATCAGGCTAGAAGTATATTCATATTCTTAGGTTCCACCTGCAGACGGAGGCTTGTGTTGCCTCCGAAACGTCGTGATTTTTATTTTATTTTACTTTTATTATTATTTTTTTACCTACGTGACTCTACCGAAAAAACCTAAGAATATGAACCCTTGCAGTCACGAAAGCTTCAAACCTGCTGATTGAAGGTCTCTGCTGCGCCGCCGTGGTTGGCCATTGCACCTGGGTGAAGTGGGGCCCTGGGCCAGTTGAGATTTCGACCACCACTGACGTCGGCCGTGGCCAGGACTCGAACTCAGGCGCGCGCCAGGTTCGTGGCACCAGTGCGCCAACCCACTGCTGTCACGGTAACAATCCAACCACACACAATAAAAGGGTCAAAAGTGTAATTTCATGAATTCAGACTAAATCACCACTGCGCAGTGACGTTGTACGCATTGCCACCACGAGGTCAGGCAATGTTAATGCAGGGTGCTCGACTTATTTGTGTTGATTGTTAAGTGCTTCCCTCTAAAGCCCATAGAAGGGCAATGCATTAAGGTAGGGCAACAAATACTCCATAGTGTGGTCTCAAGCCATAAATTGTGCGCTTTTTTTTGCAAACGAACACGAGACAAATCCGCCTGTCAGGGCTTCGGATTGCTGCTGAGAAAGACGTTCCATGTAGAATGAATGCAAATTCTTTGGTACTCTTAGGTTTTTTCGGTAAAGTCACGTAGGTAAAAATAAATAATAAAATAATAGACATAATAATAGAAATAAAATAATAAATCACGACGTTTCGGAGGCAACACAAGTCTCCGTCATCAGGTGGGACCGTCACAGCTAAATTTACTGTATCACGTGAGGCAAAATTCCAAGAGACAAGCTCTTAAATACAAGTTAAGGGGAGAGGGGGGGAGGGGCTTATCTGAATGTGGTAGCCAATGAATGGGACGTGTTGGGGGGGTGGGCGGGGCTAAAAGAGAACAATCGGTGCACGTCGACTTAACCGGTGTTGGCTGACAATCCAAATACAAAAAAGCAGTACTATTAAACGCTGGGGATGTCAACACTCGGTAAAGTAGAATAGTACCTGTCAATAGGATGGTACAAATATGCGTAGTTAAATCTTTTTTACATGGTTAATACCATCTTTCCAATGATTACTCAGTTTGTACCCATCATCACGGTTGAAGTTATGTCTGTGTTTGTATATCTGTATGGCTTTGTGTACAAAACCTTTGATGGTAGCCAGAAGGTTTGCAGAGCACCTTGGTCTCGGAAAAGGTCTTTCGGTAAAGTCACGTAGATAGGTTCAAAGAAAGGAACAAATGTTAACAAACGTTATTTTCTTTGAACCTATCTACGTGACTTTACCGGAAGACCCAAAGAATATGAATTCCTAATGGTAGGTTTTTACCCTTTTAACTGGTACAAAACTGACACCTTTATTCAAGGCATCATGTTTGCAATGACCACAACACAAGTAGTCAATAAAGCAAACAAAAAGAAGCAACTCTGATAAGGATAATAATATGCACTGTCCTTGAAATTGATTAGCCCACACCCGAGACGGCTTTCTTTAGAGCCTAGTCCCCATTGGTGTAGGGCCAGATGACACCAGAAGGCGTACAACTCAAAAACAGTGCAATATCAGAGTATTGAGAGTTCGGGGTAAACATTTACACTATGAGATCTCTTTTACCAGTGGCAAAACATAATGGTAGGTTTTTACCCTTTTAACTGGTACAAAACTGACACCTTTATTCAAGGCATCATGTTTGCAATGACCACAACACAAGTAGTCAATAAAGCAAACAAAAAGAAGCAACTCTGATAAGGATAATAATATGCACTGTCCTTGAAATTGATTAGCCCACACCCGAGACGGCTTTCTTTAGAGCCTAGTCCCCATTGGTGTAGGGCCAGATGACACCAGAAGGCGTACAACTCAAAAACAGTGCAATATCAGAGTATTGAGAGTTCGGGGTAAACATTTACACTATGAGATCTCTTTTACCAGTGGCAAAACATAATGGTAGGTTTTTACCCTTTTAACTGGTACAAAACTGACACCTTTATTCAAGGCATCATGTTTGCAATGACCACAACACAAGTAGTCAATAAAGCAAACAAAAAGAAGCAACTCTGATAAGGATAATAATATGAATTCCTGTAGTCACGAAAGCTTTAAGTCAAGATGTAGAATGAATGCACCACTGCACTCCCTCGTGGCTGTGTTAACATCGCCTACTTAGCAACTGAGGTGGAGCAGTGTTGCAGTGATTAGGGCATTGGTTAGCATCAATGATGATTGATATCACAACCTGTCCTGACCTCTGCCCTCACCAACCCACATTGACCAGGGTGGCGGAATATTTATTTATATATAATTGGGGCCGAGCGCTCGCACAGCAGGTGGCGCACTAGACTATGAACCCTGTGAACTTAAATAAGAATAGGGTTTTACCCTTTCTGGCAATAAAACAGGAGGTGTTAAGATGTTCAAACACCAAATAGAAACCTTTTTCAAAAAATCAAGTTCGCATTAACCACACGTGCTTGTGGTGAACATGCAAACCAACTCGCTCTGGTTGTGATGATATCAGAGGTGTGGACTCGAGTCATGTGACTTGGACTCGAGTCAGACTCGAGTCATGAATTTGATGACTTGCGACTCGACTTGGACTTGCATAACAATGACTTTGTCCCACCTCTGAATGATATATGGGCATTGTCTTTGAAACGGATTGGCCCACACCAGAGACGGCCTTCTTTAGGGCCTGGTCTCAATCAGTGATAGACCAGAAATACAAAAGTCGAACGGCACCAAGGCAATCAACTATCAGAGCATTTGTAGCTCGGGGTGAGCAGTTGGTTATACAGTATTCACCAGAGGTGTGGACTCGAGTCATGTGACTTGGACTCGAGTCAGACTCGAGTCATGAATTTGATGACTTGCGACTCGACTTGGACTTGCATAACAATGACTTTGTCCCACCTCTGGTATTCACAGCCACGGCTAAAGTCAATTGCGAGTATATCTGAATCGGCCCGAGGCTTCCTCCTTCCTCCAACTTGCGTTGACCAGCGTGGCGAAGTATGGTCAAACAACCCCCATGACTAGCATGGATGTACGGTGAACTTCTATCACATAGCGAACCATGTTCGAACCATGGTAATTAGATGCGTGGATGACATAGCATTGGGGAAGTCTTAATCCATCAGTGGATTAACAAAGCGGTGAAAGTTTAAATATTATTAATTAGCTAACGGGGTAGTGCGGTGGTGCAGTGGTTAGCGAAACCGCACCACGATTCTGGCAGAGTTTGATTCCAGGCCGTGGCTTACGTCAGGGGCGAGTGAGATCTGAACCCCTTAACTTTAACCCACAGACCACCGTGTTGCTGTATGGTCAAACAGACCCCCATGACAAACACTTGTGGATTGGCAAAGGGTTGTAAATTCATGTTAGATTTTGTTTTTATTCAGCCGTTTGCCGTTGATAACTTTACTGGTCCAGCCGTGGGGCTCAAGTAGATAGTTCAGGTCAGCCTATAGTCCTGCAGTGATGGATGGTGTACATGGTGTTGCCAGCAGTGACTATAAACAACATGTGTGTAATGTTTACCATGCAGGGCGTAGGTGCGTGTGACGAGCAGAACGGGGATAGCACTGACAAACCATAACCTAAGCTCGCCTTGAGACATCATTTCAGAAGAAAAACACAAGAAAGTACCACATGTTACAATTGCAATAACACCACTTATAGCACGGGCAAACAGTGCAAGAACGATTAAAAAATTATCCTATTGTTTATTTCTGTATATATTTCGAGCAGTAAAACACCGGTAAGGCAGGGGAAATTGTCTGAGCACGTGATAATTCATTTTGTGCCGTGAATTGCTTTGAAAACATTGGTCTTCTGCACCAGTACGCGACGTAGATGTGAAGCTACACGAATTCATTTCAACGCTGTTTAAGATGAACATTGGCATGTCAACAAAAGGCTAAAGAAACCACTGAAATTATAGACCAAAACAAATAGCTTCCGAGTATCCCAACGAAGTGTACTAAAAAAATGTACTCAATAAACATGCAGCTGCGTCGAAAGAAAACACAAAACATAATTTCAAAACTAGCTCTCCGACGTGTTTAGCAAAAAAAAATATCCCCATGCTGAAAATTTACCTGCAAATCACTCGTTTTGGTTTACACACACTCACCGCAGCAGCAGCATCGCCCCCTACTGAATAGATTGGGCAGGACCCTCCTGAAAAAATGCGTAAGACTCATTGAGGTGTTCCTCAAAATCTCTTAAAGCCAGACTAATGGTTTCCAGCTTACTGCAACATTTTAAACAAATGCATCATTGTAATGTACGTGTGTTGAACTTCTTTCGCACCTTGTTAATCAGAGGCCATTTTAGCATTTACTGTGCAGTTAACACCTATTGGTGTCCTCTGGTCTAACACCGTTTGAGACGAGGCTCAAAAGAAAGGTGTCTCACACTCTCCAACACTTTCTCACACTCTCTCACACTCTCTCACACTCTCTAACACTCTCTCACACTCTCTAAAACTCTCTCGCACTCTCTAACACTCTCTCACACTCTCTCACACTCTCTCACACTCTCTCACACGCTCTCACACTCTCTAACACTCTCTAACACTCTCTCACACTCTCTCACACTCTCTAACACTCTCTCACACTCTCTCACACTCTCTCACACTCTCTAACACTCTCTCACACTCTCTCACACTCTCTCACACTCTCTCACACGCTCTCAAACTCTTTAACACTCTCTAACACTCTCTCACACTCTCTAACACTCTCTCACACTCTCTCACACTCTCTCACACTCTCTAACACTCTCTCACACTCTCTCACACTCTCTAACACTCTCTCACACTCTCTCACACTCTCTCACACTCTCTAACACTCTCTCGCACTCTGTAACACTCTGTCACACTCTCTAACACTCTCTCACACTCTCTCACACTCTCTTACACTCTCTATCACTCTCTCACACTCTCTGACCCTCTCTCACACTCTTTCACACTCTCTAACACTCTCTCACGCTCTCTCACACTCTCTAACACTCTCTCGCACTCTGTAACACTCTGTCACACTCTCTAACACTCTCTCACACTCTCTCACACTCTCTCACACTCTCTAACACTCTCTAACACTCTCTCACACTCTCTAACATTCTCTCACACTCTCTCACACTCTATCACACGTTCTAACACTCTCTCACACTCTCTCACACTCTCTCACACTCTCTAACACTCTCTCACACTCTCTCACACTCTCTAACACTCTCTCACACTCTGTAACACTCTGTCACACTCTCTCACACTCTCTCACACTCTCTCACACTCTCTAACACTCTCTAACACTCTCTCACACTCTCTCACACTCTCTCACACTCTCTCACACTCTCTAACACACTCTAACACTCTCTCACACTCTCTAACATTCTCTCACACTCTCTCACACTCTCTCACACTCTCTCACACTCTTTCACACTCTCTAACATTCTCTCACACTCTCTAACACTCTCTCACACTCTGTAACACTCTCTAACACTCTTTCACACACTCTAACACTCTCTAACACTCTCTAACACTCTCTCACACTCTCTAACACTCTCTCACACTCTCTCACACTCTCTAACACCCTCTCACACTCTGTCACACTCTCTCACACTCTTTCAAACTCTCTCACACTCTCTCACACTCTGTCACACTCTCTCACACTCTCTAACACTCTCTAACACTCTCTCACACTCTCTAACACTCTGTCACACTCTCTAACACTCTCTCACACTCTCTCACACTCTCTCACACTCTCTTAACATTCTCTCACACTCTCTCACACTCTCTCACACTCTCTCACACTTTCTCACACTCTCTAACACTCTTTCACACACTCTAACACTCTCTAACACTCTCTCACACTCTCTCACACTCTCTCACACTCTCTCACACTCTCTCACACTCTCTCACACTCTCTCACACTCTTTCACACACTCTAACACTCTCTCACACTCTCTCACACTCTATAACACTCTCTAACACTCTCTAACACTCTCTCACACTCTCTCAGACTCTCTCACACTCACTAACACTCTCTCACACTCTCTCACACTCTCTAACACTCTCTCACACTCTCTAACACTCTTTAACACTCTGTCACACTCTCTAACACTCTCTCACACTATCTAACACTCTTTAACACTCTGTCACACTCTCTAACACTCTCTCACACTCTCTCACACTCTCTCACACTCTCTAACACTCTCTAACACTCTCTCACACTCTCTAACATTCTCTCACACTCTCTCACACTCTCTCACACTCTCTCACACTCTCTAACACACTCTAACACTCTCTCACACTCTCTAACACTCTCTCACACTCTCTCACACTCTCTCACACTCTTTCACACTCTCTCACACTCTCTAACACCCTCTCACACTCTGTCACACTCTCTCACACTCTTTCAAACTCTCTCACACTCTCTCACACTCTGTCACACTCTCTCACACTCTCTAACACTCTCTAACACTCTCTCACACTCTCTAACACTCTGTCACACTCTCTCACACTCTCTCACACTCTCTCACACTCTCTCACACTCTCTAACATTCTCTCACACTCTCTCACACTCTCTCACACTCTCTCACACTCTCTAACATTCTAACACTCTCTAACACTCTCTCACACTCTCTAACACTCTCTCACACTCTCTCACACTCTTTCACACACTCTAACACTCTCTCACACTCTCTCACACTCTCTCACACTCTATAACACTCTCTCACACTCTGTAACACTCTCTCACACTCTCTCAGACTCTCTCACACTCACTAACACTCTCTCACACTCTCTCACACTCTCTAACACTCTCTCACACTCTCTAACACTCTTTAACACTCTGTCACACTCTCTAACACGCTCTCACACTCTCACACTCTTTCACACTCTTTCACACTCTTTCACACGCTCTAACACGCTCTCACGCTCTCTAACACTCTCTCACACTCTCTAACACTCTCTCACACTCTCTCACACTCTCTAACACTCTCTCACACTCTTTCACACTCTTTCACACTCTCTCACACTCTCTAACACGCTCTAACACTCTCACACACTCTCACACTCTCTAACACTCTCTCACACTCTCTCACACTCTCTCACACTCTCTCACACTCTATCACACTCTCTAACACTCTCTAACACTCTGTCACACTCTCTCACACTCACTAACACTCTTTCACACTCTCTAACACTCTCTCACACTCTCTCACACTCTCTCACGCTCTCTAACACTCTCTCACACTCTCTAACACTCTCTCACACTCTCTAACACTCTCTCACACTGTCTAACACTCTCTCACACTCTCTCACACTCTATAACACTCTCTCACACTCTCTCACGCTCTCTAACACTCTTTCACACTCTCTAACACTCTCTCACACTCTCTCACACTCTATAACACTCTCTCACACTCTCTCACACTTTCTCACACTCTCTAACACTCTCTCACACTCTCTAACACTCTCTCACACTCTCTCACACTCTCTAAAACTATCTCACACTCTTTCACACTCTTTAACACTCTCTCACACTCTCTAACACTCTCACACTCTCTAACCCTCTCTCACACTCTCTCACACTCTCTAACACTCTCTCACACTCTCTCACACTCTCTCACACTCTCTCACACTTTCTCACACTCTCTAACACTCTCTCACACTCTCTCACACTTTCTCACACTCTCTCACACTCTCTCACACTCTCTAACACTCTCTCACACTTTCTCACACTCTCTCACACTCTCTCACACTCTCTAACACTCTCTCACACTCTCTCACACTCTCTAACACTCTCTCACACTCTCTCACACTTTCTCACACTCTCTAACACTCTCTCACACTCTCTAACACTCTAACACTCTCACACTCTCTCACACTCTCTCACACTCTCTCACACTCTCTCACACTCTCTAACACTCTCTCACACTCTCTCACACTCTTTCACACACTCTAACACTCTCTCACACTCTCTCACACTCTATAACACTCTCTCACACTCTGTAACACTCTCTCACACTCTCTCACACTCTCTCACACTCTATAACACTCTCTAACACTCTCTAACACTCTCTCACACTCTCTCAGACTCTCTCACACTCACTAACACTCTCTCACACTCTCTCACACTCTCTAACACTCTCTCACACTCTCTAACACTCTTTAACACTCTGTCACACTCTCTCACACTTTCTCACACTCTCTAACACTCTCTCACACTCTCTCACACTCTCTAACACTCTCACACTCTCTCACACTCTCTCACACTCTCTCACACTCTCTAACACTCTCTCACACTCTCACACTCTTTCACACACTCTAACACTCTCTCACACTCTCTCACACTCTATAACACTCTCTCACACTCTGTAACACTCTCTCACACTCTCTCACACTCTCTCACACTCTATAACACTCTCTAACACTCTCTAACACTCTCTCACACTCTCTCAGACTCTCTCACACTCACTAACACTCTCTCACACTCTCTCACACTCTCTAACACTCTCTCACACTCTCTAACACTCTTTAACACTCTGTCACACTCTCTCACACTTTCTCACACTCTCTAACACTCTCTCACACTCTCTCACACTCTCTAACACTCTCTCACACTCTCTCACACTCTCTAACACTCTCTCACACTCTCTCACACTTTCTCACACTCTCTAACACTCTCTCACACTCTCTCACACTTTCTCACACTCTCACACTCTCTCACACTCTCTCACACTCTCTAACACTCTCTCACACTTTCTCACACTCTCTCACACTCTCTCACACTCTCTAACACTCTCTCACACTCTCTCACACTCTCTAACACTCTCTCACACTCTCTCACACTTTCTCACACTCTCTAACACTCTCTCACACTCTCTAACACTCTCTCACACTCTCTCACACTTTCTCACACTCTCTCACACTTTCTCACACTCTCTAACACTCTCTCACACTCTCTCACACTCTCTAACACTCTCACACTCTCTCACACTCTCTCACACTCTCTCACACTTTCTCACACTCTCTAACACTCTCTCACACTCTCTCACACTTTCTCACACTCTCTCACACTCTCACACTCTCTCACACTCTCTAACACTCTCTCACACTTTCTCACACTCTCTCACACTCTCTCACACTCTCTAACACTCTCTCACACTCTCTCACACTCTCTAACACTCTCTCACACTCTCTCACACTTTCTCACACTCTCTAACACTCTCTCACACTCTCTAACACTCTCTCACACTCTCTCACACTTTCTCACACTCTCTCACACTTTCTCACACTCTCTAACACTCTCTCACACTCTCTCACACTCTCTCACACTTTCTCACACTCTCTCACACTCTCTCACACTCTCACACTCTCTAACACTCTCTCACACTTTCTCACACTCTCTCACACTCTCTGAAACTCAACGTTTAACCTACTCACGCCTGCTTGTGCCCTCCCTCACAGTCGGGCATATTTGCGGAATACACCACGCCGCCGTTGACCCTGGCCATAGACCGAGCAACCCAATGTTCCTACCAGCTCCCTCCGCAGGAATGTGTTTCTGTTCATTTCCCATCACAACAACTGCAACAATGAAAGAACCTAAGAGTTCAATATTACCGCTTGATGGAATAAATTAATACTTCACTTGCACTAAGTGGAGAGGAATTTACTGTTGCGTTGCACAATTTGTTGAACAAATTGTGATAGCCTTGTGACCTTTACAACTGACACAACGCCCCAAATAAGACGTAAATTTTGATCTTGTTCAAGGGTTATTAAAGGCCCGAACATTACAACTCTGTGTGCAGTTTTTTTGGTTATATTCATTTGGCAAGGGAAAATAGTTGGCTTTCCCTCTGCTACACTCGCTTGAAACTTTGTCCTGCCACACCCAGTGTGTCATAGTGCTAGTCTGCCATCACTAACCAGAGGAGATGAATGGTGAACATTTAATAGAGAAATTGAACATTTATGCTGGTCTTTGGAAACAGTTTTTAACAATCCAGGACGGTTTGCTTTTATGGAAACATTCCAACTGTGATTGTATTTGTTTGGAATGTCACAGCGGCAGTCGAGGTTTTTGGCAATGATCTGCAGGGATGGTGCGTTTCTGTTCCTAGCCGCGAGGGCATATCCTTGTTACTGCGCCGTCCGTGAGCGTTGGTTCACGTTCGGATTAGTGAGGAAGCCCGCTTATCTTGCTTATGTTGTTGAGTTGCGTCGGCAAATAAACCCAAAGGGCAACCTTACCCGGTAAATACAGTAAACCATATAGCAAACCACTGTAGTCTTCGTTCCTGCAAAGAAGGAATAACAAAGCTACACCAACTCTCTCCCGAAGCCCTCTTCTGGCTAGCAGACCTCGACATTTTCGTTTATCTCCTGAACATATTGCCAGAATTGGAGTAAATTGTAATATGGTGCCATCTAAGTGGCGATACAGCTCTGACGAGTCTTTTAAGTAAACGGGCGGCAAAGCTTAGTTATAGATTCATGTTCATCATCATTATAAACCAAAATTAAATCCAATGCTGGATGGAGGCCTTTCCAAGCTGTCATCATCAAATTTTCTTGCAATGCTACAATCCACGGAGCACCTGCATACATGTACGAGCTGATTTCAGAGCTCTCTATCTTTGATCTTTAACGGTGCATTTGAAAAAAAATTGATACTCCTACTGATGCTCCTGCTGTTGTGGAGTGACTCATGCAGCCAGCTATCGCTACAGAGTTGGTTGGTACATGTTTTTTTGTCGTAATAGGTTTTTACCCTTTCAACTGGTACAAAAACTGACACCTTTATACATGGCATCTTGTTTGCAATAACCACAACACAAGCAGTCAAAATGCAAACAAAAAGAAACAACTCTGATGATAATGATATGCACTGTCCTTGAAGTTGATTGGTCCACACCCGAGACAGCTTTTCTTAGAGCCTAGTCTCCAGGGGCGGTTTCTTCATTAGGGCGATTGGGCGACGCACCACCAATGTCATTCAACCACAGAGTCACGCTAGCCGTCACTGTGCCTCTGGATATAGTCTAATCAGCGTCATGTCACGTTCTGTGGAGTACCGCCTCTTTTTGGGCGATTTCACTCCGGCTGAGAATCGCCCAGAGTGGTCCCATAGACTTACATTCAAAGATGTTTTTTTTCGAACGGGGGGCGCTGCAATGCATTCTCTATGGCTTCCAGGAGGGCTCGCACTAACGTGCTTACGTAATCATACGTAAGAACGTTGCATCCAACAATATTATTTGTCGCCACCTAGTGGAATCTTTAATAAAATAAACTTGAGTGGATTGTATTAATAGTGAGTATAGAAACAAACAAGATGTATTGTAAGAGTCACTTTATTTTTCATTAATATTAAAGAAGTGAAGTTGCCTTTACATGCTTAAGCTGTTAATTTATCCTTTGCATGGGTGGACCTTATCCTTATAAATCATCCAGACATTTGCCCCCCCTGAGAGATTTTGCAGGAGCCGTCACTGCTAGTCTCCATTGGTGTTGGACCAGATGACGCCTTTTGGCCTTTTGGCGTCATCTGGTCATTATCAGAGTTGTTTCTTTTTGTTTGCATTTTGACTGCTTGTGCTGTGGTTATTGCAAACATGGATGTATAAAGATGTCAGTTTTTGTACCAGTTGAAAGGGTAAAAACCTATTACTATATTTTGCCACTGGTAAAGGAGATGTCTCATAATGTTTTTGTCGTTTATTGTGAACTTTCGGTCACAATTCCTATGATCACTGTTACATTGCTTATGGCTTTATTTTGGTGAGTTAGAATGATGGCTTTAATCTAAGTTGTCTTGTGGTTGTTGTTGTTCTCTATACACGAAGCCATACAAATATACAAACACAGACATAATTTCAACCGTGATGACGGTTACAAACTGAGTAATCATTGGAAAGATATGATTAACCATGCAAAAAAGATTTAACTACACTTATTTGCCAATCTTATTTGACAGACAACTATTACAGTTTTACCATGTTTAGTGGTGGTATCCCTGCCACAGGTTGAGTCACAAACCGCACCTATCCATAACAAAGGCTCAGCCTTTGTTAAGGCTCAGCCTTTGTTATGCAGTCTATTCTTAGTCTTAAGCCTCACCTTACCATATTAATAATAAGCATGCGGCCCTTGCCCCACGATCTTCTCCAACCATTATATAAACGGAGTGGTAGCTACTGCAATCTCTCATTTACTTGATACAGCTGTCGTGGCTGTGACGGTACCACCTGAAGACGGAAGCTTGTATTGCCTCCGAAACGTCGTGATTTTTATTTTTTTATTTTATTTTTTTATGTTTTTTTTACCTACGTGACTTTACCGACAAAACCTAAGAATATAACTTTGTATTGTCTCGGAGGAAGTCCACCCACACCTCCACTTCCACAAACTGCTGGGAGTTGCCTCGCTCTGCCTCACAGTCAGAATTCTCCTCCTGCTTCATGTTGCCTCCATCGATGTGAAGGTCCAATTTTGGAGTTGAATCTTCATCTTCACATTTTACCTTCACTTCTTCACATTTCACCTTCACCTCTTCATATTTCACCTCGTTACCGTTAAAAGTGTCCAAGCTGGGATTTTCTTCCAGTTCTTGTTTCATGAGGCATGGGCTCATTGCGGCACTTTGACTTTCACAAGCTGATTTCAGACTCCACTCCTTCTGGATCTTCTGATGCTTGCATGATCTCTGGTGTCTTTGAAGATTTGGTGAAAGTGTAAACGCCTTCTCTCCTGTGTGTGTTCTCTGGTGTGCTACAAGAGCAGATGAACGTGCAAACGTCTTCCCACACACACTGCACTTGAAGGGTTTCTCTCCCGTGTGTGTTCTCTGGTGATTTAATAGAGTAGATGCATGTGCAAACGCCTTCCCATACACACTGCACTTGAAGGGTTTCTCTCCCGTGTGTGTTCTCTGGTGTTCTACAAGAGGAGATGACTGTGCAAACGCCTTCCAACACACACTGCACTTGAAGGGTTTCTCCCCAGTGTGAGTTCTCTGGTGCTGTGTAAAATGTCCAAGATGAACCGTGCTGTATGCACACCGGTCGCATTGATGCCTTTTTGCACCGAGCTGCGCCGAGTGCCTTTGCTCCATCAGACCAATTCTGCAGAGGAAGCAACAGCTGCAGACAGAAAAAGAATATCCACACCATCTACACGTCAGTATCGAGGCACAGCAGAATGCATATATACACAGTCACACGTGACTTACACGTCTATACTTATTCATAGATATTCATGATGTAGTGAAAAAGTGTCCTAAATTCATCACACGGGCTGTTATGGCACACAATGAGAGGGAAAATGGTCACAAACATGCCTGGAAGCCCTCGTATCTTCAAAATGAATGTTAACCCAAAACTCCGAGCACACAATTTCAGCTGTCTGGCTACAAAAGGAATATTTAAGAAAGCTAAATTCAGCTGACATAGCAAAGGGTGTTGAAAATAATACTATTTGTGTTGTGCAGAAATGCATAAATTAATGTTCAATCGCAACTTAGAGGTGTGAAGCCAGCCAGGCTCACGATGTCCTTGAATGCTGGGATGAACAGATCTGACTTCAGATGCATGTGTGTGCTGTGTTAACTTCTTGAATGTTTCCATTCTTACAAAGAGTTCCAGAGGAAAACAAAAAACAAACTACAGTTTTGATATAACCTCCCTGTCCAATAGAGTTAATAGACTTTACTGCAAACACAAACTTTACACTGTCACACGCTGGCATGGTTAACAGGTGGTGGTGTATTAATGCTTCCTTACTCCACCAAGAAATTCATTGAGGATCAATCAACATCGCCGAGGCTGCGTGTCTCTCTCTCTCTCCTCGTGGTGAGATGTTAACTACCTCGCCTGGCATACAGGAAGTCGTGGGTTCGATCCCATCCCTGACGCCTGCTGTATATTTGGAGTTTACGTGTCTCTCTCTCTCTCTTCCCGTGGTCGCGTGGCTTTCCCTCCAGATCCCCCGGTTGTCCCCACTCTACATGCAGAGAGTGAACACCACCACGTGTCTAGAGTGAACACCACCACGCGTCCAGAGTGAACACCGCCACGCGTATAGAGTGAACACCGCCACGCGTCTAGAGTGAACACCGCCACGCGTCTAGAGTGAACACCGCCACGCGTCTAGAGTGAACACCGCCACGCGTCTAGAGTGAACACCTCCACGGGTCTACAGTGAACATCGCCACGCGTTCAAAGTGAACACCGCCACGCGTCCAGAGTGAACACCGCCACGCGTCCAGAGTGAACACCGGCACGCGTCTAGCGTGAACACCACCACGTGTCTCGAGTGAACACCGCCACGTGTCTAGAGTGAACACCACCACTGGTCTACAGTGAACACTGCCACGTGTCCAAAGTCAACACCGCCACGCGTCCAGAGTGAACACCACCACGCGTCTAGACAAGCCCCACCTTGTTGTTGTTGTTGTGGGCAGGTCGCTTCTGAAAACAAGAGCAGTACAGCAGCTCAAGCGGGCGTGGCCTGGTAAAAAATGAAAAAAAAAATTTGTGTGAATATTTAAAATAAAAAAAGTTACAAAGTAGCGAGCCAGGTGAAGAGAAATTAAAACTTAAGCAAGATACCCTTTAGTTCTTTCGGTAAAGTCACGTAGAAAGAAAATAATAATTAAATAATTGCATACCACATTTCGATTGCAACACAAGCAATCATCATCTCCATATATATAAAAGGGAAATTTGTGAATGTGTGTCTGTTCAAAATGTTTAGGATACTTCCCGACATGCAACAAACTTGAAATTTGGCATGTTGGTACTTTCCAAACTGTACACAATGCATAAAAATTATGAAAATAGATTTTTGTTATTTTTGTTGTGGGGGGGGGGGCGCAATAATGGACATATTTTGCACGGCAAGTGAGCGGTGACGTCACATCCGTCACCCGCATGCTGCAGCGTCACGCATCCCCCCCCCCACCCTCTGCGTTGGTCGTGTATTGATCCAAGACAAAAATCCAAGTCCCAGGCGAAGTCGGGTCATAAAGCTAGTCAGGTACAAATTAAAGAGGAAACAAACCTAGTAAACTTACACATACAATGCAATACATCACAGACAGTCGGCTAACAACAGTCAACACCCTACCTGGTTGATTACGTTCTTCCAAAGATTGCTAAATCTGAGAGAGAGAAACAAAACACAGACCCGGAGACATACAGAGAGACACATAAGCAGAGAGAGATGACACAGAGACACACAGAGAGATACAAATAGACAAAGAGAGAGATGACAGAGACACACAGAGCGAGATAATTCTAGATTTCAAGCTTTCGTGACTGCAAGGATTCATAACAAAATGTAGTTATTTTCATTTATTATTACCTTAGTTTATTATTATTTTTTTCCTACGTGACTTTACCGAAAAAACCTAAGAGTAGAGAGAGATAACACAGAGACACACACACATAGGCACACAGACAAACAACGCCTCTCTGTCGAGGGCTTAAATAGAGAGGGGGCAGAGAGAGAGGGTGGGGGTAGAGAGAGAGGGGGGCAGAGAGAGAGGGGGGGTAGAGAAACTAGCATGTTAATGCAAGGCCGTAGTCATGGAATCAACATTGGGGGGGACCAAATCTTCCAGGAGGTCTGGGGCCCCCCCCCAGAAAAAAAATCTAAATTTGAAAACTATTTTCCTGCCATTTCCTGACTTAAATATTTCAAAAGTTCACTAACACAAGGGATGAAATTTTTGTTTATTTGATACAATAATGTCTAATAGTGTATTGTAATACATTGCTCTGTTTTTTCTTTTTTACCTTTTCTTGTTTCATAGTATGTAATGGCAGAGATTAGGGATTCATAAAGTACAACACAATCATGTAAACAGAAATCTATGTATTGTTATATGAAGACAAGTCCAGATTTCGTGGTCAAGGTTAAGCAAATTGTTGTTTTTATTAACAGAGCATCGCAATTATTATTTTTAAAAATGTCTTTATAGCAATAAATTTGGGGGGGGGGGGGACATTGTTTTGCATATTTGATTATTATAATTATTATAACATAGCATAATTATTATAACATATCATTATATCTTGATTTAAAGCTTTCGTGACTGCAGGGATTCATATTGCTTCTTTCAGTAAAGTCACGTAGAAGGGAAATAATAAAATAAAACGTGACTTTACCGAAAGAACCAAGAATATATGTTATAATTAGTATAACATATTAAAATTATTATAACATGTTATATGAATTATAACATATTATAATTATTATAACATATAATTAGGGCCTTGTGTCAATGAGAGATTTGTAGGTTTGGTGACTGCAGTAGAGGACACAGAGAGAGAGAGACACTTAATCAAACAAACTTCGTAAAATTTAGAAATGTAATGCAACACAATACAGAGAGTCGGTCAACACACAACTAACGCATCGCCTGGCTGATTGCGTTCTTCCACAGATTGCTAAACTAAGCGAGAGAATTGAAGCAAACACCATCAGGCGAGGGCAGGAGGCAAGGCCCCGCGTTGTAAAGTTCCAACCTGGACATCGCTTCCATGCTCGCTGCTACTCAATTGACATCCCTACGAGAGAGAGAGAGAGCGAGGCTCTACCTCAGTAAACAACAACCACCACTACCACAACCACCACCACAACCACCACCACAACTACAACAACCACCACCACCACAACCACCAACACCACAAAAACCACCACCACAACCACCATCACAACCACCACCACATCCACCATCACAACCACCACCACAACCTCCACAACCTCCACATCCACCACCACAACCACCACCACAACCGCGATGAGAATTCTCACCTCGGATTTCAGTTCAATGAGCGGCTCTGTAACTTAAATAAATTATGTTAATGAGTCCAGCCCATACGTGGAGGGGTGGGGCGCGCGTGCTGAACCCGTCGCAATGAACCTGCGACGGCTTTCACGAATATATTATGTTAATGAGCCGCCAGTCACCGGGCGTGGCTTTGCCCAAAACGGGACCCTGCGGGGTGGGCTGGTAGGAATAATACTAATACTGGTAGGAACGAAGTGGACCAGACCACCAATAGATTAATGTGTCCGTCCGTCCGTCCGACTGTCCGTCTGTCCGACAAGATGGCCGCCCGCTCCCCCTGCGATCCGTGAACTAAATGAACTAAACAAGATGGCCGTCGCATCCGGCGCAGCCAATGACATCGCCTGTTGCAATCCTTGCTTTGTGGGTGAGCGAGTCAGTGGGGAGGGGGGTGTGGACGTCATCGCTCTGTGGGCGCGCGGGTCAGTGGGGAGGGGGGTGTGGACGTCATCGCTCTGTGGGCGCGCGAGTCAGTGGGGAGGGGGGTGTGGACGTCATCACTCTGTGGGCGCACGGGTCAGTGGGGAGGGGGGTGTGGACGTCATCGCTCTGTGGGCGCGCGAGTCAGTGGGGAGGGGGGTGTGGACGTCATCGCTCTGTGGGCGCGCGAGTCAGTGGGGAGGGGGGTGTGGACGTCATCACTCTGTGGGCGCACGGGTCAGTGGGGAGGGGGGTGTGGACGTCATCGCTCTGTGGGCGCGCGGGTCAGTGGGGAGGGGGGTGTGGACGTCATCGCTCACCCCCCAATCACAAATCATTTGCTTTTTAACTCCTCTATACCCGGTCGATATCCCTGTACCGGTATTAGTATTATTCCTACCAGCCCACCCCGCAGGGTCCTGTTACCGGTACAGGGATATCGACCGGGTATAGAGGAGTTAAAAAGAAAATGATTTGTGCATAGGGGGTGAGCGATGACGTCCACACCCCCCTCCCCACTGACTCGCGCGCCCACAGAGCGATGACGTCCACACCCCCCTCCCCACTGACCCGCGCGCCCACAGAGCGATGACGTCCACATCCCCCTCCCCACTGACTTGTGCGCCCACAGAGCAAGGATTGCAACAGGCGATGTCATTGGCTGCGCCGGATGCGACGGCCATCTTGTTTAGTTCATTTAGTTCACAGATCGCAGGGGGAGCGGGCGGCCATCTTGTCGGACAGACGGACAGTCGGACGGACGGACGGACACATTAATCTATTGGTGGTCTGGTCCACTTCGTTCCTACCAGTATAATAGTTCATTCCTCTATTGTATTTAGCCTTACTATGCTATGTATTAGATTAAAAGTGGGAAATTTCACGATGAAATGTTCACGTCCCGTTTTTGGCCAATATTGGCCAAATTTTTCCAGCTTTATTTTTCAACAAAAGTGCGATCCTCGTGTGTTTAGCCTTAGTATCCGATATATAGCGTTAAAAATTGCGAAATTTCACGATGAAATTTTTAAGTGAATAAAGAAAATCGGCATACTATGCCGTTTTTGGCCAAAATTGCCCAAACTTTCACAGCTTTGTTCTTCGACAAAAGTTAATTATTTCATTGTATTTAGCCTTGGTATGCTATGTATTAGATTAAAAGTGGAAAATTTCATGATGAAATGTTCACGTCCCAAACAAAAAATCGGCATACTAAGCTACGCCGTTTTTGGATAAAATTGGACATTTTATAGCTGTATTTTTAACCAAAAGTACATTCCTCGGTTGTGTTTAGCCTGAGTAGCCTATATATTACATTAAGAGTGGGAAATTTCACAATGAAATTTTCAGGTCCCAAAAATAAATCGGCACACAAACCTATGCCGTTTTTAGCAAAAATGTTACAAATTTCACAGCCTCATTTTTCAACAAAAAGTTAATTATTTCATTGTATTTACCCTTAGTATGCTATGTATTAGATTAAAAGTGGGACATTTCACGATGCAATTTTCGCGTCCCAAAAAGAAATCGGCACACTCATGTATGCCATTTTTGGCCAAAATTGGGCAAATTTTCATAGCTAAACTTTTTAAAGAAAAAGTTAATTCCTCTTTTTTGATTAGAATTAGTATGCTGTATTATTACTACTATGAAGGTTTGATATTTCATGATGACATTTTCACGTCCTAAAAATTAAATTGGCATAACATTTTTTGGCTAAAAAACAAATAGGCATACTAACCTATGCAGTTTTTGGACATAATTGGGTTAGAGTTAGGCTTAGCAATTAGGGTTAGGGTTTAAGGTCAGGGGTTAGGGGTAGGGATAGGGTTAGGGCTCGATTATTCCAACTCACTACTCTCCGGGACATCTGGCAAAAACATTACCAAGCTGAAGCGTGTACAAAATTATTTGGCAGGCGTCATGACGGGTACTGCAAAATCCGACCATGTCTGTCCAGTGCTCACCGAACTGCATTGGCCTCCTGTTGCCGAACTCATACAGTATAAGGTTGCACTCATTACATACAAAGCGCTTGCCACAAGTGAACCCCAATACCTTGCTGGTATCATCAAAGAGCATAAACCATCACGCAAACTCTGGTCATCTTCGCTTTTGGCAAGTCATCGAATAAAGACGGCCATTGCATTTCATGCTTTCAGATGCACTTCTTCAGCTGTCTGGAATGTTTTTCCCTCCGATATTAGGAAGTCACTTTGAGCTACGCATTTTTAAAATCTAGATTGTAAATAAACTTTCTTTAGAACAGTTTTTGTGCTTAGTTTGTTGTCCTTCCCCCACACCTCCGATGCGCATGGTTGGCTATGTACGGTGTGAAAGAAGTTCAACATACACACCAACATGGACACTCGCTAAATAACCTAACCATCGTGGACACTTGATAAATAACCTAACCATCATGGACACTCGCTAAATAACCTAACCAACATTGACACTCGCTAAATAACCTAACCAACATGGACACTCGCTAAATAACCTAACCATCGTGGACACTCGCTAAATAACCTAACCAACATTGACACTCGCTAAATAACCTAACCAACATGGACACTCGCTAAATAACCTAACCAACATGGACACTCGCTAAATAACCTAACCAACATGGACACTCGCTAAATAACCTAACCATCGTGGCCACTCGCTAAATAACCTAACCAACATGGACACTCGCTAAATAACCTAACCATCATGGACACTCGCTAAATAACCTAACCATCATGGACACTCGCTAAATAACCTAACCATCATGGACACTCGCTAAATAACCTAACCATCATGGACACTCGATAAATAACCTAACCATCATGGACACTCGCTAAATAACCTAACCATCATGGACACTCGCTAAATAACCTAACCAACATGGACACTCGCTAAATAACCTAACCAACATGGACACTCACTAAATAACCTAACCAACATGGACACT